>NC_045030.1:152032223-152038163 GCF_008632895.1 Mastomys coucha
TTTACAAAACACTGCCACATCTGTTAGATACCACGTGAACTACTATTTCACAATAGTTCACTTTCACCATTAGATTGTGCATTCTGTTCAATGATATATTAGGTTAAGCTGAGTATGCTGTGATTGCTAGGGTACATTCTTCTTCCCTTAAGTTGTTGCTTCGTGGTCATAGTGATGCAGAAGTCATGAACATACCTATAATACTAGAAAGCTATGTTCATCTAGTAAGTGTGCAGTTAAGTCAGTCTCCAACTTTTAATTCAAGGCTGACTCATTTGACAGCAGATAAACTTATGGCTCAATAAAACATTGTAAAATAAAAGTGCTGGATGAAAAGCAATGTGAACTAAGAAATTAAGGTAGTACTGTCCAACCTGATCCCAATGATAAAGAAATCTTCAATGTCCAATATCTCCTCATATTCATCTAGTCTAAGCTATTACAGTATAATAGCAAGCTATTTCAATGTACCTCCTCAATTAAATGAACTGGTATTTTCTTGGTGTTATGAACAAATCGCTGAGAAACTGAAAGCAGAGTGAACAGAAAAACTTATAAAGGTTTGTGGACAGTGCTATTTCTAAAGGGAAGCAAGAAATAAGAAAGCATGGGTGTTTTCTATGAGCACTCCCACCCTGTGCATCAATAATGACCCCCTTACTCCAGAAGCATCAGCCTTGAGGACCCATCAGGCATGCTCAGAAAATAATTCAATGTCTTAGATTCTACCCACTGACCCATTCATTTATAAGAGAAGAATTTATGAAGGGCTATCTACACTGATGACTTCTCTCTGCAAATAAACCCAAGTATTCAAAATAACGAGCTTCCCAGAAGTCTCAAGTTTCACATCTCTTGTCAAAACCAACTCAATGCCTTCATATTACCTCCTCAGCGGTATTCAAATTTTGTTAATTGGCTTTCATTCCTTTTCTGCATATTGGTCTCCCAGAAATCATACTCAATGCCTAAGAGCACTAGCACTAACACTTTCAGATTCTTTGACATTCCATCATTTTGTTCCCCTTTCTAGTAGGGATCCAGATCTTTTGAAGCAAAAGCAGCAGTGTGATTTGTATTACAAAGAATTACAGACATGGATTCTGTATCTGGCACTTTCCTGGGATCTCAGAAAACTAGAATTTAAAACCATTGTATTGCAGCTCAAGCACAAGGACTTGACATTGATTCCCCAGAAGCCAAGTAAAAAACAGTCAGACATGGTTGCATGCACACTGGCAAAGCAGAGACAGACAGACCCCTGGGGCTTACTTGCTAGCCAGCCTAGCCTACTTGGTGAGTTCCAGCCCAGTGAGAGACTGTCTCAGACTGTCCAAGAAAAGATGGATGATACCTGAGGAAATACACCTGAAATTGTTTTCTGGCCCCAGCACACATATATAATAACACACACAGACACATGGACACACATACACACACGCAGACATGCATGCATACACAATACACACACAAGCACACATAAACAAAAAAAATAACCAGAAATATTCTATTAATTCAAGGCTTAATGCAATAGATACCTAGGCAAGTTTTAATGGATAAAGTCTTAGTGATAATGTCTCTATTAATTTTTGCCTTAAGATAGAAAATAGAGTAGAAGCAGGAAACATTGAAAAAGATGAGATTTTAAATAAGAGTTCATTTTCAACTTTCCACTCAGCATTGACTTCTTCAGAAAAGGGCAAAGGACTTGCTAACAAAGGAAGATACTGAATGTTAGAAATGAAAGGTTTGTAGACTTTCTGGCATGCTTCTTTTACCAGATTAAGAACTTGACATTGGAGGGAACAATTGAAGAATCATGATGATATAGAATAAAACATGAGCTTTAGCATCAGAGAAAGAGCAGAAGGGTATTTTATTCTTGGTTTAAGGTTCTTGACCAATCCTGCAAAAAGAAATTGCTCATTCTATTATGTCTAAACACACACACACACACACACACACACACACACAGAGAGAGAGAGAGAGAGAGAGAGAGAGAGAGAGAGAGAGAGAGAAGGTACCCTTCTCATAAGCTACAGTGTGATCTCTGATTTCATATTCTTTAGCTTTGCTGCTTGAGGAAATAGCAAATCCACAATATTCTAACTCTTCATTTGGTTATTTATATATTTAGGGAGTGTTGATTAAGCACATCACAACAATCACAGGACTTTATAATGCCAGTAAAGACCTATGATCTCCAACCCAAATAGGCTAGGACATCCATTCAACCATCCTTTCCTTACCTGTAATAAAAATCCATCCATGGTGAATAGCTGGCTAAAGTAGTCCTAAGAACAAGGAGTTCTAAAACGTATTTTTCAGCATTTGTGCTGTTCTGCTGCACTGTTGTGTCCTTTCTTCTCTCCCTCCACCCCTCTCTCCCTCTTCTTCCTCTCTTTGTGTGTGTGCATGTGTTCATATGTATATGGGCACACATGTATGTGAATATATGTGCTTATGTATGCACATGAAGAGATCAGGTGTTGATACCAGGTACCTTTCTGGATCACTTTCTGCCTAGTATTGAGACAGTTTCTCATACTAAAGCTGAAGATGAGTAGTCAATTAAGCTAGCCTGGATAGCCTAAAATTGCTTCAGGGACTTCCTATCTTTGCTAATCACACACAGGGCTTATAGGTGGGCTGCCACCCTTTACATTTCATGGGAGTTCTGGAGATCTGAACTTGGGTCTTCATGCTTCCATAGCACTTAACCATCTCTCTACCCAGGACAGCTGATAATTTTCTTTGTCCTAGCCCCTCTGACTCCTCTTGGATAATCTCTGTCACAGACTTCCCTTCTCTAGGCCCTCTAATATTGCTATTCCCTGAGGGTTTTCAGTGGCACAATGTTGCAAGGCTCTCTTTGTCCTTTGGAGAGATCTTTAAAAGTATACATTTGGCTGCATTTTTTTTCTTGATTTCAAACCTTTCAATCGTTTACTAGGATGGATTCCAAATTCCTTCGTATGGAATTCAAGAGTATTTATCATCCAGTTTCTGTTTTTATCTCCAGCCTCATTTCTCATCACTCTAGATTTGGCAATTTCATGCTGTATTCACACAGAATTAATTATAATTTCCAAATGTACCTTGCTCACTCATTTAACTCATGGATTATTCTGTCCTGTGAATCCTTCTCTTTGTTACCTAGCTCTTGAAGTTACCTGGGGCAAACGGCTTTCCCATCCCCAGCCTAGAAAGTATTAGGAGTTATACCTGAGGAAAATCAAGGAACACTATGTTTATTTGTATATAGCACTTAGTTAATGTATTGTAGTCATAAATATACATACTTATCTGTCTCAAGGGAATGAGTTACATAACAAAAGAAGTTACATTTTACTAATATATTCCCAGTACTTAGCAAAGTACCTGGATTAGCCAGGGTAAGATAAGTTATGCTATAGTGTAAAATACTACCCCTTATAGATCAGTGACTCCATAAAACAAAACTATTTCTCACATCATGAGAATCTGACATAACCCAAAACCCTTTATATGGCAGTTCCTCCATGTGATGTTTTAGAAATCAAGCTATCTCATGATCCTGACATTTCAACACATATCCTTCTGGGCACTGAGATGAGGAAAGAGTGAATCTAATGGTGACATGCTGACTTTTAAATGCTTTAGCATGAAAATTGTAGGTATCATTACACTAACAGCTGACTGGACAGAAATAATTGCATGACTACAATTTTACAACAAAGGATGCTGAATAATAAAGAGGTCACATGGCCTGTATGGTGAGCACTAAGGTTTTAACTAGTGGGAGAGTAAATCAGTATGCTCCATAAAAAGAGTGGAAATACATATCTTGAACCACTTATCAGACAATAGAGTTCTTGTTGGCACACTTTTGAAAGATGGGGAGCCTGTGTTTGAGCTAACTCAGAAACGAAAAAGAATATATATATATATATATATATATATATATATACATGTCAATCTTGAAAGCATTTAAACATTTCCCCAGCCAGTAGTTTTTTGCTCTAGGTTTTTATTGTTGTTGTTGTCATCTCTGTCATCATCATTGTTATTGTTTCACCTTGGTTTCCATCTAAGAATGGAGGGGAAAAATAACTAAATTGCACGCATCCAAAACCATATATCTACACTACTAGGCTTCTGGGGTTTGAATAAGTACAATCTATAACACTTTGTCATCATTATCAGCAGTCACTGCTGCAGGTAGAGATGGAAAACACTACAGAGACACCTCTGCATCGGTGCTTTTCCATAGCCATTGTGAGACATCATTCCTCATCAGCTCAGCACAGATGCCGATCATTCACTCTTCATATCACAGCCAATCATTTTAAGTAGTCAACACTAAAGCCAGTCCTAAAGCAGGGGAATATAAAAATGATTACAAGAATTCCATAAAATAAAATAGTAGACCAAACAATAAATGTACCAAACATTTTCCACTCTATTTATCAACACCTTCCCTTCCCTCTGGCCACTAGTCCATCCCTGCCTGCAATTTCCATTATCCTTCCAGATTGTTTAAAATTTCCCCCAGTAGTATTTGCCTTCTAATGATGAGCTGCCAGAAAAAGTAACAACATTGGTTTTACTAGGAACAAAAAAATATTAATATTAAACAAAACAGAATTAACAGAAAAGTACCACAAAACACAAGGGTGATGTCATATACCTAATAAAAGGACATCAAGATTAGGGATAAAGATCAATGGGCAAACTGCTTACTATATAACTATAAGGACCTGTGTTTGGATTCCCAGCTCCCAGGTTAAAACAAAGCAAAGCAAAACAAAACAAAACACAAAAAGACCCATGCCCTGGGAGGCAGAAGCAACAAGATCCTAGAGTCTCGATGGGCTGCCAATCTAGTCAATTGCTGAACTCCAGGTTCAATGGGTGATCGAGACTCAAAAAATAAGGCAGTTGCATCTGTTTGAGCTGGGATCATCACGATCCGTGATTTCTGTATTATGACCAGTTGTGGTTTTCTGTAATGTTCTCCATTTGCTGTAAGAGAAGCTTCTTCGATGAGGATTGAGAGCTACAGTTATCTGTAAGGATATGTTTTAGAATGCAGGTACTGTTTTATGACTACTTACTAGCTTTCATGGTTCTGTAAGTACTCTGCATACTACTGAGTACCTGCAAGATAACACTGTTGTAATAATGGCATGGATATTATAGGAGCAACCAACCACTTTTATTGAATTTAAAACCTATTCTATACTATGGAACACATATCTGACACTGCTAAAGTAGCCAAGAAACTGAGACTAGATAGGTAATGGGCCTAGGGGAAAACATACATTTACTATTCTGCTAAAGGAATATAGCAATAAAATGATTCCTATTGATATACCCAGAGATCAGTGCCTTACTCAATCCACAGCAGAGAAATTTCATCTTGGAGGAGATAGGAACAAACACAAACAACTAGAAAATGCACAGATAATGAGAAATTTTGGATTACTTAGTTCTTTTTGTTTGTTTGTTTGTTTATTTTTCGAGACAAGATTTCTCTGTATAGCCCTGGCTATCCTGGAACTCACTCTGTAGACCAGGCTGACCTTGAACTCAGAAATCCGCCTGCTTCTGCCTCCCAATTGCTGGGATTAAAGGCGTGCGCCACCACTGCCTGGCAGGATTACTTAGTTCTAAATAGGATGTTTTCATCAAACTCTTCCCTTTAGGGCTCAGGGATAGAGACAGAGGTGATGGATAATTCTAAGAAAATAGTGTCTTCCAGACACAACATGAGTGGTGCACATAATAACTCTCACAAACTGTGGCAGCACACATAACACTTATACAGATTCACACCAGATAGGATCTCATCACTGAGAGTGGGAATTGGCCAAAGGATCTCACCCCTAACCAAGAAGCTTTCTGCAATTGATACCCACTGGCAAAGAAAAAATTCAATTTCTCCGATGGAGTGTCAGA
>NC_045030.1:152038518-152041077 GCF_008632895.1 Mastomys coucha
ATTTTATAAATAAACAAATGGACAAACAAACAAATAATAAAATTCACAGGGCAATAGAAGAAGATAGCCAACATTGATCTCTGACCTCCACATACACATATGCATTCACGGAGCCATCAAAAAATACTTAACTATCGCCAACACATATACATTTAAATTTAGCCCCGTATAATACATATAATAACTCACAGAATTAATCCTTATTTTATTCAGATTATTTTTTAATAATGCTGAAGATTGAACCCAGATTTCACACATGTCAAGGAAGTACCCGACCTCTGAACTATACTCCAGACCTCTGTTAGAATTGTAACTGCCCCTTTTGAACCCATAGCTAAAGCAAATAAAAAGTGAACAAAGACATAATCCAATTCATAAACTCATAAATTAATACACATGCACACATACACAAACACAGTTTTACAAGGCTAAATAGCCACGAATTTGATTGGAATTTGGTCAAACTTGAAAGGAATTATTATAAAATAAACTTCTACAGCATAAGAATCATGTCTTAACTGTTGTAAATAAAACAAAATTGGGTGTTGTTTTACTTCTAATCTAATATCAGATGTTTAAAATAAGTCATATGTAATATAGTTTGCAAAAATTTATTTTATTAACTACTAGCTCTTTCCTACACTATTTTTTATATCTGAGAGATGAAATACCTACACAGTATACTGGTTTCCTAGAGCTACTACAACAAACCACCCCAAATTATATGCATTAAACAGCAAAAATGTATTCTTGCATAGTGCTGGAAGCACAAATCTATTTAACTATTCATCCAACTGTTTGAAAAGCCTTAATAATTGTTTTTGTATATAAAATTAATAGCTTTCACAATTATCAATTATTATCACAGCACCGATTTGTTTCAATAATAAATATGCAATTACTACCCAGCCAACTGCTAGAACTTCTATTTATAAAGTATGTAAGGATATTTTCCCCTCAAAATTCTTGTCAGTGTTTTACCCTTATTTTCTTTTATTTAAGATTTTTTTTATTATTTTAAATTATTTGTATGCATATACCTGCACATGGACATGTGCAAGTGAGTGCCTTTTGTCTATGGAGGCCAGAGAAGTCAGATCTCACGGAGCTGAAGTTACAGACAGCTCTTACTCTCCTGACATGGGTGTTAGGAACTGAACTTTGGTCATCTGGAAGAACAGCAAGTGCTCCTAGTCACTGAGCCATGTCTTCAGCCTCCTCTTTTTCACATTTTAAAAAAGAACACTTTCTAAAAATATTCAAATAACACACTAAACTTATATTATAGATGCTACTATACAGATTAGATGTTCTGGTGAGCCATGTAATCAGAAACTTTTTGTCTCAAAATTCAGAAATTATTGTTAAGACAGGCATTCTACTACTTGGATATCCCACAGGCTGAAGCCAGATCTGAAACTAAATAAGGGTTTATGGCTGGAAGTTGAATTTAGTCTGTGTGAAGAACATGTTTTAACTTTACATAAAGTGAATAGGTAGCATTCTTTGTCATCACAAATGAAGCAAAATTTGACCATGTTCTAGGCCAAAAGGAAACTTTAATATACTACATCCTATTTTCTCTGACCACAACACTAAAAAATCAACCATCAATAACAAAAGATAGTGAAAAACATTCCACATATTTAGGGCTTTAAAAGAATATCATCAAATATAGGCAAATTGAAAAATAATATGTGACAACATTAAAATCCCTTCAGAATAAAATGTGTGGTGCACACCACAAATAAATTATATATATATATTTGTGTGTGTGTGTGTGTGTGTACATATGTGTATATATAAGATTTAGCTATATCATGTATGTTCATATATGCAAAGATAGTTAACAAAGAATACAATTTAAAAATTAGAGACCACATAAAGACAAGATTTTAAAAAATCAGTGAAGGATAAGAGGCAGCCATAGTGGCAGGATAGAAAGTTTTAGGCTAACCTAGGCTATACCTTTGGTGCCCTTTACACTTTTGGTGGCCTTTATACTTTTGATAGAGATTATCTATAATTTCCACATTCTAGAAACTAAGACAGGAAGATAGCTGTAATTTTGAGACCAGTGTGAGTTACAAAGTGAATTTGAGGCAAGCCTGGAGTATCTATACATAGGGAGACTCTGTGGGGGTGGAGAGAGACAGAGAGAGAGACAGAGAGACAGAGACAGAGAGAGACAGAGAGAGGCAGAGAGAGAGCTAGAGAGAGAGAGAAAGCGAGATTGAGATTTTCCTTAAAGGCTTAGAGAATATTGGGGGAAAAAAAGCTGGAAAGTATAGAAGTTAGAAGATAAGACAAAGGCTATGAAATGCCATTCTTCAAATTTGATATAACCTTTGAATTAATGAATTCACAACTATAATTACCAACACAGAAGTGTAAGAGACAGACGTGTGGGGATGGAGAGTGATGAACAGTGGTGGACGGAAGGCAGATGGTAAACATGGTCATGGCATACATGTGCAAGATAATAAAAAAATTAGATGTACCACAATTTCTGTATCCACTCCTCTGTTGAGGGACATCTGGGTTGTTTCCAGGTTCTGG
>NC_045030.1:152042640-152059278 GCF_008632895.1 Mastomys coucha
AATTGGGAATGGAGAAATTTACATGTAAATAAAGAAAATATCTAAGAGAAAAAAAATTAAAAGTTAAAAGTTAAAAACCACTCTGTGGGCAAAACAACTAACAAATCTGAGGCAAGATTTATGAGACATATAGAGAAAGGAAGAAGAAAGAAATGAAAGACTGGAGAAAGGAAACAGAAAGTAGAAAGAAGGTATAAGCATAAACATCCTTGCTATTTGGTTTGCACTAAGATTTTACCAAAAGGAGGTACTCCTAGCATATCTGAAGACAGGAAGTGGGCCTAAGCCAAGACCTTTGGAAATATCTTTATGGCTATGCTGGAACAGACATATGTAGCATACCTCTACCCTTCCAGACACTTTTGTAACCTGTTTCTCCTTATAAATCCTCCTCTGTGATGCCTGGAGTGGTTTTTGTTATCCTGACCTGTTACTGATACCGAACAAGATGCATCTAAAACGTTTGTATATCAACGTTGTCTTCTGTAGCCACTTTTGCTAGGAGGACTGTGAAGGTGATTCTATGGGGCAGAATTGAGAGAAGACTAAAATTGGCATCATTTTAACAATAAAAAAAAAAAATCCCTAAGTTTTATGTGAGCCAGCCTTAGACTTAGTTGTAGCTGACTCTAGTGGCTGTCCTGTAGCCTATAAAATAGCTTAATGTACTTTCACTCCAAAAGCTACTCTGAGTGCTTACTTTAGTACTCTACAAATGCACAGCTAATGGAGGAAGGGGCTTGACTACAGTGGTATCATCTATTCATGGAAGCTATTAGTTCCTGTAGTTCCTCAGCTAAAGGTGGGAATTCATACTCATCTCTCCTCTCCATGCTGGTATGTGGTCTGAGTTAAGCTTGAGTAGGACTAGAACATGATGTCACAACTGCTGTGAGTTCATATGTGCAAGTACTATGCTGTTTTCAGAAAACATTCTTTCCTTACAGTCATCCACCATGTGGCTCTTAGGATTTTTCTGTACCCCTCTTCCAAAATTTATCCTCAAGCTTTGGGAGAAAGAGGTATGAGATGTGATAGAGAATACCATAGTCTCTTCTATGCATCTTGTCCAGTTTTTGGGTCTCTCTGTTTATAGCTGTCTGCTAAAAAAAAAAATAAGCTTCTTTAATAAGAGTTAAAAGATGCATTAATATATGAGTATAGCAATAGGGGGGATATCTCAATATAATGAAAGCAAATATACAAGCCTACTACCAACATCTTAAAAAAGCAAAGGAAAACTCAACACATTTGCACTAAAATCAGGAACAAACAAAGATTTCCACTGTCTACCTTCTTGACCTTTCTGCTTAATATAGAACCTGAAGTTTTTGCTAGAGTAATAAACAATGAAAGATACCAAGAACATACAAATAGGGAAGGAAGAAGTCAAAGTATCCTAATTTTCAGATGATATTATTCTATACTTAAAAGTTTCTAAAGAGTCATACTGAGAAAGAAATCAGGGAAATAGTACTATCTATAGTACTCAAAACAAAACAACAAAACAAAACAAAAACAAAAAACACACACATTTCAATAAGTTTAACTGAGAAAGACATGTATAATGAAAACTTTTAAGTCACTAAAAAACAGTGATTCAAGAAAATAGACATCTTCAATAAACTGTTCTGGTCAACCTGCATGACTGCATGTAGAAGAATTGAAACTACACTCTAAATGGACCAAGGACCCCAGACACTATTGTGGATGCCAATAAGTGCTTGTGGACAGGAGCCTGATATAGCTGTCTCCTGAGAGGCTCTGCCAGATCCTGACCAATACAGATGTGGATGCTCGCAGCCAACCATTGGACTGAGCATGGGGTCCCCAGTGGAGGAGCTAGAGAAAGGACTGAAGGAAATGAAAGGGTTTGCAGCCCCATAGGAGGAACAACCATATGAACCAACCAGACCCCCAGAGCTCCCAGGGACTAAACCACCAACCAAAGAGTACACATGGAGAGACCCATTGATCTGGCTTCATATGTAGCAGAGGATGGCCTTATTGGACATCAGTGGGAGGAGTGGTCCTTGGGCCCGAGGGGGTTCGATGCCCCAGTGTAGGGGAAAGCCAGGGCAGGGAGGCAGGAGTGGATAGGTGGGTGAGGGAGCACCCTCACAGAAGCAGGGGGAGGGAGAGATAAGGGGTTTTCAGAGGAGAAACCAGGAAGAGGAATAACATTTGAAATGTAAATAGATAAAATATCCAGTAAAATTTTTTAAAAAATTAAGAAAAGATCTGATATCCTAAATTTGATAGAGAAGAAAGCAGTGACTATATTTAAACTCATTAGTAAATAAAAAGACTTTCAGAACAGGATCCTGCTAGAATAAGCATTAAGGTCAACAATTAATAAATGGCATCTAATCAAGCTAAAAAGGTTCTTACCGCAAAGGGCACCATTGTTTGCATTAAGAAGTAGCCTACAAAATGAAGAAAAATCTTTTCCAGCTATACATCTGACATATGGTTACTGTCTAGATTATACACAGAATTTTAAACACACACACACATACACAGAGAGAGAGAGAGAGAGAGAGAGAGAGAGAGAGAGAGAGAGAGAGAGAGAGAAACAAAACTAGACTAGCATAATGGTGCATGCCTTTAATCCCAGTACCCAAGGAGAGACAAGTAGATCCCTGAGTTTAAGGCCAGCCTAGTCTACATAGTGAGTTGAAAACTTGCATGGGCTATACAATGAAACTCAGTCTAAAAACAAAACATAAATAAATGGATAGATAGATAGATAGATAGATAGATAGATAGATAGATAGATAGATAGATAGATAGATAGATAGATAGGCAGACAGGTAACAAAACTCCAAACCAAGAAAATCAAAACATTAAACATCAAGAAAACAGATTACCAAATTTAAAACTGTGGCATAGAACTAAACAAAGTATTCTTTTAAAAAAAAAAGAAAAGAATTACAAATGGCTCAGAAATACCTTTTAAAATATTTAGTATACTTAGTCATCAGAGAAATACAAATTAAAACTACTTTAAGATTTCATCTTCCACCAATCAGAATGACCAAGATCAATAAAACAAATGACAGCTCATGCTGGTGAACAGTCAGCCAGGCCAGTGGGAGTTCTAAAGTGTATAGCCACTATGAAAAGCAGTGTGGGGATTTTTCGGGAAGTTGAGAATCGATCTGCCTCAAGATCCAGCTACACCCAAAAGTCTCTGTACCTAACTACAAGGTCACTTGCTCATCCATGTTTATTGCTGCTTCATCTAAAACAGCCAGAAATTGGAAAAAATCTAGATGCTATAGTTTGATGAATGGGTAATAAAAATGTAATATATTTACACATTTGATTATTATTCAAATGTTAAGACCAATAAAATTATGATATATAAATAGAAGTTGAAACAATTATTTTGAATGAAGTAACTCAGATGAAAAAGACAAATATTATATTTTTTCTCATTTGCAGATATTAGCTTTGAATCTTTAGATGTGTTTTACTTGGAATAACCAGAGGTCAGGGATGGGCATCTTTGAGATATCACTTATTAACAATACCAAAGATGGGAAGCCATTCCTGGATCTGGGCTATTAATTTATTAGCCTGTGATGTCTCACAGTTACCAATTAATTTCATTTAAACTCTTTTTCTTCATGTGTATGCATATCTTTTAGGATGTTTCTATGACGGTGGAATTCTGTATGACTTTTTGAAAAGTTCTTTGGTCCTTTTGTTCTTTTCAGGAAAAAATATATTCAACTGCAGACAATCATATAAAGTAAATTAAGCCAGTCTCAGAGAGATAAGTATATTTTTTCTCATTTGTGGTTCTTAGATTTTATATAGATGCATAAAATCATGTATTTATATGACATTAAATTATAAATAAAACTATTTAAAAGAATACAAGGGACTAGAATCTAGGGGAAAGGAAAGAGTAAAGAGGTTATGGATAGAATGTGGTCAATGTACAATTGTGTGAAATTGCCCTTATGTAGCAAAGTTCCATATACAATGACTCTATATACAATGAAAAACAAATAGAATTAGGCCTTCAACTTCATAGTGAAAAATAACCACCGTATAGATTATTGGCCTACTTCAGATCTTAGAGTGATAGTATAGCATCAACAATTTTAATATGATGGGGATTCAGGACATCACAGACTTCATATTTGGCAAATATTAACCTGAAAGCAGGATCAGACCTATAAATTGGATGGCAGGATATAACCAGGGAAAACATGACTGTCATACACTTAAGACCAGTATAAGAGATGAACAACCCAGTCCTCCAATGATGCTATGTTCTAGACGGATAAAGATGCCAACTAAAAGGCTCAGGGGAGAAAGAAATAAAAAGGAAACATAGCCCAAACATCATTCCTTTACTCAAGCCTTCACCAACTGCTTCAAACCATGAGATCAGTAATGCCATTATGTCATCTCCCATGGGCTAGAAGCCAGGAAAAATGGATCTTCCTCCAAGCTCTAGTCCTGCAGCACTCTGGGACGCTATGCAGGCTTCTTGCCAGGCTCTACGGGAGAATGGTGTATGAAGAAGATCTCACATTGTGATCACAAAATTCTTTTGAAACCATCAACTATATTGGGAATTTTTAAATTCAAAAGAGCTGAGGTTTTTACTTGTTTGTAAAGTGTACCCTTTTATTAAACTGATCATCAAGTCAGGGTACAGGCAAGCCCTGTCAGGCTGCCTCAACACCTCAGCCCACTCTCAGGGAAACCAAAAGCCTTCCTGCATCAGTTTGAGCACAAAATAAGGGAAACCATAATGGCTGACCATTCAAAAACAAAAATAGAACTACATTAAGGCAGAAGATTAAAAAAGAATCTGTAGTATATAATGTCCACAATGTCACCTTCTTTGAGTAGACACAGGGAACAGACTAGACCATCTGCCTTCCTGAGTCAGTGGACTTCATGTATCTCACAGATATTTGGAATGATTATTAACATAAAACCATAAAATAATGTACAATCAAAGTCTTTAGCCACACTATAGAACTTTGGGGGATATTTGCTCTAACCAACTGCTGTTATCAGTCCAATTTTTAAACCCTCACTCAAAAGTGCCATAACAAAACAACAATTTTTAATTGAAAAATAATTCTCTCTCTCTCTCTCTCTCTCTCTCTCTCTCTCTCTCTCTCTCTCTCTCTCTCCTTCCCTGTGCAAATTAGATTGTCAAGAAAATGTGTAAATTCATGATGTCCTCGTTTTGAATAGCTGAGTAGTATTCCGTTGTATAAATGAACCACATTTTCTGTATCCATTCTTTTATTGAGGAACACTTGGATTGTTTCCAGTTTCTGGCTATTACAAATAAGACTTCTCTGAAAATAGTGGAGTATGTGTCTTTATGGTATGGTGGAACATCTTTTAAGTACATGCCCAGGAGTAGTATATCTAGGTCTGCAGGTAGAACTATTTTCAATTTTCTGAGGAACCTCCAGATTGATTTCCAAAGCGGTTGTACCAGTTTGCATCCTAGCCAACATGTACTGTTACTTGAGTTTTTGATCTTAGCCATTCTGATTGGCATAAGATAGAATCTCAGGGTAATTTTGATTTGTACTTCCCTGATGACAAAGATGTTAAACATTTCTTTGTTTCGTGGCCATTCAAGATTCCTCTGTTGAGAATTCTCTGATTAGCTCTGTACCCCATATTTTAATTGGGTTATTTGTGGGGGTGGAGTCTAACTTCTTGAGTTTTTATATATTTTGGATATTAGCCCTCTTTGTAAGCAAATGGATAGAACTAGAAAATATCACCCTGAGTGAGGTAACACAGACCCAAAAGGACATGCATGGTATGTACTCATTGATAAGTAGATATTAGGCAAAAAGTATAGAATACCCATGATTCAACTCACAGATATTATGAAGTTTAACAAGAAGAAAGACCCAAGTGAGGATGTTTCAAATGCCATTTAAAAAGGGAAAGAAAATAATCATTAGAGTCAGAGGGATGGATGAATCTAGGTGGAAGAAGAAAGGGGAAGGAGAAAAGGTGGGTAGGATCAGGTATTGGGGGAAAACAGGAGAGAAGCCAAGGGGACCAAGGGTATGAATGGAAATATGTAGCTGCAGGGGATGGGTGAAACTTCTAGAAAGTCCCAGAAACCTAGGATGTGAGAGGATCCCAGGACTCAATGGGGATGACCTTATCCAAAACACCCAACAGTGGGGAGATGGAACCTGAAGAGACTGCCTCAAGTAGATAGGCATGCCCCCCAGTTGGGGCATAAAACCACCCACCTACCTTCAAATCTTTTGATCCAGAATTATTCCTGTCCAAAAGAAATGCAGAGACAAAAATGGAACAGAGACTGAAGGAAAGGCCAATAAGTGACTGGCCCAACTTGGGATCTATCCCAAGGGTGGTCACCCAAACCTGACAATATAACTGATGCTATGTTGTGCTTGCAGACAGGATCCTAGCAAGGCTGTCCTCTGAGAGGGTCTACCAGCAGTGCACTAAGACAGATGCAGATACTTACAGCCAGTCATTGGAAGAGTTAGGGGAAGGATGGAAGGGGCTGAAGGGAATTGCAACCCCATAGGAAAAACAACAGTATCAATGAACCCAGACCCCTCAGAGCTTCCAGAGACTAAGCTACCAACCAAAGAGCATACACAGGCTGGTCTGTGCCCCTTGGCATATATGTAGTAGAGGACTCACTAGCCTCACTCTCACTGGCCTCAGTAGGTGAGAATATACCTAATCCTATAGATACTTGATTCCCTGGGGAAGGGAGGATGCTGGTGGGGTAAGATGGGATGGGTAGGTAGGTGAGGGGGGTAGGTGGAAGAGCACCCTCTCAGAAGCAAGGGGATTGGGGGATGGGGTGAATAACTCTGGGAGGGAAGACCAGAAGTGGGCGGACATTTGGAATGTAAACAAATAAAATAATTTAATAATAAAAAGAGAAAAGGTGTAAAATGCGGCTTAGTAACAGTTCATCTAGAAGTATCTGATGTGCAGGATGGAGGGGCCTGACTCATCCTACTCCTGTTTATTGATCCACATCTGCTGGAAGGTGGACAGCAAGGCGAAGATAGAGACATCAATACACTTAGTACTTGTGCTCAGGAGGAGCAATTGTCTTGATCTTCATGGTGCTTGAAGTCAGAGCAGTGGTCTCCTACATCTGATCAGTTATGACTGAGTACATGGTGGTGCCACCAGACAGCACTATGTTAGCATAGAGGTCTTATGGATGTCAATGTCACACTTCATGATGGAAGTGGGTGTAGTTTTGTAGCTGCTTCAGGATTCCATACCCAGAAAGGAAAGTTGGAAGAGAGCTTCAGGGAAACAGAGTGACTCATTACCAACAGTGATGACTTAGCCATCAGGCAACTAGTAGTTCTTCTCCAGAAAGGAAGAGGATATCACAATGTCTGTCTCTAGATGGAAGTCTAAGGCAACACAGCACAGCTTCTTCTTCATGTCAAGCACACTCAGTCAGAATCTTCATGAGGGAGTCTGTTAGGTCCTAGCCAGACATTTCCAGGTGTAGGATGGCATTGTAATAGAGTATATCCCTCATAGGTGGGCACAGTGCCTGTAACCCGGTCTCTGGTGTCCATCACAATGATGGTGATGCTACCAGAGTCATACAGGAACTGTGTGGCTTAGATGGCTGCATACATGGCTGAGGTGTTAAAGGTCTCAGACATACCTAGGTCATCTTTTCACAGTTGGCCTTGGGGCTCAAGGAGGCCTTGATGAGCAGCACAGGGTTCTCCTCAGGATCCACATGCAGCTTGTGGTAGAAGATGTGGTACAAGATCTTATTGTCTTCCCAGTTGTTGACAATGCCACGTTAGATGGGATACTTTAGAATGAGGATTCCTCTCTGGTTCCAGAGCTATTTTCCCAGGCAATAGTCCTCTGACTCATGCTCACCAACACACCCTGGCAACTCAGGCCACCCACAATGGAAAAGTTGGTTCCAGAAGCATCATCACTGGTGAAGCTGGCGTTGCTTATGGTAGAACTATTGTTCACAACAAGCTACAGTAGTATTGCATCATATGTGGCCGAACTGGTAGCAGATGTAGACCTGCAGCAGGCTGGTTGCCAGAGGCCTGTGCCCTCAGGTGGACACAGACTTTACCCAGACCTGAGTTTTAATTCCAATTTAGCTATTTACTGAGACTGGAAAATCTGCGTGCTAATAAGTTGGTTTCTAAAGTATGGTTTTTCTAGAGACTTACTAATACAATGATTAGCTTATAATGTAATAGGCAACAAATCCTTGAATTATATCTCCATGGTTC
Organism: Mastomys coucha; assembly: GCF_008632895.1. Classification (NCBI taxonomy): domain Eukaryota; kingdom Metazoa; phylum Chordata; class Mammalia; order Rodentia; family Muridae; genus Mastomys; species Mastomys coucha. Next base: position 152,050,932 of record NC_045030.1, read on the forward strand.
AATGCTTTTAAAAGGGGTTATTTTTAATTATGTATATGTTAGCATATATATCTGCAGATGGATGTGTACATCTGAGTGCAAGAGGATGTGGAGGTCAGAAGAAGACATTTGATTCCCTGGAACTAGAGTTACAGGTGGTTGTGAGCCACCAAAAATGGGTGCTAAAAACTAATTCAGATCCTCTGTAAGAGCAGTATATGCTCTTAACTACTGGACCATCTTTCCAACCCTTAGATTCAGAACTTAAATAATAACTAATACTTTATATAGAGTGTCTACCCTAACTTTGAAAGTGTTATCGGCAATATTATTTAATTTGATTATTAAACTTTTCATTGCACAGATCTATATCATCTCCCCTAGTAGACTAGTTGCCTTGTGAATAGGAGTTTATGAAGCAATTTAACTTGATTTAGGGTAAACTACCATCTTGGTTTGCCTAGGGACTTTTAGTGCTGAGATCTCAGGTAAGCCAGACACATTCTCTGCTCTATATCCACCTTGATATATAGTTAAATCCCTAGGAATTGTAAAATTAATTTTTCTTCCCCACCTAAATTTTAACTGTTTCAGCTTACTTAAGCAGAGCAACAAATCATAGAAAACCGTAGTTAATATAAAGAATAATTTATAGCTATTTTCTGTTAAAAAAGAAACATTTGTTTTTTCTGACATGTTCACTTTATTTTTACCTAAAAGGATAATCTTTGTGATGATGAATTGTTAATAAGTAGTACTTTCAATCACATTGTTCAAATAATAGTTTGCTCTTAAAGTTCAAGGATTATGTTAATTGTTTGCAAACTATATAAGGCATACTTTAAAAACAAAGTCCCAAAGCAACCTAAGAATGAATTTTGAAAAAGAAGTATGAGTTATTGTGACTTTTTGCATAATGTAGATTTTAGAGTTCCTTATCTCTTAAGTACCCTTTTTCGCCTTCCAAGAATACATTTCTTAAAATTTTCAAACTACTTAAGCAATTTGGGATTCCTCTGGGATTTTGATGCCAAAGCTCCACTGACATTTTGAGGAGATAATGGGTATAATTACTTTGCCTGTAGCAATATCGTTGTCTTTAAAATAAAAGCCTCAGGACTTTTTAATGTATTAGGTTACATTCTATTCAAAGGGACAGGATTTATTATACATAAAAATGAATGAAGAGAAAACTGATCTTTCTTCCCAAAGTCTTTATTTTTCAAACATGAATCTTAAAACTATTATCACAGATTCACAGGAAAAAAATGTATTCCTCTAATCTTCCATTAAAAAAGAAGTTAATTCATTTAATCCTTCTCCTAACTCTCCATACGAGTCTCTGACCTCTGTCCCATGCTTGGCTGTAGGTATCTGCATCTGTCTTAGCTGCTGGTAGAGCCTCTCATAGGACAGCCATGCTAGGCTCCTGTCTACAAGCATAACATAGCATCAATAATAGTGTCAGGGTTTGGTGCTCATCCATGGGATGGCTCTCAAGTTGGGCTGGTCAATGGTTGACCATTCCTCCAGCACATGTATATCAGAAGGCAGTCTTGTCTGGCCTCAGTGGGAGAGGATGTGCCTAATCCTGTAAAGACTTGATGCCCTAGGGAAGGGGGATACCCAGGCGGGATTCTCTCAGAGGAGAAGGAGACCAGGTGACAGCATTTTTTATGTAAATTAATAAAATAATTAATTAATTAAAAAAGAAGTCAAGTTCCTCTAGTATGTCAGCATTGAATTTTGATTTTCTTCCTTCAGTGAGTCACTAACCTTGATCCTTTGGCAAGGTGGTAAATAAAGTGCTCCTTTGAACTCTGAGTCACAGGTGATGAATAATAGCAGAAAGACCAATGTTGTCTTTCTGTGACCAATATTTTAAGTGCTACACAGAAAAAGGGCCAAAAATAATGACTACTTTGGCCCTTAAGGTCAAACTTCCCGTACAGAACAAAGAAGCAAAACTGAGTGCCTACAAGGGAATCATCATGCAATTTTCTTTTAAATGGCATAGTCCATATGCATTTAAGTACTGGAATTATACAAGACTTGGTCTTGAGAATGAGTTGACTAGTAACTAGCATGCAAAAGAATATGAAGTTCTACACAAAAAGCCAAAAATGAGATACAACAGATACAGGGGCATCCTATATACTTATATAGCTGATATTTATCTCAGGTTTTAGACTTTCTCAAACAACAAATGTAAGAGCTCAGGTGTCTATTCTAGACCCCTTCTAAATACAAAATTCTGCTGAAATTCTATCATTGGCATTTTTTTCTTATCATTGGCATTTTTTCTTATACAAGTATCTGTTGGTAAAAATTTAAGTAGTCCCTAAAAGTTTGCAACTTAAACTATAAATTTCTATACAGAAACTAAAATGATTTATGTATATTACGTTGTCTTTTTTTCTTAATGTTTAAAATGAGTAGTTTTGATTGTAGAGAAAGGAGGTCTGTATATAAAGATAGAGATATTTGTTTGTTTGTTTGTTTGTGTGGTTGGTTAGTTGGTTAGTTGGTTTTACAGTCATGGAAAGTGAACCAAGAGCTTCCCACATTGTACACAATAGGTCTTCCACAAAGCCACATCTGAGCCCTGAGTCAGGGAGCTCTAAATGCCGTCCTTTCCCAGACCTAGGAGGACAAGGCACTTTAAGCACAAAAACAGTACCATACTAACCGAACCTTTCCTAATATTTCATCTAAAACCAGCCCTTAGTCTCACTCAGCAGAAAATGGTTGGTAAATAAATAATAGAAAAAAAAATAAAACAAAGATGGCAGCTACACAGACTTCCTCCCACCCAGATGGGATTAGCCACCAGAGAAGGCTCAAGCGGTCTCTGGGGAGGAAGACTTTCACATCTATCTCTCCTGTAGTTCTGAGATTGGTGTATCTAATGCTCTGAGCTCAGTCTTCCCTCTGTCTAATCACAGGCTTGATCCCTACCAAATTTCTTTCCTTCTTTGCATGTTTGCTCTCCTTATATTAGCAGACAAAGGCATGCACATGTTATACATACATTGTATGTGTATACTCATGCACTAGAGAAAGAAGGAAAACAGCAAAGGAAGCCTTCCCTACTGGTGTATGAGTTACAGCATGGACACACAGCCTCATCATCTCAAGGCTCAGAGAACAATACAATAGAAAGCAATGACTACAGGAAGAAATTGAGGCTCAGAGAAGTTAAGAGTTTTCCCCAGACTACAGGACTAATCATGGAAAGAGCTAGGCTATGCATTCAAGACTAAATCCAAAACCTGATTTTCTTCATACCATATGTGTGAACACAATTAGAATCATTTTTATTTTAAAAAAATAGTCTCTATTTGCTCCCTCCCAGTTTCTGTTAAATAGATAGTACATCATTAACTTTCAATACATAGGTATAGTTCTTCAATTGGCAATATTCACTGCATGTCAGAGATATGATATAATATAATAGATAGGTTATTATGAGACAATGACATTCAAAGATATAGGCTCAACTAGGAAACCTCCTCTCAAGCCCTTAAGCTTCCTGTAACATTCACTAATTATCAGAAAATAAGAGATAAGTGAATGTAAATCGCTCTGTAATGTGTGCAGCATGGTGGAAAGGAAGATAATAGTAAAAGTAAAATGAAATAAAATAAGCCAAATGTCCATCAGCTAGTGAGCAGATGAACAGGCTGTGTTACAATCGTACCATAAGATAATATTACACAAATAAAAAGAACAAACTACTGACATATAAAACAAGGACAGATCTCAGATGCAGGATGCTCAGTGAAAGAAACCAGACTCTGAAGTCTACATCCTGTACAATTCCATTTATATGACATTCTGGGAAAAGCAAAGGTGTTGAGACAGAAAACAGATGAGTGGTTGCTAGGGACAGTTGGGGAGCTGGAAGGAGCTAAAGACAAAATGGCATAAAAGAACATTTGGGGATGTAGCCATGTTCTCCATCTGAATTGTGGTACCGGTTACATGCGTTTGTCAAGATATACAACACTGGGCTGGAGAGATGGCTCAGCGGTTAAGAGCACTGACTGCTCTTCCTGAGGTCCTGAGTTCAAATCCCAGCAACCATATGGTGGCTCACAAGATCTGATGCCCTCTTCTGGTATGTCTGAAGACAGATACAGCGTACTTATATACATAAAATAAATAAATAAATCTTTAAAAAAAAAGATACGCAACACTGGCCACATTTAAAAGTATAAATTGCATCTCAATAAGCCATTATTTTTAAAAAATAAAAAGTAAAAATGGGTACCAAAATACTTAATTCTAACTTCTAAAATTCTGGCTCAATTTCTTTGAGGAACCATTTGTATCCTATACCCAAGATGTTTTAGTTCCTTTGGAATAAACATTTGCTGTGGGTTGTACAGCATTTTCATGATCATGAATGATTAATATGGCCTCCAGCTCAAAGATCTCTGTAGATTCTTTGGTGAGAGCCATGGTCCAGGTCAGTTTCTTTTTAAAGCAATCTCCTTTTGGCAAGAGGCATGCCTTTACTTTAGGCTTCGAAAGTGCTCAGAGCTGAACTGCTTTCTAAATTCAGGAATCAGCCAGCCAGCCAGCCAGCCAGCCAGCACCTCCTGGAGCCTTATAATATGGGAAGGCCCAACCTTGTTATCTCCCAAAGAGAATATCTAAGAGCTCAGCCATAATTACCGGACTCGGGAATCTGGCTTGCCCTTTCTTAATGCTAAGCAGGCTGCTGCTGAATCAGAAGAAAAACCTATAGAGGCTTTTTCTATTTGAAATGGGAAAAAATTTCCAGGGTAAGCATTCAACTGACATTAGCAGGGCTTCCCATCTCAAAATCAATTTGCAACATTTCAGTTTTGAAAGGTAAAGGCCAAAGGGATAAAAGCTCGATTTTTTTTTTTTTTTTTGACAACAGGACTGCATTGCCTTTCTGGTCTAAAAGATTTATTAAAAAAAGAAAGAAGAACCAATGCACTCTGGCTGGGGATTTCCAGTTTTGTTTTACTTGAACTTGGAAAAACTATTTCAATTTTTTCTACTTGGTTTGTTTTTGAAAGACTTGACAGTGACAATAATTGAAGGTACATGTTTAAAATATACAACATTCAGACTTATATTAAATACTTGGTCTTTTTATTATAACTGTGATGTGTACCTTTTTTTTCTAGTGGGGCAAAGAAATGAAGCAATTGAAACTTAACAATATTTACCCAGAAAGCTCCAATCTTGAGCAAACCTGAGAGCCCTCTGATTAGCAATTAGAATGGTCTTGCAAACGGAAGACAAACTTCCTTTTACTTACTTAATAACAAAATCTCTTAAGATATACAGGCTCTGCCTTTGCCTACTTTTTTGCACATTAACTTCTAGTGGGAGGGAGCCACATTTCTTTTAGTTGAGAGAATTCCCCTTTCATTCCTGTGGAATGCTTTTCAAATAATTTTTCTAATTCCCCTAGCCACATTCCGTGCAACTGGCAATCTCCAAAATGCAAAGGTTCCATCAGCGCCTCTGCCAGGCACACAGGAAGCTTTAAGATTTATCCAAGCATTGAGACAGTGTTCCCACTTAGGAGAAATGACTGATTGGATGGATTAAATGTGCGTCCAAAGCGATTTCCAAACAGCTATCAAAAAGGCACCAGGGTGGGGGTGGTGGCTAGTTAAATATCGTCATCGAAGAGTGTGCTACTTAATTTGTCAAGCACCTGTACTATATATTCTTCTTAAAGAAGCTGCATATTCTGGAATTTTCTATAAATGGATGGGAATAAAAAATCATATACGTGGCCACTAATAAAACACAATGGGCAAGCTACAAAATATCAACTGAAAGAGATGTTATGTGATCATTTAAAATAATCATTAGGAAACCTTTAGGAATATATAACCATTTTCTTATAATAAAGGTTGTTATTGTTAGGTGGTAGATACAATTATAATCCTGTAAAATATATGGTGGATATGGTTCTGAGCAATAATCTAAAAAATATATACAGAAATTGGAATAGGGCTGTTTAAATGGAGGATATACGACTAACTCCTGTTTTTTGATTCAGCACTGTGATTACAGCCCCTTTCAATTTGAAGAATATTTTTAATCTGCACTGTTCTTATTGGAGATAGGAATATGAATCGTGAGTTTATGTGAGGCATTCTGATCACCATGAATTCAATTCAAGCTGCAGTGTTGCCTAGCAACAGGCTAACTTTTCTGCAGTGAAATTCCCTAGTAGCAGCAACCTATGAAGTATCTCCTGAGGAATCCCCTACCTTAAGTGCACCTCATACACTTATTATTTCATTTCATATACCACTGCTTTGAGAGGACTTCATAATCTAATCATGTGGGAATATTAAAATTTAGAGTGTTGCATTTTAAAATCCACACTCTAGATGTTTACCTCTCTGCCTAGAAGGAAAATGAAATACAGACTTCTCTGAATTTCTGCCAGCTTTTAATAGACATCAGATTTAAAAATCACAAGAAACAAGCTTGTTAGAACTTTGATTTATAAATTACAATGTTAACTTGACACAACTCTAATCAAATGTGATGTTTCTTCCTAATTAATTATTTTCATTTAAAAATAGTGTATCATTAAAATATAAAAATGATCATTTTATGTTATGCAATCCTATGACTTTTAGTATATTTACAGTTGTGCCACCATCACCACACCAAGTTCATGACCAGTACATAATCCCCAAGACAAATCCTTAATCTCTTAACCAGTCACTCTTTATTTCTCCTACAACTTTCCCATCAAACAGCTACTGATTATTAAGGAACTACATAATATTTAAATTTTATATTAATGGAATGATATAGTACATGGTGCCTTACATCTAGCTTCTTTCACTTAGTATAATGTATGCAAAGTCCAGCCATGAGGTAGCATATAATAGTAACACATCAGTACCACATTCCTTTTATGCCCACATAGTATTCCACCATATATATATATATGTTTATGTATATGTATATGTATATGTATATGTATATGTCATACTGTATTTTCCAGTTATATACTGATGGACATTGGACTGTTTCCACATTTGGACTATTATGAATAATTCTGTATGAACACTGATGTATAAATTTTTATGTGAACAGATTTTATCATTTCTTTCAGAAATATGCCTTGAAGTGGGATTGTTGGTTCTTCTTGGTAGCTCTGATTAACATTGTCAAACATTTTCCAAAGCAGCTTCACCATTTTGGATCTCTGCCAAAAGTGTATGAGGGTGCCAACTTCCCCACATTCTTACCAAACACTTGCTTTTGTCTGTCTTATTGAACACAGGCATCCCAGTTAAGTGTGAAGAATTTTTCTCATGGTCTGAATTCCCATTTGCCTGATGACTAATGGCACTGAGCATTTTGTCACATGTTTACTGGCTGTTCATATATCTTCTTTAGAGAAATATCTGATTCTTTGGCCATTTCTACACTTGGTTATTTGTCTTCTGTTGAGATGCTTTTTTCTTTCCCTTTTATTCTTGTAATACTGAAATTTACTGTAGAGATGTGTTGACATCAAGACCTTCACAGGCCTCAAAACCCTTGGCCCCAAACAGTTACCACTGGCTGGGGAAGAGAGGGAAGGGCAGTCACTATGCATCAGTGTCAGGGAAAGGAGACACAGCAGGCCCCAGGGAATGTTCCTGCTGAACAAGCTCAGATCTGTCTGCTATCCTCACATCACCCCTGACATCAGACTCCTGCTGTTCTGATCCCATAGAGCATAATGCCTGCTCTTGCTGGTAAAGAGCATTTAGATTATACAGGGAAACTTTGTACTATAAAAAGGTTAAAAAAACAGCCATTACTAATACTCACCATATCATCTTTACCACCATAGCTGGGGTTCATAGCCCTTCTCTACTAATTACTTACTATCTGCCCCAAGGAAGCCAGACAAATAAATATGAATGGAACATCTTACTTTAATTTAGAGAGGATTAGAATAGGGATCCATAATTTCTGACTTTGTTTGGCCAGATTTTGTTCAGTACACATTTAGCATCTACTGCTCTCATTATTTCATAAGTGTTCATTGATTTACTGCTCACAGAAGTTCTGTGAAGTGTATGAAATTATTATATTCATTTCATAGATGAGGAATACAAAGGCATAGAAAGGGGAAATTCCCTGTCTTTTGTCAGTGGCTAGTAGAGAGTGAAGCTAGAATTTTGTTGTTGCTGTTGTTACTAAGCTCCACTATTCTGTGCTTTCAACTGCCATATGGTAATTCCTTGCCAATTAAGGATGGTAGAGGAGAGAGGGTATATTGAGCCAATTTCATGTAGAAAGATTTCTTTATAATAGATAGGGAAGAAGAAGAAGAAGAAGAAGAAGAAGAAGAAGA
>NC_045030.1:152060416-152064849 GCF_008632895.1 Mastomys coucha
ACTAAGGAATGAGGATGTGAATCAAATAGAGCAGTGGCCAGAAGATTCTGTGGGGCAAGGGTAGGCATTGTGCTTGTCTCCAGTATCTACAGCCTGGGTAGATTTGTTTACATACACACACACCACACACACACACACACACACAAATGCACATGTGCTGTTTACTCCAGGAGAAAATCTTACCATACATTAAGATGAATAAGAGAATTTTCAATTTCCCTGCCTATCTCATTTATCCCATTACCTACCTCTGTCCTTTGTCGTCTCTGACTCCAGGAGTTCACTCACCAAAGTTCCAGTCCTCCAAATTCCCATGTTTTCTTCTCCAAGTACCTTCTTTCCACTGACAGAACTGTCAATTAACTGTCATAGTCACACTGTATCCTAGGAATTGCTACCACCAGAAGCTCTAAAAAAAATCTACTAACCTTTCCATTCCCCTTTTCAATTACTCCCAGCATTCCATACTTGTTCTGCTGTCATTAACTGCCTCTTTTACTTTGTTCCACTTCTTTTCCACTCATCCCTTCTTTGCTTGTCATTTGTTCAGTCACTTGCCTGTCAATCTCATTTGCTGGTTTTATTTCCATCTACTTACTACAAAGCACAGCCACCCCTCTTTCCTGTGTACCTCTTCAATAGAGTCCACACCATCCAATCTAGTCATCTTCTCACCAACCCACTAGTCAGAATCAACTAGAATGACTTTGCTAAGAAACAAATCTAGCCAAGGTGTTCCTCCAATCAATAGTATCTCAATGGCTACACTACTCTCTGAATAAAAATCTAAATTTTTCATACGATTATAAAGTCTTTCCTAATCTGGCACCATATTATATTTCTAGGCTTCTTCTTCAATACAATATTCCACAAGACTCATTCCTCAATAAGTTCCCAACTATAAGCAATGTTCCCAGGCAGATTGATCCTTTTGCTCAGCGCATCTTATCTTTTTTTCAATTCATCTTTTCTTTCAATTCACTACCTGAATATCTACCTGGATGACTCACATCTCTCATTATTTCTTCCTCCAGAAATCATTTCTTGACCATCTCCCACATTATTTGTTATTCTTTCCACAGTGTCTAATATAGTCTCTGGCATATAGTAGAGTCTCAAAAATATATAAATTGCTAAATGAAGAAAAAACGTAAGTTTCTGGGGGTGTATGATAGGAAACACTGCTTCTTGGTAATAGGATTTGCAGAAATCTCTCTGTTCTCATTTTGGACCACTTCAAAAACTAGTATTGACTAATGCAGCTACAGAGATACTATAGCATAGCAGATATTGACAGCCAAACATTCAAACTCAAAGTCTTTGCTTTAAGTACCAACTTAGGGGTTCTGTCTGAGCTTTTCTGGCTACAGAAACATAGGCACAGTTAGAGAGTTAACATCTCTCTATGGGAACATTCTCAACTAAGGAAAATGGAAGGTGATGTATAGATAGCCCTTTCCCTTCACATGAATGGAATAATTTTGAGACAAGATGTAGTATCCCAGAACTCCCTTACAGGGCTGAGCTCTACTTTCTCACAGCAGTAACTCATTTATAAATACATGTTCTATTGGTCTACTATGCCTATATAAATTACTGAACCAATATTCTTTGCAAGCTGTGCTTTTTACAAAGACCTTGACATAATTCCTTGATCTATTCTTCACCTTTTAGCAACTCAAGCATAGAAACCAACTGATCGCCTGAAACTGTCATAGCTGCTATACCTAAAAATCTTCCTTTGTGGTTATAGACATCAGTTCTTCATTTTTTTCATATTCATTAAAATGAAACCTGAATCAGTACTTTTCTATGATCACCTTAGTGGTAATAATAAACATAATAGTGAACTATAAGAACAGCTGAGCATTTGATTCTGGGGAAATATCTCAGGGGTTAAGAGCACTGAATGCTCTTCCAGATGACCTAGATTTGATTCCTACTACCCATGTAGTGTCTCACAGTTGTCTGTAACAGTTTCAGTGAATATAGCATCCTCTTCTAGTCTCCTTAGGCACTGGACACACATGGTACTTAGACATCCACGCAGGAAAAATTCACATAGAATATGAACTCCTGACTGACACTATCTACTACAGTATCTCTATACTTATGTACACATAAAATGTTTTTTAAAGAGTAAATAAGAGATAATTGCCATTAACTAGCAATTTCTTTTTAAAAATAGTACCTGATCATCTATTAAGTGGTAAGTTATCATCTAGATTAATTCTTTATTCCACCTACTTCAAACCATTTATCCAGCCCTTTCCTTTTTCAATGCCTATGCCTGTGACTCTCCACTTGAACCTCCATTATGTCAAATGTATTCTGAGTTTTCTTAGCATGCCTCGGGCCCTGGAAAGCAGAATGATAGGATAAAGTACAGAGTCTATAATTCAGAGCAGTTGCTTCCTCCAAGAAGCCTAGGGAAGCCTAGCTGAGGACAGCCCAGCTGATGTTCTCATGAGATTTGCATTCAAAATACCAAGTCCAAAATGAAGCAAAGGATTTGTCCCTCACACCAGGAACATGTAATGAAACGTGTAGGAATTATTGTGCAACTTAACGAGAGAAAATATACACTCTAGGGATCTATAGAGTGCCTCAAAGCTTGTCTCCAAATCTGGGTTGTGCTAAACATTTGGAGAAAATTTTAACAAAATGGGAATTTACTCTAGATTGTATGTTCTCAGGAAATAAGAGGAAGTCTATGAGTAGAGTGCTCAATAAACCTATAAGGGGAGAAGAATAGAATGGGGGCGAGGGGGGCTGTGATTGCTAAAGTAGGAGCAATTATTATAGTTACTGGGAGACAATTACATTTGATCTTTCTGATGGCTTGAACAAGTTTTGTACTTTCTGTACTAAAATGTGGTTTTGATCCATTATAGCCAATAGGATAGACTCAGCCTTAAATGCCTGACATGTTCATAGCAACACTAAGAACTATATGATGGAACCAAAACAACTCACGTAAGGTAAATATATCATATACACATAAAATTCTTTAAGATAATAAGTATACCTCTTTTTAGTGTTGTTTTCAAAACCAAGGGTACATGTTATACATGGTATTCTGAATTTTGAATTTTTTATATTTCTGTATCAGTACATGTACATACCACTACCCAAGCCAGATTGCAATCTAAATAAGATTATGTTATATGAATGTATTGAAATAACTGTCTATGAAATAACCATTTATTTTATTTACAATTTAGTATCAGAGAGAATGAATTAGATAAATTGCAATAGGTAACAGCAATTTGGCCTCAAGAGTTATTTCGGCACTTTACACTGTCACCAACAATGCTCTGGATACTAATTTCCCTACCCTACCCCAAGTCCTATCACCCACTTCTCCTCACTGCTTCTTGACCGTTCTTGCTGCTCATGCCTAAAAGATATTTCTAGCTCAGTAGTAGACACTAAAATTCTAGACTTAACTTTCTTAAAATCTTCAACCCTGTTACTCAGCAAATAATAGCCTTTTGTGCTCTTAGGAAATAGAATTCACCCAACAATTTTTGCCTTAGCAACCTTATACCTCCTTTTCTTCATTTATTTTCTGCTTGTCAGACTAAAAACACAAATGAGATTGCATATTCTACCCCAACAAGATCGACACTTTTACTGGCCCCAGAAGTCCTACCTTGATGGGGATGTTTGTTTCCTGGATCATTATAATCTCCTTCTGACTACATTCTCTTACCTAGACCTTCTTATAAAATCTAGCTTTTATGTGGCTAGAGCACTGATTAGAATATGTGAAGCCCCTGTTTAAAATCTTCCCTGCCCTCTGAGTGCTTACAGAAGAGAATCCAAAAAGAATAATTATTGTAGGCATATATTTTCCCAACCTACTTTAATAAGGGGTCAACCTCTCTTCTAGCCCACTACCCAGCAGAAGTAGTGGAAGAGAAAAATTTTTAGGAGATGGGAGAAATGGACATGTTTACCAATAGTTCTTTGGAGGGCAAGCTCAATCTTCTTTGTCAGCAGTTCAGTCCTGTAGCAAACACCAAATACAAATCAGCAGCTGCAGATCAGTCCTCTTGGCAGGCAGATAGCATGCATGAACCATCAGTTGTAGTTCAATACTGAAGAAACAGCAAGGCTCACCAATCAGCCTGAGGCCACTGAAGTGGCAAGATGCCACAGGAATCTCATGAGAAGTTCTTTGGCATGTTTCTCTCAATTCCACAAGTGGATTTCAACAATGCTACCTAAATCGAACTAATACATGTGTGTTGTTAGCAAAGAATAGCGAGGCAGAGCAAACCGAGCCAATGCTTCTTCTCCCACTGTCTGTGGGGTCATAGTTATACTCCTTCATCAAGAGTCCTTTAACATGTCTGCTATAACAAAACATCCTTTCACCCATGTCTGCTTCAGGAAAACATTCTTTCACCTGTGTGACCCAGCAAAAC
>NC_045030.1:152064859-152069794 GCF_008632895.1 Mastomys coucha
CTGCTTTACCAGTTGAAGCTTTCCTCTGATTCCAAGGCTCATTCAAACTCCTCCCTCCCCTTAAAAACACTCCAATGTACCCAAATAAAATTGGTGCATTCTTGGATTTCAGGGTCCATGAATTTCTGCTTTCCTTTAGGCTTTTACCATATCACACTGTCAGTACTCATCAGCTGTATATGTGCATCACTACATAGTGAAGATATGTTCCTTTTAGCTCAGAACAATCATTGTTGTGTATCATAGGACTTGACATGGGAAGACTATGTAAAAATCCCTCTCAACCCAGTACTCAGGGGGACAGAGGCAGCCAGATCTCTGTGAGTTCAAGACCAGCCTGGTCTACATTGTGGGTTCTAGGACAGCCAGGGCTATGTAGAAAGACACTGTCTCAAATATGAAACAAACAAATAAATCCCTTCCAAATGTTCTCTCTATATATTTATTAGTGCTACCAAAAATGAAAAGAACAGTAACATTTTCTCAATATCAGAAACCTCAATGTAATGAGGCCTATTTGATAAAATCACAAAAAGAGAACCTCTGTCTTTTATGAAAAACAAAATGAGTGATTTCATAGCTTTTAAAACATTTATAACTTATAAAACATCATATTCATCTTCTACCATCTCCATCATGGTACAGTGTTTTGCTTACAAATCTCACAAATGGACTACTCATTAAAAAAAAAAATATGCATTGCCAAAAATGTGTACTCTTTATACTTCTAAACCTTGTAGTCACTTGATCTACAGGGTAGCCTAACCATAGATAAAATAGTCAACATTATCAGGGTTGGGGAGGATTAATTAAATGCTGATTTTCACTTTTTTAAATTAAATTGGTCCTTTGACAATTTTATTCATGTCTATAATGAATTATTCTTATTACTGTACCTCCTTTTCTTATGACTTTTGGGTTGGTTTTGTGACCCATTTAGTTTAGCTGGATCCACTGTGTCCTCATTACATTGACATTATCCAATGTAAACTGGTAGTCACTAGTGAATACACAACTGAAGGCAATGATTCTGCCTTCCCTCGATCAACCCTTTGAAAACAGATGAGCATTAAGAGGTAACATACTTTAAATTCCCCACCATCCCTGTGTCAGTGCTGCCTGGTTCATGCCTGTTCAGACCCAATACAGTCAGCCATACTTGTTGAGAGTTTGTGATTGCAATGACTTTGTATTGTGGCTAGAAGAAGACATTTTATAACCTGTGTCTCATTCTTCTGGCCCTTATACACTTTCCACCCCTTCTGCAATGTTCCCTGCATCTTGGAGTGGATGGGATAGCTGTCTTATTTAGGCTAGAGCACTCATCTGTCATTTACTCTCAAAATGTTGAATTTTTTAACTCTTTATTTATAATGATTTAAATTTGTATTCACAATTTCAGCAGGACCAAGGACCTGACCTAGGGATTCACACTTGTTAGGCAAGTGCTATACCACTGAGCTACACTTTCAGTGCAGAAATGTTTTGAACTTTTCCTATTTCTGAGTGAAAAATGACCAAACTTGTGTATGTATATGTAATATATATATATATATATATATATATATATATATATATGCACTGACTTTATGTTAATATTATATACATATAACATCAACATTACATATTAATTATATTTTTATAATATATTAACACAACTAATATATTACAACATTATATAGTCTATATTTATATTAATGTTGTACAATATTTTAAGATAAAGTCAGTGCTACTATTCCTTTCCCCAATGTGCTATTTAAGCAGTTTTAGGCATAATGGACACAACAGAAATTCCTGCTCATTAAGAATTTGCAGGCCAGGGGAGAAAGGTGGCTCAGCTGATCTTACTGTGAAACCCTGAAAAGCATGAATTCAATCCACTAGAAACCACATAAAGGTGAAAAGAGTGACCAACCACACAAAAATCTCCTTTAGCCTGCACATCTGCACTGTGGCATGCATGTGCTCATACGTGCACACATCCTACACACACACAATTTTTTAAAAATGAGCTGCATTTGCAAGCCATACAAAGAGAATTACAGATGTAAGTACTGTTATATAGGGAACACCAAGTACATGAGCTGCTTCTCTTGTGACCCTCTAGACTCTAGAGTGACTTTCATATAAAAGCAATTACTAGAGAGAGCATGAGCTGCTCCATTATAACTACTGTGCACTGCTCCACTGTATGACACCTTATAAGGCTCGCATCCCAACTGTGAATTTTATCCCAAATATTGGAGTAGATTACAGAGTTGGATTCTTACAGGAAGTACCCAGTTTTGCTTGGGCCTTTTGTAATGTGAGTCAGGCTTTGAAAGCTCTCCACAAGATCAAAATGTTCACTGAGGAATTCATAGGAAGTCATGACATAAAGCTCAAGATTTGGCTGTAGTGAGTCAAATAGGCAAAATAATAACAGAAGAAAGGAAAACAAGCCCACACAGAGCAGGTTACTTGAAAACTTCAGTGTCTGTTGAGATTTATTACCCAAAGATGAGCTTGTGGAAAGAGAAGGAAGCAATCTCTTCTTGGAAATAAATTTCAAGAACTATCGTCAAAGAAAATAAATCACAAATAGAAAACCATCTCTGGAGAAAGTCAAGAAAATGTCCTCTAGTAACATGATCACTTCATCAGTGACAATGCTTTACCTTCAAGGAAGCTGAGAGAAGCCTTATGTACACTCAAAATTAGAGGCTAGATTTAAATGTCAATAAAAATTGTTCCATGTGACAGTGAAATATTGCTCAAAATTCATTGTGTAAATTTATTACTAACAAAAGAAGATATATGCATAGCTTCAGAAGGCTATGTTCTTGTCCATGTTTAAGATGATACTCTGAAAACTGTTTCAGTATCTGGCAATTGCCATTTGAAATAAGAGATATGTGGCAGATATTATCGATTGCCTACAAACATTTCCCACTTCATCTTTGCTACTAAAAGCTTGGTTAGATTCCTGTTGTGAGGTCCTGCTAAAAAATTAATATCTCAAATATGAGAACCCCTCCTTCTATGCCTATTGGGATCCAATCAAAAATATTTACTTACAATTTTTTTTAACTTACACTTTTCCCTCTATAAAGAGAAAAACTTGTAAAATGTTAATATATTGCAATGAATCTCTGTCTGTATCTTTAAATGGGGTAGCCTTCAGTTTTATACTTCCAGATGATCTTAATCCATTTCCCATCTAAGTTGGCACCTGCTTTTCAGCATTCTTTTTTCTGTTAGCCGTAGGTACCAACCTCCTTTAAAATAGTTTTATTCTTCGGTGGGCTTTCTCATTAAAGAATTTCCTTTGGCATGTGCTCATTGTATATTACTATGAAAGTCCTGTTTTCAAAAGTCTCAGGAAATAGATTCTGATTAATCTCTGACACTTATGGCATTTCCCATATCCCTCTGTCAGTAATTATTATAGATGTGAGAATAGATCAGTGTTGATCAACAAAATATAAAATGTCTACTGAAATTACTAGGAAAAATCATTTTCTCTAAAAAAAATAATGAAATTAAAGCCTCTTCCCCAACCATATTCTATGGCTTGTTTGTTTGTTATTTTGTTTGTTTGTTTGTTAGAATGTTATGCAAAGCTGAAGCTCCCATTTTGAAGCCATAAGAGGACATGTTGCTGATGACCAAGGTGACATAGCCTTAAGGATGACATCATTTAAGGTCATGACATCACAGAGCTAAAATCACTGAATGGAGATATCTATTTCTGAGCTTTGGGCTAAGCAAATAGTTTGAGTTTTATGATATTAGATGCTATTAGCCAAATTTTCTGTTACTTGCAGCAGAGAAATATTCCCCTAAAAAGCAACTGAAAAATAGTGAAGCAAAACGGTAAGGCAAACCTTTCATATCTTTGGAATTTGTGTCCAAAGATTTAGTCAAATATGGCTTGAAAATGTTTGGAAATTACCACATCTTTAGTGAGCACTTAGAACATCTTTTGTGTCACTTTTTATACAAGGAGCAGGCTATTATTGTGTTAATAAGTTACATAGGGATGATTTGAGCACATAGGAAGGTATGCATAGCCAACATGCAAAAAGTCTTCCATTTATGTAAAAGGCTTAAATTTCCACAAATTTTAGAATTTTTTATAAGGCCCTGGAACCAATCTTCTAAAGTTAATGAGGGAAAACTACATATTATTTGAGTTTTTGGTTGTTGCATTAAAAGCACCTTTTAAAATCCACATTTTTAAAAATGTTATTGTGTCCCTCCAAAGTACAATGAAAATATGAAGGCATATCTGAATGTATCAGAGTGTGCCGCTAGGATAGAGACTGGCAGGCATAGGGGTACAATAAGAAGAATGTCCTAGAAAATGTCCAGGGCTCACTTCAAGAAGAATATTCCTGGACCATTTCCTGAATTCTGAACATATGCTTGGCTGGCTAGCTTTCCATTCCCAGACTTCTGACTCTACACTGTTGATGGCTGCTCTTTCAGCCTGATATGGCAGCCTCAGAACCTTGTTTGTATTAGTGCTGTTTCAACAGAAGTGACTCCGCTGAGCACTTTATGAACACTTCCATCCCGTTACTTTTGTTAGTTCAGAGTTCGCAGATGTAAATTATATTGCACTCTCTGTAATAAACTTAATTACAGAAGCTTCTGATGACTGTGATTTACTTCTCAAGACTGACAGAATTCTTTGAAATTCCCAGCAATGGACATAAATTCTGATTAAACAATGAGTCTACTCTATATTTTGGAGAGTCGTGAACCTGAAAGTATCAAATAATTCTGATCTATGCCTCAGTGAAATATATACAGAAGTGGGAAAAGCCTTTGAAAAAAACCATTCTGTCCTACTGTTACAGGTAAAGAAATTGAAGTCCAGGGAAATCTTGTCATTGATCATTTAAGTACATAAATAAGTGCTTCCAGAGTTTGGTTTTTTTTTTTTTTTTT
>NC_045030.1:152069899-152077536 GCF_008632895.1 Mastomys coucha
TTGTAAAGGACCAGAGTTCAATTCCCAGCACCCATATAGTGGTTCACAATCTACATGTAACTCCAGTTCCAGGGGATCTAAGTCCATCTCCTAGCCTCTGTGGGTACTATCCACATGTGATACACAAATATACATGCAGGCAAAACACTCATGCACATAAAATTAATATTTTAAAGCATCTTTAAGAGATGTTTAGGGACAGTTTTGATGATAGGAACACAGGCTGAGGCAAGAGAAATGCCACAGTGTAGATCTAGCTGGCTTCAACTCACAGTGAGTTCCAGGCCAGCTTGAGTTTCCTAGAAAGATCCTATCTCAACCTTCAACCCTGAATAACCCACCTCCTGTTTTGTTTTGTTTTGTTTTGTTTAAAGAAAAGCAAAATAAAGGATACCTCTAGAGATTCAACTCTCACTAAAACCCTTATTTACTCTACGAATATTTCCAAAGACTTTTAGAATAAATCTGAATTGCACTAAAAGGAAACAAGCAAGCAGTCTGGGAACTACAATGGTGACACTAATCTATAGACTAGCAAGTATTTCATACATGCAGATATGGATGCTTAATCTGTCTGACACTGGCCTTCATTCAAGTCCTGCTAAGAAAGCATTAGAAATATATGGCTCAGAGATGGAGATGGCTTAGTGGTTAAGAGCACTTGTTGCTCGTGCAGAGAGTTCAAGCCTAGTTCCTAGTACCTACATGGCTCACAACCATCAGCAACTCCAGTTTTAGGAAATAGAAAATCCTATGCTTTCTTCTGACTTCCTTAAGCATCAGGCATAATAAATACTACACATGCGTGCATGTAGGCAAATCACCCATACATGTAAACTAAAATAAACATTCTTTTAAAAAGAAAGATTGTGCCAGGCAGTGGTGGCACATGCCTTTAATCCCAGCACTTGGGAGACAGAGGCAGGTAGAATTCTGAGTTTGAGGCCAGCCTGATCTACAGAGTGAGTTCCAGGACAGCCAGGGCTACACAGAGAAACCCTGTCTCGACAAAAACAAACAAACAAACAAACAAAAAAGATTACACATTGGTAAAGTGTAATCCAAATGCCATGTCATTTGCCAATGGCCAATGGATCAGTCTTATTTTCCTGGTAGCACCAAACTCAGTAACAGAAATAATATAGACATCACTCTCATTCTTAGCCTTACATTGTTTACTTAGTGGCTAAGGTTCAGCTTCTCACCTTCCTACCCAGTTAACCCCACCATTGTAAGTATGCCCTTTCCTTTGCACAGAATGATTACTATTATGAACATATATGGGTAATATATCTTTTTAATGCTCTTATTTTATTCTATGAGAAACAAGCTGTCACTATAGAATATTAAAGTCATGGATAAATGGCTCAGTAGTTAAGAACACTTTCTGCTCTTCCAGAACACTGGGATTCAATGCCTAGCACCAACATAGTAGCTCATAATTATCTGAAATCCCAGTTCCAGGGCATCAAATGCTCTCTTATGCCCTCCAAGAGCACTGCATGCATGTGATACACAGGCATACATGCAGATAAAAGAGAAAGAGAGAGAGAGGCAGGGGGAGGGAGGTAAGGATGGAAAGAGAGAGAAAGAGAGAGAGAAAGATTATGTGATTACATTTAAGGACTATAAACTATAGTAGTACCCTTATGCCGAGTTAAGTTTTAGCACAGATTAAATTTAATATAGGCATATATATATATATATATATATATATAATTTGTATAACATCATATTTGCATCCAATTTGAGTAGTATACCATAAATTACCTAGAAATGGGAAAAGAAAGAACATTAGAAGCTGGCTAGGCCCTGTTTACAGTGTGGACCCTGGACCAATAGCACTGGCATCACCTGGGAGCTTGTTGTCAAGCCTATTCCAGGAATGTTAAGTCAAAACTCTGCTTAACATAATCCTTCAGATATGTATCTGAAGTTTTGAGCAATGCCAGACAGGTTGGCATCCTTTAGTTTATACATGAAATAATTGAAATTCAGCAAGAATAAATGATTTTTTTCACCTCTTAGACTTCATTTTTTAAATAAATCTCAGAAAGAAGGCTAACAAGATGGCTCAGAGGTGAAGGATCCTTATTACCCAGCCCAATGACAGCAGCTGAAACATCTGAATATCCCCTGTTAGTCAGGGTTTCTATTCCTGCACAAAACATCATGACCAAGAAGCAAGTTGCGGAGGAAAGGGTTTATTCAACTTACATTTCCACATTGCTGTTCATCACCAAAAGAAATCAAGACAGGAATTCACATAGGGCAGGAACTTGAAGGCAGGAGAGGATGCAGAAGCCATGGAGGAAGGAATGCTGCTTACTAGCTTGCTCAGCTTGCTTGCTTTCTTGCTTATTTCTTTCATATTTCCCAGGACTACCAGCCCGGGGGTGGCACCACCCACAATGGACTAGGCCCACCCCTCTTGATCACTAATTGAGAAAATGCCTTACAGCTGGATCTCATGAAGGCATTTCCTCAAGGGAGACTCCTTTCTCTGTGATAACTCCAGCTTGTGTTAAGTTGACACACAAAACCAGCCAATACACCTCATAGTGGAAGGAGAAGACCAACTCCTGTAAGTTGTCCTCAGACTTTCACGTGCACTCTCATGTGCAAATACACATAGGTGTATAGAATAAATAAGATGTAATTACATTTTTAAATAAATAGTTCCAGAAAGAAGGTAGACTCCATTAAGATGAAGTATGGCATAAAGATTCTTATAAATGAAAAATTAAAATGGAAATAACAAAAATAGGTATAAGCTCTAGTATCAAATATGTTACTCTTTGTCAGTAGAGTTGTTTTATTTTATTTTCTTTCTCATGTATTTGTGTACATGTATAAGACTGTGAATTTATGTGCAGTGTGCTCCTATGAATGCCCGTGAAAGTCTAAAGATAGGATAGAATCCCTTGGAGCTGGAGCTACAGGCAGTTGTGAGCTGTCATGTGGGTGCTGAGAATGGAACCTAGGTCTTCTACAATCACAGAAAGTGCTTTTAACCCCCTGATCCATATTTCCAAACCAGTGAGATTGTCCTTTATTTCTTATTGTCAGTTGAAATATAGCCAACTGTAACCAGAATATGGATAAAAAATATTTCTTGCCTTTCAGTACTATAGTCCATGTATCAGTAATATAGAAATTTAGGGATAGTTAGATAACAAAGTTAGGCATGCAAAAAATGAAACTTCATGCTTCTATAATTGAAATTAACTTCTACTTTTGGCTCACTAAAACTTTAACGTTTGGTAAATTGGCATTCCTGCACTATCTCCTACGTTATACCAGTGGTTTTACAGATCTTCCAGTATGTCAATACATTTAGGGGCAGAAGGACTAACAATCTGCTTCTCATAGGACCCTCAGAAATATTCATCATTATTGGGTTCTTGGATGTAATCAATTTGGGCCATAACTTAATGTCAAAGTAAGTCCATATTAGTCTATTTACCACTGGGACTATGTTTGAGGACATCATATTAATTCCAAAACTAAATCATGCCTCACAAAACCTTCTGTAGTTACAAACTCCAGGTAGGTATATAATGCATGAATTAGGAAGTAGTAACCTGAGGGATTCAAATCCCGTATAAAAGAAACAACCATTCCTTAGCTCCTCTAACCCATTTCATCCCCAGAATAGCAACATGTAGTGATATTCACAAGTATTTGGCTATATATCCCCTTATTTAAAAAAAAAAAAACCTATTTCACTCACCTTTATACCTCATATAGTATCCATTCATTTATGTATTTGATAAATATAAGCTGAGTGGTCACTATGTCCTAGGCATAAGAAAAGCAGCTTCTACCACAAAAGAGCTTGCATTATTAAGTGACTTAAAATGGATATTAAATAAGTAACAAACAAATGGGGTAAGTATATGCATTATATAAAATGAAGATGCATAATATAGGACTAATAAAAAATGTAAAGTGAGCTTGTGTCAAGGAATTTTAATCCAGCAACATGTTTGCTCTGGCAAACATCTTGTAGGTCTGTATGATCTGACAAGAGTGCCAACACACCCTGGGTTGCAGTATGCTCAGGCTGGAATACAGACGCACTCTTAACACACACCTTTAATCCCTAATAATGAAGGTAAGGTTAGTTTGTAGAAAGAAACAGATATGTTTGAAAATGACATCTAATTGAAAGGCAGACAAAGTGACAAATCAGAGAAAGATTTGACAGAATGAGTCAGAGATAGGATGTACCCAATTCTCAGGAGAACAGAACAGAAAAGAAAGGCTACTTAGGAGAGTGAGAGAGAAACTGTGGTGTGTAGTGTATGGTTTATGCTGTGTGTATGGCAGTTTTAAGGGGAGAGATTTACAGAGACCGGTTCCAGAGAGAACAAGGTAGACACAGGAATGAGAAGGTGCTAGAACATTTTGCTAAAGTTAGTAAGAGGCCAGGCAGGGCAATTCAGGCAGAAGCCAAGAGAAGCTAGATTGAATCAGTCATCTTGGAAGATTAGATTTTATGGTGGCTAGAAGCTTCTAGGCCTAGGCCTAGGTATAGTTAGGACAGAAAAAGAAATGTTCTGGGTTCAGCTCAAACCATGTATTTACAGAGCTTGGATATAGCACTCATCTCATTCCTCCATCAGAGGAAATAAAAGAGACATTTACAAGCTTGTGATACTGACATCCCAGAAGTCCCAGTGGTTCAAAGTGTATGATCTGAGTACATCCAATTCAGGTCATATATTGACACCCACTAATCTCATCAAGAGAATGATGATTTTGTTCTGTAAGTACATAGGACAGTGGCATTTTTGAGCACTTCCTGTCCATTTGGCAGAAATTCTTTCCAACAGCCAACTTATAGTTCCCCTAAACAGGGTGACCTGGTATTTCTCTAACAGCTCTCTTCTGTTCAAAACATTTTCCATCCACTCTCACTGTTAGTAAGACATTCAGCTTACTCCTAGAGAGAAACAAGGCTAGGAGGAGAACAAGTGACAGTCACTAATCGAAATTCAATAATAGCTCACCTTGATGTTGTGAAGTTATGGTATGCTATTCCCAGTAATTTTCAGTACTTCTCAGTACTCTGAGGTTTCCCCTTCACTCATAATCATTATCAGTAATATACCCAAAGTACAGTACAACCAAGTTAGAAGAAACAGTCTGTATTCAATCTTGAACTAGAAGCTCTATAGACCTTAAAACCAAAATGCTTCCAAATTACAATCATGGTTCCTCGGAGTAAATTGGAAGAATCCAAGGTAGATTCTCTCACTCTGACTTAGTGCTTTAGGTTTTTCTGGTGATAATAAAATAGGGCATGGCTTCCTTTGCAACAACAAAGCTAAATTCTTTTGTTTTGTTTTCAGGCAGCTTAAAAATGCTAGTCAGCTTATCTTCAGGAATTGACATTGCATCGATGTGGGTAGGCAAAAAATATAAGTAGATTTAGGAAAGAAGGCAGGAAAAAGAAGTTTTTCTTTCATATGCGATCCTAGTTTGAACAAGTATCCAGGGATAACTGTAGATAAAATAATAAATTATGTGAAGATGTTTTTGAGATATTTTAATATTTTTATAGGCTATTTTGTTTTTATTTTCCTCTTTTTATCCTGTTTTTGCTTTGTATTTCTCCAAAGACTGGGAGTTAAGTTATGAATCTCATTTCTAAAAATCACAACTAAATGTAAACCAATCACCAAGGATGGGCTGAGTTAGCCACTTTAGAGGCAATAGCACTCAAAAAAAAAAAAAAAAGAATCTCACAAAAGACTCAAAGCCTCAAAACACTCAAAATCATGTATAGAATAGGAACAGGTTCTGGTTAATCACACCTGTAATATCCACACTAAGGAGAGGATAGAGACTGCAGAATCAGGAGTTCACAGTCATTTTCAGCTACATAATATGACCCAGTCTCTGAAAACAAATCACAAAGAATAGCAAAGACAAGCTAGGCACAATAGCACATGTCTATAATTCCAGCACTTGTGATGTACAAACAAGAAGGTCAGGAATTCAAGGTCAGCTTCAACTACATAGTAAGTTTGAGGTCAGACTGATCTACATGAGAGCCTGAGGAGGTGACTGGGAGGAGAAGGGAGGCTGATATTTCGATGTAAAACAAACAAACAAACAAACAAACAAACAAATAAATAAATAAATGTGAAAAGATAAAAAATAAAGTAAAATAAAATGGGATTGAGGAGATGGGTCAGTCAGTAAAATGCTTAGAATGCAAGCTTGAGGACTTGAATTTGGATTCTTATCATTGAAGTAAAAAAGTTAAGTTTGATGACACATGCCTATAGTCCTATCAGTGAGAATGCAGGGAGGAGAATTCCTAGAACTCACTGGCCAGCTACTCTTCTTGAATCAGTGAGCTCCAAGTTCAGCAAGAGACTGTCTCAAAAAGTACATTGGGGGAACACTTGAGAAAGCTACTCAATGTGAACATCTAGCCTCCACATATATAAACATGTGCTCACACACACCATATGTATACACACAAAAAATAAAACAATGTTCATAGCATTTTAAAAAACATTTATTGTCTACCTTTTATATGCCAAACACTGAACTATGGTAAACCAAACAACTAACACAAATGTTAATAATAAAGCAGACCGAAGATCATTGTGAGAAATAGGGGCCAATTTACAGGTCCCAAAGAAGACTATCTTTGAGTAAAACAATAATTGAAGCAAGATGTGAAGTAAGCCAAATACAACTCAATATCTGAGATAAAGGACATTCAGGCAGAAATATCAACAAAAAAAGTTCCAGAGCTAGAAAACATTTGTGTAAGCAGGTATCAACAAGAAAATCATGACTAGATGGAAATAATGGATAGAAAAAAATCTTGGATAAGAGAGATCAGAAGTATAATCTGAAACTAAATGACATGGGGCTATCTAGACCATGGCAAGAATTTTGGATTTAGCTTAAAGTATGATTAAGAAGCCAATGTAGGACATTTATTAATAGAGTGATAGGATCTCATATCAGGAAAGATTCTTCAGGCACCTGCATTGAGATCAGACTCTAGTAAACTATGTATGTACTATTTTACCATTTAGAAGCCCAGTGCAGCATAGGAGATGACTGCAGCTTGGATCAAAAAAGTTAATGTTGTCTGGTTTTAATGCAATCATAGATGACATTTACTGAGTAATCACTGGCTAGGGGTTTGCAAATATTATCCTCATACCAACCTGGCAGAGTAGCCAATATTAGCTCCTTACAGTAGTCAGACATACATCACTGTGACAGATAGCCGAGAAAAGGAATTTAAAAGAAAGGAAAATTTATTTTCACTCATAGTTTCAAAGTTATCTCATGAGCATCTGGTCCTGAAGCAAGAGAGAATATATTAGTAGAAAGAGGTCAGCAGAACAAAGCAGCTCACTTCATGGTGCACAGGAAACAGAGCCAATATCTTAGTTACTTGTCTCTTACTGTGATAAAATGTACTGATCAAGCAACTTCATGGAGAAAGGAGTTATTTTGGCTTCCAGTTTCAGAGGAATAGAGTCTATAATGATGGGGAAAGTATGGTAAGAAGAGCCTGAGTCCAGAAGGTCAGGGGAGAGAGGAGGAGGAAGAGAGAAGAGGGGAGGAGAGGAGAGGAGAGGGAAGGGGAGGGGAGG
>NC_045030.1:152078255-152079423 GCF_008632895.1 Mastomys coucha
TCTTAAAAGTCCCATAACCTCCCCAAACAGTGCCCACCACATCTAGACCAAGTGTTCAAACATATGATCCAACATTCCACATTTAAACTTAAATAGGAAGGAACCAGAATAAGAAGATGGTCTCAGTGACTTATCCTCTAAGTTGACCCTACCTCAAAGAGTAGAAAACAATTTTTTAATATATGAGCCTTTGTTAGGTTACCCTTCATATTCAAAGATAGCATATATATCTACTAAAGAATCTGAAATGTAAAGAAGGTAAAGTATTATATACAGGGACATACAGGTAATAAATGACTCTTAGTAACAATTTATCTTGCTCAAGGCTTAAAACTATTTTACCTCCCAGGAAACTACAAGTCATAATTATTAGTGTTAGGCTAATATTTGAAGCAAGGCTATTCTATTCAGGGTAATTAAAGAATACCATTTTTTATTAAACATGGGCAAGAAAATAGAAAAAAACTAAAGTTAGAGTTATAAATACAAGCAGGCAATGTTACAGTTGGGATGTTTTGGGATGGATTTTTCAACTATGGAAGCCTCTAGAATGAGAGATTCTTAGATACACATATAAGATTTTGGAGGCAAAGAATTTGAGGGAATATAACCATTAGACTGTACACTTGACCCTTTGCCCATAAAGGAGGCTTGTACAGATTATTTTGTTTGGATTCTAAGCGTATTGGTATTTGAAGTACAAGTCTCTATAAGAAAAGGTAAAGGTAGAACAGACTGGCATATTCTTTCTTGGTGAGTTGGTTTTGAAAACATGAATGAGAATTGACTTCAGGAGAACCAGCAGCTGACATGGCTGTTTCCCACCAAGTGAGAGTTTAATAAACAAAATCACAATTGTCCCCAGTTTGGCTTTAGTGTTTTTGAGAATGACATCCAAGATGGCATAATCACTGCGGAGAAAATCACAGCCTGGTTTGCCGATGGAAATTGCTAGGTTGGTGGCAGCTGTTGTTCACTCATGGTTGAACTGCTCTGTCATTAGATTTCAGAATAGGGTAACTCAAAGGGAGAGGATGGTGCCATCAGCTTCCTAGGCTATTGAGCAAATAAGAGCTCAGGGAAATCTTATTTACAGTCAATCAAGTACTTCTTACATGTGGTCAGCACTATGTTAAATGCCTTATAAACCACAGTAGGGTGACAGGGA
>NC_045030.1:152080163-152084088 GCF_008632895.1 Mastomys coucha
GATTTGAACTCAGGACCTCTGGAAGAGCAGTCAGTGCTCTTACCCGCTGAGCCATCTCTCCAGCCCTAGTAGTTAATCCTGAGTTATTAGTTAATAACATTTTACATTTAACTGTGTCTATTCTAATTTATTATATGGCTCTGGGGAAGTGGATAGTGATTTTAAAATGCCTTAGGAATTCAGAAAAAAATGTAAAGTTTAATGTGGTTCATTGAGTTCAGAAAGGGCTTTATGAAGAATTGTAACCTGAAGTGGATCCAGTCTATGGGCAAAGAAAATTATAAATCCTGAGTGTGCATGTGTAGACAAACAGAGACAAAGATGACAGATAGACACAGATGCAGGCAAAGACAGGGACACTGAGGAAGTGACAGAAAGAAAATGAGACAGTAGTGTGGACAAAGGTCAGATTAATTCATTTTTAAAGTTGTAAGAAATAATTTTAGTGGGAAAACTGTATTAAAATTACCCAAGTACTTAACTCAAGAAATAGCCACTAAGTCCCTCCCCTAGCACAGGTTCCCAGTGAAGCAGGAGACAGGCAGTGTCATCTTAAGGGGCTTCCATCCTAATGGAAGTCAGGAGGCAAAGCAGAAAAAAAAAAAAACAAAAGGAAACATAAACATGATGAACATATTTCTAGAGCTTAGCAAAGGAAATAAAATAGAAGGGATGTGTATTAGTTTCCTTTTGTTTCTGAAACAAATTACCATACACAGGAGCTTAAAACAACATAAATTTATTATCTTGGAGTTTGGAGACCAGAATTCCTATAGTTAAAATGTCAGTCCGACTGCATTTCTGCCACAGGCTCCAAGGAACAGTCATTTCCTTGAGCTAGAGAACACCTTCATCTCTTCCCTTATGGTCTTTTCTCCATCTTCAAAACTGCCAAAGCATCATCTTCAAAGTCCCCTTTCCTCTGATCTCTATCACATGTTCTTTACTCTGACCCTCCTGCCATTGTTCCAAGCTCGTATACATAGTCTCATAGAATCATCCACATTAAAGAACCATGATCACACCTCAAAGTCATTTTCATCGTGTAAGGAAATTTATTAACTGGTTCTTCAGATTACAAATGTAGACTTGTTTGTGTAGCCATGACACTGCCTGCCACAAGATTGTTGTAATTATGGACTGAAGATCATGGTAAGTCTCACTTTAAAAGATAAAATTTGAACTAAATCTGAGTGACCTAATAACATACACTTACGGAGAGTGTTTTGGAAATAACAGCCAGTGTAAAGGTCCTGAGACAAATAGGTTCCTATTGTGTTTAAAGAACAAGGGAGTTACCACAGTAAAGGGGAAGGGTACCAGCAGGTAAAGTCAAAATTCAGGGGAGCTGGATCGATTGGGGTCAAAGATTGAAGTGGAGACATAAATCCATTTTAAATATTAAAGGCTTACTTTGTCTGTCATAATGAGCATAAAATATAAGGAGTAATCTACTTAAAACCTGGTCAGAATGTTTTGTTGAGAATGCTGAAATGAAATCCAGACTTAACAATAAAGAGGGCCACCAGCTATTCATTGTAGACATGGAGGGGATGCACACACAGCTGGAGTCTCTAGAACACAGTACTTTCCAACCATATAATGGTTTTCTGCAATGTTAAATGGAAAGAGTATGTTTCATATATTTTATGAAGGATCATAAAATAAGACTTTGAGAAGGGCAAGAATATGTTAATGTGTCTAAAGTTCGCATTTCAGCAGCAATAAGAAAGGCTGCCCCCCTACACTAAAAGTAAGGTGTATGCATTTGTCCTATTCTCAATACCTCTTGCCATGCACTAGCACTTGGTAGAAACTTGAAATGTCTAACACGTGCAGGCCTTGTGATAATGATTTCTCGGCTGTTGCAGTTTTATTTTTAATTGCTAACACCTGACAGTTCAGATGGTTCCTTTTCCTCAATCAACCTGATGCTATTTAAAAACAGGAGGATGGCACGTGTGGGTAGAAAACAGGCTTTTTTCATCTGGTTTCAAGCTGATCCTCACAATGCCCCTGCCTCTTGTGCTTCTAAGGGTTTGATCTCCCCCCAACCCCCATGGCTTTGCAAACCTAAGAACTGAATTTATCAAGCACTCAGGATATCCAGGCCTGAAGAAGCAAGATCGGGCTTGTCCACCCAAGTGCTAAGTAATTGAAGTGTGAGATTGGTGACAGTTTTCTATAGAGCAAACTTACTTCTGACACTAACTACCTGAGAGGCTGGACAGCAGTTCATAAGCAATGATATTAATAGAAATTTAAATTTTCTACGATTTCAGCAAAACAGACACTCATAAACAAATTTTGATTAGTTTATTCAACAAATAATTATGAAGCACCGGCTTTAGACCCAACATTGCCTTTGGCACTTGGCAAACATCAAAAAGAAAGTTTCCTGCATCATGTATTTGGAAGGTATAAGGCAATGCATTTGCTGATGGCTTGGAAAGGAATCCCCAATCCTTAGGAAGGAATTCTCCATCCATGAAGAGGATGCTCCAGTCTAGCCAATGCTACTTGCTCCTGTGGTTGTCTCCAAGCTCTCTAGTAAAATCTGTTACATGCATCAGCCTTGTGTTGATGATGCAAGGATTGTAGGGATGAAGGTGCATGGGCCAATGTGGCTGTTGCTTGGTGCATAGGAATTAAATCTGGATGAAGGAGGAATTAAGAAAGGGACATGCTTAGAAAACAAAGTATCCCTACTTCAGTAATCCTTATGAATACTGTGACAGACTATAGAGATCCTACAAAATTGAGATGGGAGCCTGCTAACCACAACAAAGAGGTACTCAAAAACCTACAAGTTCTTAGTCCCAATGGCTAGATATATAAAAAACAACTCCCGCTCCTAAGGCTGGGGGAGCATTGTAAAAGAGGTGACAGAAAGACTGTAAGAGCTTTAGGATCAGTGAGTTTGCCATGAGGCTGTGTCTCCTAGGAATGTCAGAAGCTCCATCCATAGTCTCATCAATATGACTGCCTAATCATGAGCAGAACAAGGGCAGCACCGATGGACATGTCAAAGTGGATAGGAGAAAGCCCATGAAGCCTCAACCAATCACAAGGAAGTACAGGTAACTAAAGAATGCTGAGAGCAGGATAAATAGTCTTCCTGGGAAAAGCACATCAATGGGTTAGCCAATACCAAATGGTCAGCCCTGAGTAAATACATAGCAGTAACATTATATAGACCAAGCAGGTTATATTTAGGAATATATATGTATATATTTATACATATAATCATGCAACAACAATTAATGGAGCTTGTCTTTCTGGCTAAGCTGAGTGACCAGAGGGAGCCTGGGATCCACCCATCTCTAATACCCTCACAGAGGCTACCCTAGCAGAGGCTACAGACATGCCTGGCTTCCCATGAGTGTGGGCATCAACACTGAGGTCCTCATGTTTGCACAATAATCACTTCGCTTGCTGATCCATCTCTCCAGCCCTGTTTAATGACTTTTTATAATACTTAAGTGAGTAATTCAAACAATTTTTAAATAAAACATTTTAACACAATACAACCAAAAATATACTAATATGAACATTACATGATGATAAATGATGGCAAGAAAATATTAAAAGTCTGTAGAGAAACTTACTACATTTCTATAAGAGCAGAACTCTTTATATACAATAAGAAAATGGATGAGGAGATGGCTCAGTTAATAAAGTGTCTGTCACAGAAGTAAGAGGACCTGAGTTTGGATCCCCAACACCAAAATAAAAAGCTGTGTGCAACAGTGAATGCCTGCAAAGCCAGTAAGGACAGAAAGCCTGTAAAGCTGAGTAAGCAGAGGGCAGGAGAAGTCCGGGGATTTCCTGGTTATCCAGTCCAGCTGATTTTATGAGCTCCAGGTTCAGTGAGTGACCCTGTCTCAAAAATTATGGTAGAAAACTATTGAAGAAAACACCCAAC
>NC_045030.1:152084414-152093002 GCF_008632895.1 Mastomys coucha
GAGAGAGAGAGAGAGAGAGAGAGAGAGAGTCCAGTGATGCTGAACATAAAATACTCTCAATGTGCTTCAGGAAACATTCACTGGCATTGCGTGGCATGAAGGACACTTGAAGAGCATGTACTAGTGTTCAGAACCAAAGCTAACATAAAGTTACATGGTTTAACACATGTGAGTACCACCAGAAGCACATTGGACTAATTAATTTTGTTTGAGTTTGTCTTACAATTTGATTGCTGCTCTTTCAGAAACCCTTTACGGTTTCTGTGTGTGTGTGTGTGTGTGTGTGTGTGTGTGTGTGTGTGTGTGGTCCTTACATTCATTTATGTATCCCTATATGAGAAAATTTCCATCCCTGTTTTGTTGTTTGCTTCTATCAAACCTAATTCTTGTTGATGTGCTTTTGGGAAATAGTTTGTGGTCCATACATGTTGCTTGACTCTTGGATTGACTTCCTATTTAATTCCCTTTGAATTTCATCACAATTCACTATCCCTCTTACTACCATTCCTTCTTCCTCTCAGCCCTTTCTGAAATTTCTTCTGAGCACTCTGGCTACTGGTATGGTTTTTAATGTAGCCTGTGTCTATTTCAAAAATATTACACTACCCTGACCTTTGCCATGCCTTTACCTTCTGAACACCTGATTCCACTTAGATGACCTTTACAAACTGTGCTTTTAAGGAGGAGGCATTTTGTATGTGTTTGCTTGCTTGAATGTTTCAATACACAGAGTAGCATGTATTAGTGGTGAGCCCATGGAAGAATCATTTGTTTTGAAACTGAACACATCACTTTTACCCAGACCACCAAAGTGCATCTTGGTCTTTTTTTTTTCACTACTATCCCCAAGGGCCACTAGCATGCCTTGCCCCAACCCCCATCCCACCCCCACCCCACACACATTACCTTTACTCCTAGTGATTAGCAGAGTTAGCCAAGACAATTTATGTGGAAAGATTTTTAAGTTTCTCCTCTGAAACTTCTACTTTAGAGATTCTAATTGAAAGGGGTAGTTCTTTGATCTTCCTTCTTCTTGAGCTTCATGTAGTCTGTGAGTTGTATTGTGGGTATTCTGAGCTTTTTGGCTAATGTCCACTTATCAGTAAGTACATACCATGTGTGTTCTTTTGTGACTAGGTTACCTTACTCAGGATCATATTTTCTAGTTCCATCCATTTGCCTAAGAATTTCATGAAGTCATTGTTTGTAATAGCTGACTAGTACTCCATTGTGTAGATGTACCACATTTTCTGTATCCATTCCTCTGTTGAGGGACATCTGAGTTCTTTCCAGTTTCTGGCTATTAAGAATAAGGCTGCTATAAACATAGTGGAGCATGTATCCTTATTATATGTTGGAGCATCTTCTGGGTATATGCCCAGGAGTGGTATAGCTGGGTCCTCAGGTAGTACTAAGTCCAATTTTCTGAAGAACCACCAAACTGATTTCCAGAGTGGTTGTACCAGCTTGAAATCCCACCAGCAACCTTTTTCTCCACAACCTTGCCAGCATCTACTGTCACTCGAGTTTTTTTATCTTAGCCATTCTGACTGGTGTGAGGTGGAATCTCAGGGTCGTTTTGATTTGCATTTCCCTGATGACTAAGGATGCTGAACATTTCTTTAGGTGCTTCTCAGACAGTCGAGATTCCTCAGTTGAGAATTCTTTGTTTAGTTCTGTACCCCATTTTTTAATAAGGTTATTAGATGCGGAAATTTATAGTCAACCATCTAACTAAACATGTGAATTCCAGTGGAAGAGTTAGGGGTAGGACCCAAGGAGCTGAAGGGGTTTGCAGCCTCATAAGAAGAAAAAGAATATGAACCAACTAGTACCCACAGAGCTCCCCGGTACTAAACCACCAACCAAAGAGTACTCATGGAAGGACCCATGGCTCCAGCTATATAAGTACAGAGGATGGCCTTGTTGGTCATCACTGGGAGGGGCGGCCCTTAGTCCAGTGAAGGCTCAATGCCCCAGCATAGGGGAATGCTATGGCAAGGTGGGAGTGGGTGGGTGGGTGAGCACCCTTATAGTAGCAAGGAGGAGGAGAGGGGTGGGATAGGGGATTTGTGGAGGGGAAGCCAGGAAGGGGGATAACATCTGAAATGTAAATAAATAAAATAACCAATAAAAAGTTTTAAAAAGAAATAAAAGGGTAGTTCTCCATTCTGTGAAATGGGTTCAAAGGAAAGTGGCAATGATTCACATTTATTAGTTTAACTATTGTTAGACTTCATCATCATAATTTATGAAAAAACATAATTTAAAATGACAGCAGCACCCAGGCATCATGGCATCACAACTTTGAGAGCAGCCTTGAGATACACAGTGACACCTTGTCTAAAACAAAAAGGAAGGAGAAGAAAGGGAAGGAAGGGAAAGGAAGGGAAGGGAAGAAAGGGGAAGGAAAGAAGAAAGATGGGATACCAGTTCATCTACTACAATGTTAAATGGACAGGCCAGATAAGAAATGTAATGGCAGACAGATGTTAGGATTTCTGAGATTACCTTTGAGAGAAATTTATTTGGCTACAAGTGCTAAGAGCTTCTGGGAAATTTTATGCCAGAGAGAGTTAATTAAATACAGTGAATCCTGGGGCTCAAAGCTGAAAGCCTAATGAGATCCAATGTTTTATAAGAGACTATTTAAATTGAAACAGTGGCAGAATTATCTAGAAACTCATGTTGAAACTTCAAGCTTAATGTGTTTCTCATTTCTTTTTTTTCTTTCCTTCTTCTTATGTTTTTCTTTGTATGGTACAACATACAGTCAATTTCAGTATACCATCCTACATTTATGGATGCCAGTCTCTCCTCGATTCACTTCAGCAAGGCAATTTAAGACAAGATTTATTTCAATGGATTTTTAGATGTTGTGTCTAATAATGATAATGACAGTATATGGAAGCTCCCACTGTAGAAGTATGTAAGCTGCTGGTAGACAGATGCCCCAAATTTCATAAGAAAATGTTCATTTTCCTTCACCAACAGTAGATAAAGTTGAAATTTATTCTTACTGGTGGCTTGCAGCCCAAAATATTTGACCATTTCTAAGGCTCTCACATTAAAGTACCTTGGAAATCACCCAATTCAGAAAGGTACAAGCATATTTTTGTTTTCTAGTTTGAAAGCCAGAGTCCTATATCTGCCTCAACCTTTCCTATTGCATCAGTCTCTCTGAGACTGCTGGAGGGAAAGAGTCTAGGGAGGGTCAGCATGAGCTTTCAGGGAGAAGGCCAAAGAGATGTTATTTGGCAAGGAATAGGAGTTATACCACTCCTATAGTTTCTTATCATTTACATATACAACCCATTGTCCCCTGGTCCCCTTTGGGGAGGAATGAAACAGCCTTTCTGATTTGGGATGAGGACAAAATAAAAAAGGAGGCAAAGTCAAAATCAAGCACCCAGGGATGACCTAAATGTCTCTGGGAAATTGTCAAAGAAGCCCCTACCCTTGGCTGTTCCCATTTGAGTTCTGCTAGAAACACAGTTTTCAGTATCTTGGTCTAGTTGTCCAATTTACTTAATATGGAAATGCATTTAATTAAACAGACATATCCTTCTCTTCTAACAGTGTTCAACTTTACTCTAACTTCCTTTTTCAGTCTCAGCCTGTGGAACTCAGCTAAATATGTAGATTAGAGTAACCATATTTAGATTTATGCAAATAGAGAGAAAGAAGAGGGGAGAATTATGGAATGCCATCAGTGGATAGCAAGTGTCAGTCTTCTCTACAAATTACCAAGATTGCAGAATATACTTTGGTACCTTTTCAAAGCATTTATAATCTTCATTCTTAACTTTTAAATTACAAATGTAACACAAATCATTAACCAAAGCATTTATTTAATAAAACGATTACATCTCATAGAATGAGATCATTTGCAAATCTATAAATAAGCTTAATGGCATATAAATTACTTAATGGATGGGGAAATAGCTTCTCATTGATTAAAATGCTTCCTTCAGTTACCTTTGGCCTATTAATAGGCCCATTGATGGATTAAAAGGTGGCCCACATACCATGTTTGTCAGGGACAGAGAGAACACACTAGTACTTCTCAAATTTTATCTTACATATACACCCAGGGATTCTGCTAAAATGCTGATTAAGGATCATCAAGCCAGAGGTAGAGCCTGAGATTTTTTTTTCTAACAAGTTCGAAATGATGCTACTGTTCTGAGGACCTAGTGCAGAGAATCCTGAGTGCTTTAAGAAGGATCCATTTGTGCCCAAGTTTTCTATTGCAAGCCAACCTTTTGACTCATGTACATCGTTTTGATTGTTGTAATGCACTCTTGTAATTCTCTTTAGTCACATGAAACATATTTTATGTATTTGAAATGTCAACTGAAAGGATTTTTAGACATTAGCTCTCCTTTTCTTCCTTCCCATTCAAATAACAACTGTCACTGAGCTCCTTGGAACATACACAGGAGGCACAAAGAAAGGAGAGAGGGAAAGAGAGAGAGAGAGAGAGAGAGAGAGAGAGAGAGAGAGAGAGAGAGAGAACAAAAGCTGGGTGTTTAGGAGAGTAAAGGATTTAGTCATATTATCCCAATATTTTCCCAAATCACAACTTGCAGCAACCAAAAACCATCTCCACCTGTCGGCATGGCCTTTAGAACACAGAGAACACATGGAAAAGCATTGTTACACAATAGTAGGGTTTTATGATGCACAGTCAGGGTTCTAAGTACTTAAATGTGTTCAAATATCTAATTCCAAGTACAATCCTGCAAGGCAGATACTATCATTTGTCTTACAAGTGGAATAAAAAATTTGAAACCGAGATGATGGGTATCATACCCATATTCATGAAGCAACTAGGCAAAAGGAGCTAAGACTCACATCAGGGCATCATCATTACTGAACCTGTACTCATAACCCACAAAAACTCTGGTTAAGACAACATTTAGTAAACTTCAAGAATAGCATTTCAATTAGGATTTCCTTTCAATGGGTATAAAGTCAATATAGCTGCTGTGAAACACAATTACATATTAATTTAACCATAAGCACCAAGTCATTACTATCTAGGGATTTTATATAAGAAATAAAAAAAAAAAAAAAACGTGTGCTAACCCACATCTTTTTTGCCTCTAATAGTGTAAGTACCTTATGCTTTCCCAGGTCAGTCTCAAGTTATATGGGAGGAAGGATGGGCAAGTGATAACTGTCCTTCCGCAGCCAATAGATCCCTCAGTCATCTTCTCTCTTCCTCTTGCTGCTAGTGGCATGAGTACAGCTGGTGCTGTGTCAACATAAAGGCAGAAAGCATTCCAGGACTGCAATATGATGGCTCAAAAAGTTCAAGAAGGGACATAGTTGATTGATGCATTATCTTCGCATGATAAAATCCTACATGGTAAACTGCAGACAACCAGCAGATGATTTATTTGCCTGTTTCTTCATACTCTAAGCAGGACCTCATATGTGAGTTAATCAAGAAAATAAAGTAGTAATATCTGGAAAACTCATGGACAATGAGATGTATTGCTTAATATGTTTTCATATTCTGATGTCAGTTTGGCATATATTGTTTTCCAGTCCACTTAGTGCTCCCAGTTTGTGCATAGATATAGGGACATCCACTGGAGCTACCTATAAGTAGCAACCTATAGCCTATCAGGTGTCATAACCCCAAAGAAAACGTATGCCCTCTATCCCTAATCAGCCATGATTGCCAATTGTTCCTATGTTAAGAATGTGGCATTGCGGGCCTCTCCTCCATCCATGCTGGGACTTTGGCTGGCTGAATCTCATGCAGATCTTTAACTGAAGACTTAAGTTCATACTACCCAAAGAAAAAGTCCCATGTCAACCTACCAGCAAATATTGGATTATAATGACTTTTTAGTATTTCTCATCAACACACTAGCAAATAGGGTGATTTGTTTTATGCATTAATCCCTCAAGAGTGAATCTCTCAAAGTTTCATTTGTGGAAAAGGAATAACTTTTCTTTCTCTCGTTAAAAGAAGGAAAAGCCATAGCTGAATTTATTCCCCAAAGTGCGAAACTGAATCCCAAATTCCAAGTACACTTTGATGGCCTGAAACTTTATGAAAATGAGCTGGCATTTGTCAGTTCATCCTCCTTTGCTACTGTCAATTGTGTGAATTGGGAGCTCCAAAGGGAAGCTATTGAACTGCAGAGAAACATAATAAGAAAAGTAAGATAATGACAGTTATTTATATATAAAAAAGTACTGCACAACAATCTTCTCCATACTCAAAAGAGCTGTCAATTTGTGAAGAGCTTTTTTTTTCGTTATGGAACTAAAACTAAATTAAATATCAAAATCAGTTCAAAGATTCAAGACTGAATTCTTCCCCATATCTTGCTAAATGAAATATAAGACCTGATATTTCATATTTCTGCAGAAGTTAAACTATCTATTTTTCAGTTTGAAATAAAAATAAACAAGAAAGAAAGCAATTAATAATTAACTATAGGTATTATAAATTTGCATTTCTTCATGTATAGGGTAAAATATAATTCTTACCACTGTAACTGTCTACCACATTATCAATTTACATTTTTATTTCAGCAAAAACAAAGAAAACTTGACTGCATATACTTGCTCTACTTCCTTAATTGATTTGCCTGATCTATAGTGGCCCTTGAGTAAACAACTCTATCTTAAGTATCCAACAAGCAATGATTGAATGAAATATATTAAAAACACACCTGATGCTATGGTAGGTGCACTATTCTATTTGTTGTTAAGACACCTCATTCCAGAAACAGAGCAATAGCAAAATATTAAGCTTGAAACAAGCTTGGGGAATAGAGAAATGACTCAGTAATTAAGAGTAGTGACTGCTCTTCCAAAGGACCCTAGTTCAGTTTCCTATACCCACATGCCAACTCACAACTATTTGTAACTCCAGTCCTAGGAATTCTAAGGGTTTCTGACTTCAAGACAACAGGAATACACTTGGTGCATACACACACTTCAAACAAAGCAACTGTACACATTTTTTAAATGGCACTCAACAAAGACTTACACAACAGAATGCCAAATGTTGATAGACAAGAAAATAATTCACCTCTTGAAACTTAATTTCATCTTCCTCCAATTTGCTAATTTTGTCCTCTTGTGTCCTCTGCCTCAAATCTTTTTTTCTAAAATGAAATAAAATGTAAATTTTCTTAGATTGCTAAGGTAAGAGAAAGCACATGCTATTCCACAACCTTAATCAACCTTAGTAAAATCTAACTGCCTCATGCAAGGCATTTCTGTAAGATTTTATTTTTTGTAAGTACATTTCTAAAGGAAAATTTCAATCACCTCAGTTTTTTTGCTTTGGTGCAAAGAAAACATGTAGCTTTTGTCTAGTCTGAGTTTACTATAAATAAAAACAAACAAAACCAAACAGAAACACAAACCAAAAAGCAAAGCAAAGAGAAATGTAGTTTTCGACTCAGACCTAATGTTTATACAAAAGTTAAATGGATGCATTAAGTATCTTTCAAAATCAAATCTCTGACAGTTTAGAAAGAGCCACTAGGGGTAGAAGAGTTATTCTGAAGAGAAAGAAATGAAAAATCTATTTGGTACTCAGAACAAAATGAAAAGAAAGATTATATGATAGAATGGTTTTGTGCATGTACATGTGAATTTAACTATTCACTTACCAAATACAATTATGTTGTTCAAGGTGCCAAAGATATGGGAACAGATTAGTACAAGTCCTTGTCCTCATAGAGCATGTATACTAATGAGCGAGGCTCTAGTACACAACTCAAAATAAACAAGTATGCTGCAAGGTTGAGAAAGTCTGTAATCACTATGCTCTCAACAGAGACTAAAATAATGTGAACTTGTAGCTGTGCAAGAAGCTGAAAGAAATGCAGTTAAGGAAACTGGCACAGCAAAAGCAAAGACCTAGAGGCATGAGAGAGTTGGGAATGTTGCAGAGCAGCTCAAGAAGGGTTAACCAGGCAGAGAGAAGCTGGACAAAATGACAGGAGCACTACAACTACAGTGGGGTTTTGTCTTACTGTATCCCTGAGATCTAAATTCTTTCTCCTTGTTCTGGTGAGCTTCTGATCACTTTGATCAATAGAACACTGAGATTTGCTTTACCTTCTACCATTGAAAGCCTATGGACCAGACAGGAGGCACAGGCCTCTCAAGTTGCAGGGAAGCCGCAGAGTTGCAGGGACAGGATCCTCTCAGCCTCCAAGTGACAGCAGTGGATCTGCAACCCTCTCTGCCCCTTCCCTATGAGTGGAGAGCCTGCCTCCAGGAAGTGCTTTAACCCAGGGACTCTGGTGAGATCTACCATTTTCTCACCAGTGACTTTCAAAGGTGGGACCAGCCAGGAGGCACAGGCCTCACAAGTTGCAGGGGAGTCTCAGGGCAGCAGGGACAGTGACAGCAGTGGATCAGCAACCCTGTCTGCCCCTTCCCTGCTAGTGGAGAGCCTGACTCCAGGGAGTGCTTTAACCCAGGGACTCACCCATATGCACCCTGGATTTACCAGAGGAGAGCTAATCTCCCAGGAGTGCTGGCACAGGCTTACAGACCCACAGGAGGAACAAGCTCTAGTCAGAGACAGCAAGAACATCTAA
>NC_045030.1:152095062-152098370 GCF_008632895.1 Mastomys coucha
GCAATGGACAGATCATGGAAACAGAAACTAAACCAGGACACAGTGAGACTAACAGAAGTTATGAAACATGGATCTAACAGATATCTATAGAACTTTTTATCCTAAGACAAAAGGTTATACCTTCTTCTCAGCACCTCATGGCACCTTCTCCATTATTGACCATTTAATTGGTCACACATCAGGCCTCAACAGATACAAGAAGATTGAAATAATTCCTTGTATGCTATCAGATCACCATGGACTAAGGCTGCTCCTGAATAACAACATAAACAATAGAATGCCCACATACACATGGAAGCTCAAAACACTCTACTCAATGATAACTTGGTCAAGGAAGAAATAAAGAAAGAAATTAAAGATTTTCTAGAGTTTAATGAAAATGAAGCCACAACAAACCCAAACTTATAGGACACAATGAAAGCAGTCCTAAGAGGAAAACTCATAGTTTAAGTGCCAACAAAAAGAAACTGGAGAGAGCTTATACCAGCAATTTGACAGCACACCTGAAAGTGCTAGAACAAAAAGAAGCAAATTCACAGAAGAGGAGTCAAAGGCAGGAAATAATCAAACTCAGAGCTGAAATCAACCAAATAGAAACAAAAATAACTATACAAAGAATCAACCAAACCAGGAGCTGGTTCTTTGAGAAAATCAACAAAATTGATAAACCCTTAGCCAGAGAAATTCATTAGCCCTATAGACATCATTACTAGAAGGCACAGAGACAGTATCCAAATTAACAAGATCAGAAATGAAAAGGGAGACATAACAACAGACACTGAGGAAATCCAAAAAAATCATGAGATCCTACTACAAATGCCTGTACTCAACAAAACTGGAAAACCTGGATGAAATGGACAATATTCTTGACAGATGCCAGGTACCAGAGTTAAATCAAGATCAGATCAATGATCTAAACAGTCCCATATCTGCTCATGAAATAGAAACAATCATTAACAGTCTCCCAAACAAAAAAAAAGCCCAGGACCAGATGGATTTAGTGCAGAGTTTTATCAAACCTTCAAAGAAGATCTAATTCTAATACTACTCAAACTATTCCACAAAGTAGAAACTGAAGGTACTCTACCCAATTCATTCTATGAAGCCACAATTACTCTTATACGTAAACCACACAAAGACCTAACGAAGAAAGAAAACTTCAGACCAATTTCCCTTATGAATATCAATGCAAAAATACTCAATAAAATTCTTGCAAACCGAATCAAAGAACACATCAAAACAATCACCCACCATGATCAAGTAGGCTTCATCCCAGGGATGCAGGGATGGTTCAATATATGGAAACCCATCAACATAATTTACTACATAAACAAACTCAAAGAAAAAAAACCATATGATCATCTCATTAGATGCTCAGAAAGCATTTGACAAAATCCAACATCCCTTCATGATAAAAGTCTTGGAAAGATCAGGAAGCCAATGCTCTTATTTGAACATAGTAAAAGCAATATACAGAAAACCAGTAGCCAACATCAAACTAGAGGGAGAGAAACTTGAAGCAATCCCACTAAAATCAGGGACTAGGCAAGGCTGCCCACTCTTTCCCTACCTATTCAATATTGTACTTGAAGTCCTAGCTGGAGCAATTAGGCAACAAAAGGAGATCAAAGGGATACGAATTGGAAAGGAAGAAGTCAAGTTATCACTATTTGCTGATGATATGATAGTATACTTAAGTGACCCCAAAAATTCCACCAGAGAGCTCCTAAACCTGATAAACAACTTCAGCGAAGTAGCTGGATACAAAATTAAATAAAGCAAATCCATGGCCTTCCTCTACACAAAGGATAAACAGGATGAGAAAGAAATTAGGGAAACAACACCCTTCACAACAGTCACAAATAATATAAAATACCTTGGTGTAACTCTAACTAAACAAATAAAAGATCTGTTTGACAAGAACTTCAAGTCTCTTAAGAAGGAAATTGAAGATCTTAGAAGATGGAAAGATCTCCCATGCTCGTGGATTGGCAGGATTAGTATAGTAAAAATGGCCATCTTACCGAAGGCAATCTACAGATTCAATGCAATCTCCATCAAAATTCCAACTCAATTCTTCACAGACTTGGAAACAGAAATTTGCAAATTCATCTGGAACAACAAAAAACCCAGGCTAGCCAAAACTATTCTCTACAATTAAGAAACCTCTGGTGGAATTACAATCCCAGACCTTAAGCTATACTACAGAGCAATTGTGATAAAAACTACATGGTATCGGTACAGTGACAAGCAGGTAGATCAATGGAAAAGAATTGAAGACCCAAAAATGAACCCACACACCTATGGTCACTTGATCTTTGACAAAGGAGCTAAAACCATACAGTGGAAAAAAGACAACATTTTCAACAGATAGTGCTGGCTCAATTGGTGGTTAGCATGTAGAAAAATGCAAATTGATCCATTCCTATTTCCTTGTACAAAGCTTAAGTCCAAGTGGATCAGGGACCTCCACATCTGAAACTGTCCCGCAGTTTCATGAACCGGGTTCTGCCTCGACCGAAGGGAGAAAGGAGACCTGAAACACAGAGTTCGAGAACAAAAGGACAAGAAGCCAAGTTGAGGGTTTCCAATCAAGGCTCACCTTTACTTTGGGGGTTCAGCATTTATATTCAAGAGAGCAAAACTGAATCTCTAGGTTACAATGACATTTGAATAACATAAGGAATTCGGGAGGAGTCAGGAAGAGTCTGAACAAAGTCAAGGAGGAAGTCAAAGGGAAGCTGGTTGCTGGGCTGGAGGTGGAGACTCAGGGCGTCCAGCAGGTCTCCACTCTGGGATGTGGCTGGAGGCGAAGTCCACAGTGGAGGAGGAGGTCAACAACAGATGTCCTCAGGCTGTATACGTGCCAGCCAGCAGGCATAGTTTCCTCTGGAATCCTCTAAGGCAGAACTCAGAGTAGTGAGCCTTTGTTTCAGGCACAGCAGGCACGAGTTGAGTCTCAGGTCGCAAGCTCCAGTGTCTTGCAGCTGAGGCAGAAGGGAGGGACCCAACACACATCAAACCAGATACATTGAAACTAATAGAAAAGAAAATGAGGAAGAGCCTCGAGCAAATAGGCACAGGGGAAATTTTCCTGAAGAGGACGCCAATAGCTTATGCTCTAAGACCAAGAATTGACAAATGGGACCTCATAAAGTTGCAAAGCTTCTGTAAGGGAAAAGACACTGTCAATAGGACAAAACATCAACCAACAAATTGGGAAAAGATCTTTACCAATCATATATCTGATAGAGAGCTAATATCCAATGTATACAAAGAAGTCAAGAAGTTAGACTCCAGAGAACCAA
>NC_045030.1:152098381-152099663 GCF_008632895.1 Mastomys coucha
TAGGTTTGGTGTTTTTATGGGATTACTGAATGAGTGGGTCTCTAATTCTTGTATCTTCTCTTGGGCTCCTTTCTTTGTCTTATTCAACTCCAATGTGATAGTTTTTGTTAGATCTTATTATATTTTTTAGCTTAACAACAGGTAGACAGACACAGACACACAGACAGACAGACATAAGGACACACAGACAGACAGACATAAGGACACACAGACAGACACAGACAGACAGACAGACAGACAGAACTGTGTTGACCCTTCAGAGCAGCCCTGGTAGTCCTGCTGTGACCATAGTTGACTTGGTGATGAGAAGAACCAAAGAACCATGATCTGCCAGAATTTCTTACAATGCTTGTTATTCTAAATCACTAGGTTCTGAAATGAGTCCTGAAAAGTATCCATAACTGGGAGTTGAGCTTTGGAGCAACAGTGAGAATCTATTTGCCAGTCCACAAGAGCAAGCCATTTGAGGAATTTCTGAATAAGAAAAGAATGTTATTTGATTTATAATTTGGAAAACCATTCTCGTCGATGTATAAAACAAATGAACAAACAACGACAAGAAACAATTCGAATTTTTAAAGTATGGCTGTAAGAAGCCGCATATTGCCAGAGAGGATGGAAGCTTGAACTGGAAATTGAGAAGTGGAGTGACACATGGTTAAATAGGGATTATAATAGAGACGTCGAACCTACAGGATTGCTGGTGGATGGCATGTGGAACGTGAGAGGAGTAAACAATAGCATTTAAGTTTAGAACCTAAAAGCTAGGGAGAATGGTACTTTAATTTCATACATATAGAAAAAAAGCAACCCAGTATTAGTGATGCATGTCTGTGATCTCTTGGGAAGCTGAAGCAAGTTGGGTCATGAATTTGAAGCCAGTCTGTATAGCAGGAGAAGCATAAGCAACAGAAAAGAAAAAGAGATAAAGTGTTAAAGTATTTGAAAACTTCAAGGAAACTGGCCCATGGAGAGAGTTCTTGATAACAAATAAAAGGCTGAGCACATTGGAAATGAAATAAAACACTGAAATACCTAGTGAAAGACCCCCAGAACTGGGGAGATCCTTACTCAAGTCTCGGGATAATGCGACTACCCAATGACTCATGAGAGACTGAACTTGCTGTAATCACATGAGGTTTATTGGGGATACCAGTACCAGGGTCGATCTCATGACCTTGCCAGTCAGAGGAGTTCAACCCCGAACACAAGATGTGTGGGGGTATTTAAGGGAACATCCATAAGCAGGGGGCGGGAAGAGGGTTACCAAGGAAACAGAACA
>NC_045030.1:152099674-152100707 GCF_008632895.1 Mastomys coucha
TAGGGAGGGGAACACATTCATTCTAGGAATGTAATCTTCATCTACTGGTTGGCAAGGTGGAGAGCCTCATAAACCTTCATTCCTAGTTCCGCCCTCATTGTGGATCATTCAGGAGGGGCAGGTATCAGGAACCAGAGCCCTGAGGCTCTGGGTTAGCAAAGTTCCTGGAACTAGCTACTCCACCTTTTTTGGCTTGTGGCAGAGGTTTTCCATGCCCCCTTTTAGGTAAAAGTTATACATTATACATTCTAAGATTCTCCAGCCTTTCACTAGAAGGAATTGTGAACTAAGCCTTCCAATTAGGGATAGGATTCAAC
The DNA here is from genome assembly GCF_008632895.1 of Mastomys coucha. Lineage (NCBI taxonomy): Eukaryota > Metazoa > Chordata > Mammalia > Rodentia > Muridae > Mastomys > Mastomys coucha. The sequence goes on from NC_045030.1 coordinate 152,099,992, forward strand.
ACCTTCAACATTTCACATGAAACCAACACGCTGAAAACTTAAAAAATCTCCCAGAGAAGATTGCAAATATTAGTAGAAGCTTTGATAAAGAAACAATAGAGAATCAAAAAGAGAAGCAAAGAGGAGAAAAATAAAGATATATTTGATTGTAGGGCATTTTCAAAGAGAATTTCTACAAATTGTGAGTTTTGTTTTGTCTTGTTTCGTTTTGGAGATAGGATCTCATTATGTACATAGTCCTGGTTAACCTGAAACTCACTATCTAGACTAGGCTAGCCTTGAAATTATAGAGATTCTCCTGTCTCTACCTCCTGAGTTCTGGAATTATATATGTTCTCCACCACATCTGGCATAAATTCTGTATAATAATATCAGTAAAATGACAAAATTTTACTCAACCCGAGTAAACAGCTGGATAGTGCTCATGATTGACAAAACAAAGCACATCGCAGCATGAAATTTGGAACATGGAAATAGGTTTCTGACTGCAGAATATGTTTAGTTTTTACTTGAAAAACAAGACCATTTCCATTTAATATTGATCTGGAATATCTGTTTAATACACAACCATATCAAAATAAGATGATTAAAAAGCAGAAGAAAGAATTTTTGTTATTTGCACACATTACGATAGCATATCTAGTTAAGGCAAAAAAAATCAATATGAAAACAAATACAACTAATAAGCACATTTTTTTTTTTTTTAATTTGTTGAC
>NC_045030.1:152101162-152102317 GCF_008632895.1 Mastomys coucha
TGGTGGTTGAGACCCTGGGAGCTCCGAGGGTACTAGTTAGTTCATGTTGTTGTTCATCCTAAGGGTCCCCAGTGAAGGAATTAGAGAAAAGACCAATAAGCACATTTTTAAAAGTATCCAAATTTACTTGCTGAAATTAATAATTTAGGTACTAAAAAACTCAAATTACTAAAGAAAATAGCACCATGCTATAGAAATATCCTAGAAATAATTGTATTGAAAACTGTTTGGTTATTACATCAATGCCTTTATTAAAGAAGACTTGAATACCATGTTTGTGTTTGGGCAGACATAATCTAATTATGATATCCATTCTTCCCAAATGAAAGGTAATGCAATCCCCATCATAGTCTCATGAGAATGGTTCTTAATCTAATGATATATTTGTGAAGCTTATAAAAACCAGCAAACAGGCAGAAAATATAAAAAGTATTGAAGTATTGAAGAGTACTGAAAAGTATTGAAGAGAAATTAGTGGGCTTGCTCTCCCAGATATTAAAATGATTTATAAATTTAAAATATCTGAAATAAGGAAACATACATCAAAGATTTATAGACATGGCAGTAAAACAGAAGAAATGATAGGGGAAAACTATAATGCACACCTATGTGCCATATGATTAGGTACATAGAGGAAAGAGTTGAGAAAGGATGGATTTTTCCATAAAGAAGTGGCAGAGACGCAAAGGGCTTTGTTTAAGTCAGGAAGCCCCACCCCAAGTGGGGCAAGCAGAGGTCGGAGAGCCAGCTCCTGGTTGGAGGACAGTCACAGTAAATTACACAAAACAATAGATTCGCTGGTCTCTCTGGGCAGGTGTCCTGAGCAGACCTTGGGCACAAGCTCTGCAGCTAGTCCCACAACACCCAGAGGAAACTCCATTCCCAGGCACTCTGACACTCTCAGGATGAGAGGTGAGGAGGACACAACATCTGTCCCAACACTGGGTTTAACTGGGACCAGGGGGACTAGGCACACAGGAACTCTACCAACAGAGTGGCTCAGGTTCCTTCCAGTCTCTCTGGGCTGGTGTCCTGAGCAGACCTTGGGCACAGGCTCTGCAGCCAGTCCCACAACACCCAGAGGAACCTGCTGCACTCCCAGGTGCTCTAACAAGCCCAGGATCACAGGATCCCAGAATCACAGGATCACAGAGA
>NC_045030.1:152103905-152104679 GCF_008632895.1 Mastomys coucha
TATATATGAGGTAGACCTCATACTTATTGAATAACAAGATTAACTGTCCTAGGAAAATACTCCAGCTTCTTTATTAAATTTTCGTGCGTGTGTATGTTCCAATGCAATCATAGGGAAGTAGGACAGTGTCTTAGATTTGGGGGGTGAGGAAGAGACTAATTAATTCTGAATTATAGTGCAGCTGAGGTCTTGAAATTAAGTGGAAGAATGTGTTTTTCTTATATCAACACAATGGATTTTTCTGGCAATCAAATGTGCATCTGAGAGCCAAGGACATTAACACTTAGCATGGGCCTCTGTATCTATCTCATGTTTATTGCTCTTCCAGAAGACGTCAGGTTGATTCCTAGCATCCATGCCTGGTATCTCTGAACCTGCTGTGATTCCAGACAGTAGATCTGACATCTTCTGGCCTGCATAGGTACACATTCATACATGCACACACACACACACACACACACACACACACACACAGAGTAAATCTTTAAAAATGGTAATACATAGGCAACTTTTTTACTTGTCTATGACTTATATAGCCCAATGACTTCTACTTGTGTTCCGCTTACTCTTCCAAAGTAAACAAACTAGAGTGATGGTTGGTTTCAGAAAAAATAAAAAATAAAAAATAAAAAAACAAAAAACAATATTCTTTAAAATGCTTTAAATCTAGCATTTCTTTTGTGTGTGTATATACATTGATTAAATTGTAACAAAGCAACTTGTATACATCAACATTTAAAATGAGCATCTTTTTCCTTCCAGTGAAAACCAAAA
>NC_045030.1:152104747-152107916 GCF_008632895.1 Mastomys coucha
AAAAAATTAAAAATAAAGTTACAACAGAGGGGAAAAAAGAGTTACAGTAGAATTGGCAGTTATATTTTAAAATGTATTAAATTATATTATATACTAAAATTCTAACAGATCAAAAATAAACATAGTCAAATCATATAAAAATCAAAATAGGCATCTGATTTGTAATTGGAGAAAGGTGTTAGCAATCTTCGCTCTTCTTTCTATCCTTCAATTGCAATTTCTCAGTCTTAGTTTGCCCCAGCTTTGTAGCAAACCACTTACTGGGGCTTTTCCTTCTCTTCTCCTGCCATTCTCAGGAAATATCTTACAGCTTTTCTTCCTCACCCCATCTCTTTGTCTCAGGCTGCAACACCAAGAAGCACTCTCTCCATGGAAACCTGCTGGTCAGACCATGGGCCAAGGAAACAGGCAGGGTATGTTCACTCTATTTCCTGTACTCTAATTCCAATTCCCTATTCTTATCTTAAGCCTTGTATAGTAGACCATCTGCAGAGACCTACCAGTCTTCCCTTTCTTCCTTCATTCCCTGAAGACTCCACAGATTCCCATGGCGAGTGTGGACCCCCTTAGTGCTCCTCATCCCTACCATTCTAGTTTATCCCTATTCCTAAGTGTCAGTTCCCGATACCCAGAAGCAAGTTCTACCAAAGGATCTCCAGTGTGGCATAGCTTGCAGTGTCTTAGAAGCACTCCTGACCAGGCAACATGCAGCCACCATGTGCTCCTAAGTTCTAGAGATAGCAATAGAAACAAGGAATGAAAAACGCTCCCAACAAAGACAAGTGAAGCTATCAGCACCTAGAATTACACTCATCCTAAGCCAGGCAGAGTATGTTCACTCTACCTAGATAATATACTCTGTTGAGATGTCAGCTTGAAAACAAAATCAATAATAGCCAGAACAATATGTCCCCACTACAACCCAGAAACCCTACTGAAGTGGGCCCTGAGAAATGCAATGTAGCTCAAGCACAAGACAAGGACTTCAGAATATGCATAATAAATATGTTCAATGACATTAAAGAGTATTTGAATAAATCCATCAATGATATTTGAAAACATAGTGAAATTAAATAAAAACTATTCAAGACATGAAAGTGGAAATAGAATCAAGAAAGTAAACCCAAACTGGTGTAAAATTGGAAATGAAGAATTTAGAAACTCAAACAAGAACCTCAGCAACAGAATGGAAGAATCTTAGGCATTGAAGACAAGATAAAAGAAATGGATACTTAAGTCAAAGAAAATGTTAAATCTTTAAAAATCCAGGCATAAAACATCCAGAAAGTCTGGGACACTTTGAGAAAACGAATTCTACAAATAGTAGGAATAGAGGAAGGAGAAGAAACTCAGATACAAAAAATATTTTCAGCAAAATCATAGAAGAAAATTTCCTTAACCTAAAATATAAAGTGCCTGTCATGGTACAAAAAGCATACAGAACATCAGTTAGATTGGACCAGGAAAGGAATTCCCCACAACAAAGTAATCAAAACATTAAGCATACAGAACAAAGAGAGAATATTAAAAATTGCAAGGGAAAAAGACCAACTAACATATAAATACAGGCATATTAAATAACATTTGACTTCTCAATGGAGACAGTAGAAGATCCTAGACAGATGTTTTATAAACCCTAAGAGACCACAAATGCCAGCCCAGACTACTATATCCACTTACAATCCACATTACCATCGAGGTTAGGTATCTAGTAAGAGACTTGGCAGGGGTTGGGGGCACTGTTGGATATGTCTAGGAAGAATATATAGAACGACAATTATAGATGCACAGAGAAGGGGGAGATTGGAATGGGTAGAATCAAATGAGGAGGAGGAAGTCAGTGAAGGCATAGAGTGATAGTTAAATATAAGGGGTATTTGAAGGTCATATGGAAACCTAATACATCAGAAATGTCTTAAAATATATACATATATAAAAGTGATCTAAATGGAACTGACAAATAACAGGGAGATGGAGCCCTTGGACATCACTTGTCACTAAATGATGCCTCCAGATCTGGGAATAGGCTACATCTGACTGAGTCATTGGCTAAAGGGGCCAATAACAATCAAAACTATTGCCAAGGATATTGGTTGCTCCCCACAAACTGATGGTAAGTCCTATTGCTGAATACAATACCTATATACCTCATTGAACTTGGAGAAATTAAGCTGATGCCTATCTAGAGCCTTCAGCCCTACTGACTACTGTTTACAATACTGGAAGGTACTCTACATAGTGCAAAATAGGAGAAAGGCAATCATCAATCCAACTACAAGCCTGTTGATCTACAATGATGACCTGCATGTAAGATAAGCTAGTGCAGTAATGGCTCAAAGCTTGGGGAGTAACCATTACTCTCTGATTGGGTTAAAGTCCACTCTATGAGATGAGACCCATCCCCAACACTGCTGGGTTGGCTAAGTACCTGAGATAAGCCAGAGATGTAGGGTAAAAGCAAATACTACAATTCTACTAAAGGAATATGGCAATAAAATTACTTTGAAGGACATTCTGCTATGCTCATAAGTCAGCCATCATCAGAGAAGCTTCCCATTGAGTTACATGGGAACAAATACAGAGACTCACAGCTGGACAATGTACAGAGAGTTTGAGACCTTGGAACATTCAGTTCTGATGGGATGGCTCCATCACATCACTCCAATCAAGGCTCAGAGAACCCTGTGGAAGTGGAGGCAAAACAAGTGTAAGCATCAGAGGGGCTGGATGACACCAAGGAACCAAAATCCTTAGTAGGACCAATACACATAGAGACTTTGGCAGCATGTACAGGGCCTGCACATGTCTGGGCCAGATAGGGTCCCAGTGCTGAGAGGGGAAGTGAACACAAGGCCCCAGAGCTAATTTAGAAATGATCTAAGCAGTTGATGATAACTGCTTGCAAATGAAAAAAATTCATTCTCTCCAATAGAGTCTCATTGTGTATATAAACCACTCTTAAGGACAGGCTCCATGCCTAACAGTAGGTGGATAACACAAAACAAACTCAGTTGAAATTTTGAGGTTCTTTATCTTATAATGTTTTGTACTGGATTTTATGTTTTGGTTTGGTTTGGTTTCCCTTATAGGTCTTTTGTATATATAGTATGGTTTCCAATTTTGTGTTTCTATGGGATTTCTGTGTGTGCCAATGTGTGTGTCTCTATAA
>NC_045030.1:152108037-152112728 GCF_008632895.1 Mastomys coucha
TTGTTTTTTTTTTCCTATTCTGGTTTGTTTTTATTTTTCTTATTTTACTTTCTTATGATTATATTATTATTTTAGATGCCTGATGATTGTATTCTAATGAGAAAGAGAGAAAGGAAGGGTGTAAATTTGGGGAGGTGAAAAAGTGGGAAGGAGCTGGAAGGAGTTGTGGGAAGGAAACCATAATCAGTATTTAATATATAAAATAATCTATTTTCAATAAAAATAAACAAAATAAATATATAAATAAATAAAAACAATCATTACGGATTGGGCATGGTGGCACACATGACTTCCTTTAGTATTCTGCAAAGGCAGATGCAGGTGGATCTCTGTGAGTCCAATTCCAGCCTGGTCTACTAATTCAGAATGGCCTGGGCTACATAGCATAGAAATTGTTTCACAAAAAGAAAGAAAGAAACAAAGAAGTAAAGGAACAAAGAAAGAGAAAAGCCAACCTGCATATATGTACCAGATATGCAGCTCAGTCTTCATATGGGTCCTGCAACAAATGAAGCAGGGGCTGTTTCCTGACTCTGAAATCTGTTATCTTAACTTGGCTGCCTTGTCTGGCCTCAGTGGAAGAAGATGTGCCTAGGGCTGCAGAGACTCGTTGTGCTAGTGTATGGTGATACCCAAGCAATCTTCCCCCTTCTAAGAGGAAAAGAAGACAGGGGGATGGGGGAGGGACTGTGTAAGGGGGTCAGGAGGAGGTAGGGCCAGCGATCAGGGTATAAAGTGAATAAATAAATTAATTAATGGAGAAAAAAGCAATCATTACAATAACAAAGGAAAACATCATAACATAAAAAACAAATAGATTAAACGACTAAGAAAATATCTTCAGTCAATATGATAAAATAAAGTTAATACTCTCAATATATAGTGACCTCTTTAAAAAGTTAACAAATATCATAAGTGGTAATAATTATGACTCCTAATGAAAGGCAGAGCAAGATGGCAGCTAAGTAGGATCTCCACTTTTTCCCCCAACAGATACCAAAAAGGGCAGCTACTCAATACACAAAACTATCAGAACAAAGAGAGACATGAAAGCTGACCATGGTGGTACATATCTGTAATCCCAGCTACAAGGGAGGCTGCATTAGGAGGATCACAAGCTCAAGGCCTTTGTGAGCTTCAGAGTCAGTTTAAGGCTAGCCTTGCAAATTGGTGAGACATCTAAAAATAAAAGTAAACAGGAGCTTTGTTGTTGACTTTCACAAACACTTAAAAGTAGCTAATACCAATTCTCTTTACATTTCAAGAGAAGGGAGAGGGAGGGAGGGAGGAAGGAAGGAAAGAGAGAAAGAGAAAGAGAAAGAGAGAGGAAGAAAGAAAGAAAGAAAGAAAGAAAGAAAGAAAGAAAGAAAGAAAGAAAGAAAGAAAGAGAAAGAAAGAAAGAAATAGGAAGGAAGGAAGGAAGGAAGGAAGGAAGGAAGGAAGGAAGGAAGGAAGGAAGAGATGTATTCTAGACCCTTTCTATAAGGCCAGCATTGTCCTGATACAAATACAATGTAAAGCACAACAAAAGAGAAAATTACAGGTCAGTATTCTTGATATAGATGGATAACCAAGATTATCATGAAAATACTTTCAAACCTCATATACTGCAGAATTTCTACAGTATATTAAAAAGATTACTCACCATGATCAAGTGGGGTTCATCCTGTGGGTCCAAGAATAGTTCACTATATACAAATCAATAAACATTATCTACCAAATCAATAAAACGGAAGACAAATCCCAATAATATTATCCATTACAAGTAAACTGGTCAACCTGCATCAATTTATCCTTTTCCATATTAAAGGGAATAACCTCTAAGATTGCTCACAGGACAGAGCTGTGTCCATCTGCAGAAGATAGACACAATTCAATGTTTTTCATCTCTTTAAGTCTTTGAGTTCCTTCTTCTAACATCATACCAAGAAATGATGAGTTTTTGGCAACTCAACATCAATTCATATAAGACAAATAGAATCAGCTGCTTGAACCCAAAATATGTTGTAAGGCCAGACTTCTTAATTACTTTAATGTTTGTACTTTGTTTCGTCTTTTAATTGTTGTTGCTATTTATTGGGGGGAACAGTTATGCTAATGATGGTCTGACTTCAATCATCTTAGTAAATGCTTTAGGGAATCCAGAAACAATCTCAGGGATGCTATCTTCCACCATACCTTAGGTCTTCTTAGACACTAAGTATTTTTTAAACCCTATGTTTTCTAACACACTAGATAACTTAGATAAAACAAATAAATCCCTTGAAAGATACAAACTATAAAAGATGACTCAAGGGGAAATATAGTATCTGAATAGACACAACCTACAAAGAGATTGAATTGAAGCTGGGCATAATGGAGTAGGCAGAAACTTTAAACAGGAAGATCACACAAGTTTGAGAACAGCCTTGGCTACATAGTGGAACCAAAGCTAGCCTGAGCTATAGGTTAAGACCCTAACTCGAAATATCAATGAAAACAAAAAGAGAAACTGAATTAGTGACTAAATTTCTACATGTGTTACACACAGAAGCTTGAACACAACTTTTATAGCAATATTATTTACATATAAAGAAGTAGAAACAACTTATAGGTCCACGAGACCATAAATTATAATGTAGCTTAGACAATGTGAGATGATTTAGCATAAACAGGAATGGGATGTTGATATATTTTATAGCATAGATTAACCTGAAATTACCTTAAATTAAAGAAACTACTCTCAAAATGCTATGTATTATGAAGTTCTATTTCTATGAAATATTCAAGAAAGTCAAATCTATAGAGTGATGACCTAGGGCTGGAAGGATCTGGAAAGAATGGTGTTTGTCTTCTAAATATGTGAGGATTTTATCTACAGTGAGGAAAATGTTCTAAAATTAGTTTTAGTAATGGGTTCACAACTATGTGCATATATATCACTTATTACTATACATATATACTATTACAAAATTATATATACTGATGAAATTTATAACTAAAATAATGTTAAATTTGTATCAAACATAAGACACTTTTGACATATGTATTGTATTGAAGATTAAATCATCCAGGATTCAGAGACTATTAATTTGAGAAGTATCAGAAACCTTTCAATATCAGTTATATAAAGGCTTAGGAATTTTAACATACAACCTTAACTGGTTATTCAAGTAACAATTATTATGCAAGTTATATAACTTTGTTTTATATTAAATATAGAGTAGTGAAAAACTGGTTTAAATCACACATAATACTACCCAAAAGTAGCAATGATGATATTTTATCACATTTCTATGCTGGGATAAATATGCAAGCACATGAGATCATAGGATATTTAGTAGTTACTAAGTTAGGCCTTCTTGTCAAAATTATATGAAGAGAACTATCATATAAATCAATAAATATACAATTTTAGTATTATTTCTTGTATTCATATTGGATACTACTTAGTTCTATGTCTTAAGCATTTAAAATATTTTCATTTGCATAAACAGTATGAAATAAACATTATTCATAAGTATCTTCATCTATGTATAGAATTGATATTGAATTGAGATAATTAGAAGTAGAAGTCTTTAGATAAATAATATATGTAGATTTGCTGTATATTGCTGCTATGGTTCTCACTGGAATTATCTATAACAATTAGCAGTGTATTGGAAAGTACCTGTTTTTTCTATATCTTATACAAAAGCATGTGTTGGAAAACTTCTAAATCTTTGCTAGAAAAAGATGACTCACAATTCTTTTAACATTCACTTAGTTCACATTTTTAATGTTTTATACATCTCTATTAGTAAGTTTATTACTCACAATCTTAATCTATTTTTATTATTTATTTTTTCTTTTTTGATTTATAACCAGTCTTTAAATGATAAGGATGTCAAACCCTTACTCTGTCTTCCAAATATACTTTTTCCATTTTCACAGATACTGTATTTTGAATATGGAAATTGCTATCCTTTTTTTTTTTCTTCCTGTTTTTGAGAACAGGTCTTGTTATATGGCTCAAGTTAGCCTCATATTCAAGATTTTCCTCAATTTCCCTAGCACTAGGATTACAGATGTATTTAATTGTAACTATTTTAAAACTGGCATCTTTGTGGTCAAATGCCTCTATTTTAAATAGCCAATAAAGACATGCAAAAATGTTTAACAGCTTTAGCCATCAGTGAAAAACAAGTTAAAACTGTACTGAGATTCTGTCTCATGCCAGCTAGAAAGGCTACTACCAAGAAAAACAACAGCAACAAATGCTGGCAAAGATATTGGGAAAAAACGAACCCTTCTATGCTGCTGGTGGGACTATAAACAATATAAAGCTGCTAGAGATTCCTCAGGTAACTAAGGAATGCTGAGAGTGGGAAAGTGACTTCACTCTCCCACTCAGCAAAGAGTACACCAACTGGTTATCCAATACCACATGCTAGCCTGGAAAGCATACATACAGGGAACATTATGCAGCTTGGACATGTTGTACTTATGTATTTAGGACGTATGTATGTATGTATGTATTATGTAACAATAATCAAGAAAAAGGAAATTCATTTCAAAGAGACAAAGAAATGGTATATGGGAAATTTTGGAGGGAGAAAAGAGAATGAGGAATGAATGTAGTTATATTATAATTCCAAAAAATACCCGGGCAGTGGTGGCACACGCCTTTAATCCCAGCAGTTGGGAGGCAGAGGCAGGTGGATTTCTGAGTT
>NC_045030.1:152117175-152117637 GCF_008632895.1 Mastomys coucha
CTTAAATGAACATGAATATATAAAGTCTTTTTGTTTGTTTTGTATTTAGTAGAGTTTAAAATCTTCGCCCTTACTGTGGTACAAGCCCAAAATAAGAACAATTTTTAGACATTGGGTTTCATTGTGATAAGGCTGTGCTTCAATGACCCTCACATCCCCAAAGGATTTAACCTCCATCATAGCTAAGCTGAAAGTTGATAGTTCTGCTGCACCAAGAAATGAATTGTAGGCTCGATTTTTGGATACAGACTTCCTGCTATGGTCAAAGCTATTTGACTTGAGTGAGTGACTTCATTCTCAGCCCACAGAGAACAGGTTGCATTCATTTAAGAAACGGTGTAGGTATTAAGATGGTCTATCCATAAAGTCATTCACCAACTGTTTTAATAAATAGTGGTTCTGCTTGGAGGGTGGCACAGACATTAGGTGAGGGTAAGAATTTGGTTCATTAGCTGTGGTAAT
>NC_045030.1:152117859-152118083 GCF_008632895.1 Mastomys coucha
ACCATAGTATAATGTAAAAACATGAAATAAACAATACTACTAATAGAGAGGCTGAGATAGGAGAAGCACAGCCAGACAATGTCACAAACAAACAAGCTGACACTGTAGATTGTACAATGTTGGACCTATTTCTCCAATTACCAAATTAGAGAGAGGATTGGATGACTATCAACAAATTTCCAATTCCTCATATTATTGGATTTCAATCGATTAGGATATGTTGG
>NC_045030.1:152119694-152120461 GCF_008632895.1 Mastomys coucha
GGGAGTGTGGCTTTCTCTGTGAGTTGTGGGACTGGCTGCAGAGCTTGTGCCCAAGGTCTGCTCAGAACCCTAACCCTGACAGACAGGAAGGAATCAGAGTCACTGGGCTGGTGCAGTTCCTATGTGCCTGGTCCCATTGGACACAGTTACTCCCAGTCTTGGGACAGATGTTGGTTCCTGCTCACCTCTGCTCCTGGGTGTGTCAGAGCGCCTGGGAGTCAAGCTTCCTCTGGGTGTTGTGGGACTGGCTGCGGAGCTTGGGCCCAAGGTCTGCTCTGGACCCCAGCCCAGACAGACTGGAAGGAACCCGAGTCACTGGGCTGGTGGAGTTCCTGTGTGCTTAAGCTAATTTTAATCAACTTCACTTCCATGATATGGTTTAACAAAGGACTTACATAAGGTTCATACCAGAATCACAGCAGCATTCCTGTATGTATTAAGTATAAACTAATTTGTTTCATATTTTCATACACATCTATCTAACAACTTAGATCCTTTTGATCCATGTCTCTCCTCAATACTCCTATTGGTCATCTTTGCTGAACAGTCTCAGAATAGCTGCAATCTCCATCTGCTTTGTCTGTGCTTTGTTACATTGGTACACACAAACAGGTAGCTCAGGCCCTGTCTTAGGATTTCTATTGCTGTGATAAAACACTGTGATTAAAAGCAACATGAGGGCATAAGCTATTGGTGTTCGTTCAGGAAAATTTCCCCTGTGCCTATGTGCTCGAGGCTCTTCCCCACTTTCTTTTCTATTAGTTTCA
>NC_045030.1:152124187-152141208 GCF_008632895.1 Mastomys coucha
AAAAAAAAAAAAAACCTGAGTACTCCATAGACAGACGATGGCTTGTAGGTCTTAGTTCACCTTTATTTTCAAGAACGATGTCACCTGTTAGATTGCAAAAATTCTCCTTTACCTGTTGTAGCCCTTCTTTTCTAACAAATTTCAATGTGTAGGTAAAAGTATTACCTATAATCACTGCTTCTCTTGGGATAAGATAGGGATGATATTTCAATAGGAACTTCTGCCTGTCATGTCAGACTCCCCTGGGAATCTCCTCAGGCAACTTACCCTTCTCAGTGATTAATTAAAACTGTCACACCAAGTCAGCTAAATGGTACAGTATCCAGGAACAATGATGGCTTGCTCAGAGACAAAATATCTCCAAAGGAGGGTTTTATCTAAGACAGTGTTCATTCTCCTGCCCCCCAAGGAAATCACAACTAAATCACACATTTTAAGTATCCAACTGTAAGTTTAATGAATACGCATCTGTCTGTCTGTTTGTTTAGTTGTCTCGAATTCTTTGACATTTCTTATACTAAGAAGGAGCTATTCTTTGATGCCTTTTCTTGAATCCACTCGAGTGTCTAGCTGCTGTGACCTCCAAAGAAAGGTGAAAATGGTGCTAAGGCATCCCTTTTCTTTCCCTCTTATTTGTCGCTTTATATGTTTGAGATGGGATCTGACCATGTAGCTGAGGGTGGCTTTAAACTCATCATCCTCCTGCCTCTGTCTTCTGAGGGTTGAGATTATAGATCTGTGTGTTTCTTCTCTATATATTTGCCTGGTGAGGTTAAAATTTGACACTTACACTCTTTACTCTGCCCTCTGTTGTGGGAAATATTAAAAAAGATGGGCTGTCCACAACACCCTCCAGTCTGGGAAAACTGAAAGACAAAACAAACAAACAGACAAAAAACCTCTAGTTTCTGTTACTTTCAGTCCCTAGGCCAGATCACTGTTGTTTTTGTTTGTTTGTTTATTTTTAAGGATTTTTCAGAAGAATTTACTATTTTTTGCAGATATCTAAACTCTGGAGGTATTATTATTATTATTATTATTATTATTATTATTATTATTAATTATTATTATTTCTGGTTATAAAACCCCAGTTCAGGATATGGGAAAAGCAAAATGGCCATATTTCATTTCATCTAAAGGTGGTTGGTCACATAACACAGGTTAACCTAGACCAGCCACCCTGGAGACCTGTGTCATTTTCTTAGCACTAAGCACAAACCCCAGGAAGACAGTCTTCCCTTCTCTCCTCAGCAGTGAGAGCTAATACACCAGATCAAAGGCTTATCCGGGCAAGAAAAGCAAAGCATTTGAAATAAAAACTAGTTTTATCCAAATTTGATTTTCTTCTGCCCTTACCTTAAATGCATGTTATTACTTTAAAAATGGGCCATGCATGGATTACATTATGGTGTCAATTTGAGGAAAGCAATTAACTGAGTAGAGAAAATACCATTCAAGATAACTAACATCTCACTAAAATAAAAACAGAAATTATAAAGCATATATCTGTTTTGGAGGCTCTAATTAGGATCATGACATCCCAAAGCAAAGGCAAACATAGCTGGGACACATGTAGAGCACAAAAATCTCACACTGTAGTCTCTTATTTAAGTAGGATCCAAGTTATACCCAGAAAAGACACAAATGTCCATACTGACAGCTGAGCTACAATAGAAAATCCTTATTCTAAACACAAACATTAAACATGAAATATCTAAAGATGAAATTCTATTTCAGGTTTATCCTTTGGCCCAAGGCCTTGTTTACCTTTACAAAACAAAGATTTTATTTATAATTCGGTGACAGGTTCAGGTTTTGCTAAGTACACACTAACATCTATTTTAAATTTTTCTTTCTGGTTGTAAAACCCCAGTTCAGGATATAGGAAAAGCAAAGTGCCCATACTTCATTTCATCTAAAGGTGGTCAGTCACATAACACAGGTTACCCTAGAACAGACACATACGAGAAGAATAACTGGAATGGGATGCTTCGAAAACTCAGTAAATGGTACCTGTTTCTAAAAGCAATGGTGAGGCTGGAGAGATGACTCAGAGGTTAAAAGCACTTGCTGTCCTTGCAGAGGATCTTCTTTCTGTTTCCACCTTCCCCACAAAGGCTCACAACCAACTCTGACGCCAGTTCCAGGGACTCCAAGGGACCTGAAGGAACATAACTTCTTACAACACTACTATGCTAATACCTTCCAGAAGAGTGACAAACACCTAATTGGGTTAAGCCAAACCCTCTAACCCAGGTTACGGCTTGGAGAAGTCCAAAGTAAACCCAGAGGAATACAAAAGTATATTAAACATATGTGATGCTGGAAAATCATTCATAGGTAAGTTTTGGGATGAGCAAGAGGACGCAGAGGAGTTATAGATTATAAGAACTGAAGAAAGGGGTCTCTGGAAGAGAAAATCACAAAAGTGGGACACGTGGAGCCCTGAACACCAGCTAATCATAAGGACCTTTTCTTGGATTTTACCCTGCATCTCAACCAAATAAATAGAAAAGTACTGTCATGACCCCTCAAAGTGGGAGAAAAGAAACTATTTCTTTACAGTGACTTTATTAAACAATAACTTAAATGTTAAACATGCTGAAGCATAAGGATGATTTTTTTTCTGGGACACATCTAGATGAGTCACAATTCTAGTTATGAAGCTTTCACAAACAACAAAGAAGGCCAAAGGTTTGCCTGAATGATGGCTCCACAGGAACTGATGTGGGGCATGAGTTCACTGATTAAAATGAACACTGAATTGCTTTTTTTATTCTCCTGAAATGTACTTGTTATTGGCTGGACATCAGCAGTGCACACGTTGGTAAAAACATTACCTAAGACCACTTGAATTTTTTTACAAAAAGCTTTTTTTTTTATCTAAGAGCTGAGATGTCAAATCACTTGGAACAGAAAAATATGGTCCGATTTTAACCTTTAATCTAAAATATTCATATATCTCTGCTTCTTTCATGAAGCATGCATAACATCAAGGGTAAGCCAGCATTCAAAATGATGAGAGTTTCCTCTAAAATGGAATGATACTATACTGTTTGCCATTTCTCTTTTAGGAAAATCCTACATAAGCCGTAAGTCTGTTCTTATGAAATTTCACTGACAAATAATTTGGTAAGAATTTCTTAAGGTATGCTGTCTTTACCTAAACCCCACAAAGAAAAACTTATCTATTTTATGTCACTGGGGCACCATGGCTTTGCTCAAACTTTAATGTGCACTAAGAATTATCTGGGGCTTTTATTAAACTACAAGCACTGGCATAGCAGATGCCACCTGCAATCTTGAATTTCTAATAAGTTCCCTGGTAATGACAATGAAGGTGATCCATGAAATATACCTCAAGTAGCCAGAGAGGAAAGAATGGGCTAACCACACTGCTCATCAGGAGCATTTAGAGCTCTTAAAAAAATAAGTCTTGGGCTTCATCCCAGGCCTACAGAATCAGAATCTCCAGGACTAAGGTACAGGAGTTTGTATTATTAACCATCTCCACAGGCGATTCCTATTCAGCCATGAGATGCACCTGTCTGCAATGATCAGAGCAGCAGGGCTCAGAGAATAGCTGTTCACCCCCTAACTCAGAATCGCCCGAGGAACCTGATAACCACACAGATACCTCTCTGCAGATACCTCCCTTCTGCTGTCTGGGCAGTAGGCAGAGGGATGGAGGAAGTAGGGGGAAAAAAAGGTGACTGTATAAAATGAGAAATTGACGTCACTTCAACTCCCACCTGGTAGGAATAGAGAAGGCCAATTCTCCTAGAAGTGACAGCATGGAGCTTGCCTCCCACTGCCTGACCACCTGCACCTCCTTCCTTCTCTTCCTCCCCCTGGCAACCATGACAGCCAAGGCTGCCCCTCCCAGACTGCTGGGGGCTCTAGCTAAAGAAATTAAAAAATAAACCACAGGAATTGGAGGGGGAATAAAAGAAACTATGTGAATTATAAACAGTCCTTATTGTGTGTTCATGCTCTGTTCAATGCAATGGAAATAAATGCCAGTTTAAATATCTGTACTGGCTGAAATAACAACAGGATTTTGATTAAAGGCATGCAAGTCTACTGGATAAAATTGCACCTATGGGCAAAATAGGGCATGAAAATCTGTAAGTCATCTTAATCTCTAAGTGACAGAAGATAGGGCTGTGCTTTCCTTTGTTACAATATTCCATGTTGTTGGGAGTGTCACATCAGTAAGCACTATGCTTTATAATCAGAAGTAAATAATAAAACCACTTGCATTTGGAAAAGCCCAAACAAAAAGCTTACAAGTACTAAAACTACAAGAGACCAATTAGTGAGGATTTAGGCCCTTCATTCCAAGAGGTCAGGAACTCAGTATTAGGAACATGGACTCTTTGTATATAGCTAGAGAAAACATGCAGTTTGCCTTTCTGGATCTGGGTTCTTTCACTCAGAATAATCATTTTTAGCTCAATCTAGTTTGCCTATTTATTTCATAATGTCATTTTTTCTTAACAGGTAAATAGTATTCCATTTTGTAAATGTACTACTTCTACATTATCCATTCATTACTTGATGGACATCAAGGCTGTTTCCAATAGAGCAGCAATGAACACTGGTGGATAAGTATCTGTGGTAGGATGCAGACTCCTTTGTGTATATACTTAAGAGTAGTATAGTTGGATTTATGGTAAATAGAGTCCCAACTTCCTGAGGAAATGCCATATTGATTTTCATAGTGACTGTCCAATTTTGCACTCCCACCAGTAATGAATGAGTGTTCCTCATATCCCACATCCTTGCCAGCATGAGTTGTCATTTGTTTTATTGATCTTGGCCATTGTAACTAGTGTAAGATGAAATCTCAGAGTAGTTTTGATTTACATTTCCCTGACACTTAAGGATGTTGAGCATTTCTCAGTCATTTGTGTTTCATCTTTTGAGAACTTCCTGTTTCTATGCCCCATTTTAAGTTGAGTCATTTGTGCATGGCATACGTAGAATATTCACAGACATTAGTTAGCTAGTGAGGGACGAATGGGGCGGGCTGGGAGGAGGAGTATCTCCCAAGGAAGGTGCATAGAATGCAGTGTTATAGTGATAAAGTGTTATAATGATAAAGAGACAGCAATATCAAACAAAACCCACTACTGGCAAACTTGTCTAAAATATAAGCCTATATAACAGAAGTTTAAATTGAGTTATCATTTAACAGAGAGAAAATACCCCCAACCAAATATCATATGCACCAAATAAAACCTCAAGTACCTGTAATGGGTCACATCTTTTTGAGTTGTTGGCTAAAGGGTTTCTATAGACACCCCTAAACATTACCGGCTATTGCTAATCTTATTGGCTACTCTACACAACCTGATGGTAAAATCTTTTTGCCAAAGATACCACATGCTTTTGTCACTGAATGTGGATAAATCAAGCTGATGCTCAACTGGAAGCTTCACCCCTACTGATAGCACTAGAAGGTGTTGTGTATGCTAACAATAGAGAAAATTAATAAACAATCTCATGAAACTCTGAACTCTATGAGCTATATTAAAAATCTGCCTATAAAACATGCCCACTGATTGCTGGTAAAATTTTATGAGGGGATAATTAACCACTTGTTGCTCAGATTCAAGGCCCACTCCATGAGATGGAAACAATACCTGACACTGTTAACAAAGCCAATGTCCTGAGACTAGGTTTGCCATAGACCCTAGAGAAAAACTTACTACTATTATTCTGCTAAATGAACATAGCAACAAAACAACTCCTATTGATGAATTGCTACACTCATAGATCAATGCATCACTGAGCCCTCATCAGAAGAGCTTCTTGCAGGAAATAGCAATTAACACAGAAACCCACAACTAATCAACATGCTGAGAATACAATATTGTGGAGCATTCAGCCTTAAATGGGATGTCTATATGACATATCTAACCTTACCTTCAAGGCTTAGAGATCTTTGTGGAAGGGAAATGGAAAGACTAAGAATAAAAGGTGGTAGGTTACGCCAAGAATAGTCTTTTTAGACACAACAGGGCTGATGCACAAAACCTGCTGAAATAAAAGCCAGACAAAATCCCAGCTTGGAGAAGGGAAAGAAGGCACAAAGCCACACAGCTTGTCAAGAAGCTATTTGCTTAGTATTTAGTGTGTTGAAGGAGGGAAACCTATATAGTGTAATGCATGGGTCAAAAATATCTGATACCAATGATTACAATGCTTTAGGAACATGATATTCTTTCAGGAATAGCAGTGAGATGACAGCAAACCGGGCAAGTAAAGCTGAAGCCTCATGAAAGGCACTAATCCTGAGTACTCTGGGTTTTGTTCCTTGTGATACTGCGACTAAAACAAAATCACTGGAAAGTAGATGTGGCATGGTTATCTCTGTAGAAACTCTGGAGTATTCTGTATATCAAATGAAAGATGAACCTGGGAGGGAAAGAATCTGGAGTAAACAATCTGCTTACCTAGAGGTGTCCTAAGTTTTATAGACCTATGCTATCTCCTGTTGACTTCAATTGTAGTCATGCAAAATAGCAAACTAAATGTTTGCAGGTCAGCCTCAGTCTCCTGTATAAAGTGTGCAATGTCAAGAAAAATCAATAAAGCCATCTTGTGGGAGGTAGAGAAATTCATGAAGGTTAATAACTCCCTGAATTGTGAAACCCAAGTCAGCAAAATTTGCTTACAATTTCAAGCTTCTAAACTTGTACTTCCCTTCCTACAACCAAGAGAGTTTGTTTTCATTCTAGTATCTAACCCTCTCTACAGCTCAAGCTTCAGCAAGGGTCACTAGCTTATGAGATAACAAATTTGAACTTGAATACTAAAATAAAAATGCTCAAACCATTATGAGGACATTTCTTAACAGTAATAGAGATGGACAGGAATTTAAAAAAAGAAAAGGATTTTGAACTTTGGAACATAGATATAATCTTTGACCT
This sequence comes from Mastomys coucha, assembly GCF_008632895.1. Lineage (NCBI taxonomy): Eukaryota > Metazoa > Chordata > Mammalia > Rodentia > Muridae > Mastomys > Mastomys coucha. The sequence continues at coordinate 152,131,126 of NC_045030.1, forward strand.
AAGGCAATCTCAAGTATTGTCATCAAAGACAAGAGAGAAAAACCCCATTCTCCATCAAACTTCTAAAGAGTTCTGTTCCTCCAGCCACCATGCTGCCTTCTGAGAAATAGGAAAATAAAAAGGACTCATGTGACTGAGAGATAAGAATGGGACTGGAAAAGAGAAAAGAGGGTGATGGCAAGATTGAATGGAGACAAGTCCTTATGACATGTGACAGGTATGGGCCCCATGGCCAGCTCTGAGCCATATACTTCAATTGCCTTCACCAGGATATTAAGTAGGTAGATAGTTTCCAAAGCAATTTCCAAGCCTAAGGCCATTTTTGCTACTAGAAACCTAGGGTTTACTAGGTTCTTTGCAGTGACTTTGAAAATATGTGTGAGAAAGCATCAATAGCTGAAATCAAAAGAGGCATCTCAAGGGAAGGCATTAGTGATCAAAACTAGGAGATGAAAATAGCCACAGCCTTATTTGTCACCATTGTTAATTACAGTTGAATACCATTTTAGCTTGAAAGGATGCTACCTCTAGGAGGCTTTGACAGGTATGATTCATCTGTATCTCTCAGGATCCCAGTGTTAAATACCTGAACAAGACCCCTGAGGAAGCCACTAGTTCAGCACTAACTCTAGAGGCACTGTCAACCTGAATATAGCTGTGGGGAAAAGGTCATTCTAGAGTAGTAGTTCTCAACCTCCCTAATGCTGTGATCCTTTATTATAGTTCCCCATGTTGTGCTGACCCCCCCCAAAGCATAAAGTTATTTCGTTGCTACTCAGAACTGCAATTTTGCTATGTTTATGAATGGCAATGTAAATAACCGATATGCAGAATATATGAAATGCAACTCCCAAGAGTCATAGCCCACAGGTTGAGAACCACTGTTCTAGTTCAAGATTTTGATCTTTCTTCCTCCTTTTTAGACCAATCATATAAAATCTCAGAGAAATGCACAAGAGAGCTGGTTTGCTACTATCTACCCAGGGAGCTAAAGTTTTACCAAATTCTTTCCAAAATGTAGTGCATACTCTATACACATTCGTAGAAAATGGTAGGTTTAAACTTAACTTCATTACCCATTATTATTACCCAGGCAATAGTAGTGCCCTTCCAGGTTTGAGAAGGCTGCTCCAGATCCTCTCTCAAGGAGGTCACTCTTGTCACATTCTATTCTTAGTAGGAAGCAGATTGAGAAGGGAAAACTCAACAGGGTTGCAAATACTAACCCAGAAAATGTGAAGTGTTTTATAAATATTGAAAACAGTCAGCCAAATAACTGCTCATAAAAGCTAATATAGCCTGTTCTAAGGTCCACTGGTAGTTCATAAAAGAAAGAAATTTAAACAATGAACTTGAATATTTGACACAACCAGCCACAGAACAACATATCCTTTCCCTTCATGCTTTCAGTCTCTGTAAAAGGACACATGGCTCTTTTGGCAAAATTGGCTTCCAGATTCACAGTGGGAATTAGACAAGAACAACTTCTTTTCCTTCACATTGCAATGATGGGTGCTAAAGCAAACAGGAGGGAGTACTTCTGAGGTCATAAATTAGCAAAACAACCCACAGAAGGGATACCAAAATCTGAATGCCAGAGAGAACACAAAGGCACAATATTACGCAAAGGGGGAAGGAGGGGCAGTATGCTTCTAGGTGCCTGGTACTAGAGAGGAACAGGGCAGTAAGATCTTCTTTAAATTTAGTTTTAATTGACAAGTAATAATTACACATATTCATTGCGTAGAATACAATGTTTTGGACTAGGTTTACATTGTAGCTTAATCAAACTGATAAACCTATCACTTCATATTCTTATTGATTTTATGGTGAGAATATTTAAAATCAACTCTGCTATTTTCAAATATATAATACATTGACTATTAACTATAGTTGTGTACAGTTCTCAAGCTTATTTTCTCTGATTGAAATTGTGAACACTTTGCCCAGCATCATCCCAATCTTTACACAAACACTGGAATCACCACTCTATTCACTGTTTCTAGAAATGCATTGACCATGCAACTGAGAGCATGGTGAATTTGCCTTGTTTATTTATGCCTGGCTTGCATTACTTAGCAATGTTTTATGTTCTCCTAGTTATCTTCGTTGCTGCAGGTGACGGCATTTCCCTCTTTTTAAAAGACTGAATCATATGCCAGAGTATCATGTACATAGTTCTTTATGTGTGGTATTGCAGTTTCTTTGTTCTTCTGTTGATGTCTATTTAGGTTGCTTCTGCATCGTGGTTATTGTGAATAGTCCTGAGAATATCATGGTGCACAGCTATGTTTCTCTCTTCATCATCTTTCTATACACATTCCCTGGAGTGGGAATGCTGGGCCACATGGCAATTCTAGTTTATATTTTTTTAGATATGCCATACATTTTGCTTTGTTTATTTTTCAAGTGGATACGTAGCTGTATTCATTTTGTGCCTCCATTTTTTTGCCTTTCTTTCATTTCACTTTTTACTTATTCACTTTACACCATGCCCACTGCACCCCCATCCAGTCATCCCCTCCCACAACCCTTCCCTCCATTCCACATCCCCTTCTCCTCTGAGAGGTTGGGGGACCCTGTGGGTATTCTCCCAACCCTGGTACATCAAGTCTCTGTGGGGCTGGGCACATCCTAGCCATACAATTTACTTTGGGGTTTTTTTGTGTGTGTTTTGTTTTGTTTTGTTTTTAATAATGGATTTCCCAGCAATGATGCTTGACAAAGAACTAAAGGTTAGACTAGGAAATTAACGTGGAGCAGAGTAAATGGCTATTTCTAGATTAAAATAACAATCTTTATACTTATGTAGCAAGACTGAAGAACCAGGGAAAGATCCAGAAGATTCAATAAAGGACAAAAATATTTTTTTTAAGTATGGAGATAAATTAGCCTGACATCTCTGGATGGCCTGGCATCATCTGAAAGCTAAAGAGGGATGCAACTTTAATCAGCACAATCCGTAGCTCTCCATTCTGCCTTTCTCTCTTCCTTGTTCCCCTACCGACATTCAAATCCCTAATTTACTATTATTCAATGAATTCTTTTAAATCTACAGGCAGCAATGAATTTGTTACCTTCTGGTAGATCCACAGCAGTGATGGTTCTAAAGCAGTCATATCCATGTTACCTGCTCTATCTACACTCAAGGCCAGATTTGTATATCTGATAATCCACAGGACTCGAGTAAGTAGATAAAAGACTTAAAAATTAGAGTATCTCAAATATTTGAACTTCAGTAATCAGGATATTATTAATAAGATAACTAACACTAATATTCTATGAACAGGAAAGAGAATGGAATGTTAGTTAAATGCATTTTGTTAAAATTTGTTAATGGGGTTATAATTTGCTTGGGCTGAATACCCAATTTCTCCATTGTAGCTTTTAATATTTATAATTCCCCAGATAATTATTCTACCTCTTTTTGTTCCCCTTGGATTTTATGCCACTCAAATATCTATCAACCTTCTCTAGTTATTTTTTATGTTTGTTTGGTTGGTTGGTTTTAGTTATTTTATTTATTTATGTTTCAAATGTTATCCCCCTTCCCGGTTTCCCCTCCACAAACCGCCTTTCACCACCCCTCTTCCTGCTTCTGTGAGGGTGCTCCCTCACCCACCTCACCAGTACTCTGGGGCATCAGGCCTTCACAAGACCAAGGGCCTCCCCTCCCATTGATGCCATTCAGAGGCATGGATCGTAAGAGAAGAAAAGTGGCTAGAAATAACAGTCCACTACTTGAATGCAGAGGGTAAATGGACTTGTATCAATGATAAATGTTGGTTTTCATTGTGGATGGTGAAGTTTAACTACTAGTGTTGAACCATGAGTTTGGAGAGGAGAAAAAGAGGAAGAAATGCTCTCTCACTGCTTTCCTAGTATCTAACGTCTTCATAAGGTTTGTTTGGCACATACAAATGATCTTGGTGACAGTGCAAAGCTGAGCTCTGCAGCCTACATTGGCAAATGTTACAGCTCCCTCTTAATGTTCACCCTCTACATCACTTGTCAAATTAGACATGCTAGTAATATTGGTAATTACATGTTGCAAGCAGGGGAGCTACTGTGTGAAGTGTACTTAGATGATAATCAGACTTCAGGGAAATCCCTTTGAACAATGCATCTAAGCCTCCTCTCATCTCCATCTTGGAGGCTGGGCACAGGTTCTTTTGCTGTGCCAATACTTTACCCACAACTTCTAGATGTCTCTGATAATAGAGAATGTTTCTTAAAAATTAAAAAAAAAAAAAAACCCGTAGCAAAAGCTAATCAGAGGGAACCTGGAAAAATATTTTCCAGTTTTTTACCAAGCTTGCATCATATTGGCATTATCTTTGCTGACTGTATCAAACATGAAAGCATAAAAAAGAAAGTTGAGGCATGGGAGGAGCCTCAAAGGCTTCCATGCTCTAAGTTCCCATTTGGTCTCTGAGCCTGCTGTACCCATGCTCTAGGCCAACCTAAGCTATTCCCATTTCTGCTCCCACCAACTTCCTCCCTTACACATTTAATCACTACATATTTATTGAGCACCTAATTGTGAACCTGTCACTGAACTATAAATATATAAGTGATTCCTATCCTCAAGGCAGCCACAGGAAGATGTTGAATATGTTCTAAATAACATGGTAACTTCAATGATGTTGATATATCCAATATATCACAAAAATTGTGAGAAGGATGACTCCAGCATAGTACACACACATATGCATGCATATGTACCCACACACATGTATATGTGTTTTTAGAAGCAGGCAGATGGCAAGCAGAGTTGGTGAGCCATCTTAATCTTTTGGAACCCCTTTCTACTTTGATGCACATCAACTTCAGATTGTCTTCACTCCCAGCCTCTAGTCCTGGGTCTCTTTTCTTCAAAAATAAAAATAAAAATAAAACAAACAAACAAACAAAAAAGCAGAAAAGCTCTCAGGCTGCAGAGAGCCCACTTTGTATACTTCTACATAGGGCTGAAGTGTCTAAGAGTTTGCTTCCCCAAAAACATCTCTTATGACACTCAGGGATCAATCTCCATCTCTGAACAACACAGCTGTAATGTGTAATCTATTCTGTCTCCCAAAGTCTCCTATGCAATTCAGCTGAGATAGTTCTCCATAGTGATATCTACTTGTGCTTGGCCTTTTTCTCCTACCATCCCACTTTCCCTACACTTTACATGAGAAGGCCTACAGATAAGTAACTTGTGCATGAATCCTCATTTATTATTATTGTTAATTATTATTATTTTATTAATTTATATCCATCCCTCCACTGGTGTGCCTGTCTAACCACTGGAGGTAGTCTTTTCAAGTTCCATCTCCCCACAGATGGGCATTTCAGCTAAGGTCATCCCTGTTGAGTTTGGGAGCCTCCCTCATCCAAGGTTTCTGGACTTTCTAGAGGTTTCCCCCACCTCCACCAGGGGTGGGGGGTCGGCAGCTGCATATTTCCATTCATTCTTTTGGCTCGCTGGGCTTCTCTCCTGTCTCCCAACCAGATCTGATCCTGCCTCCTTTCCCCCTTCCCCTTCCTCCCCCTCCCTCCTCTCCTCCTTCTCTCCTTTATCCTCCTCTTTCTTCTGAGACAGAGCCTTGCTACATAGCCCAGGCTGGCCAGGAACTTGCTATGTGGCCCAGATTGGCCTCTAACACTTGGTTTTCAGTTTCTTGTTTTTTCCTATTATCAAAGGTAGGGCAAGGAGATACAATAATAGTCAACAGAGTCAGAGACATACCTCGGTCCAATTGTTAAGGGCCCACATGAATACCAAGGTGCATGTCTGCTATGAATGGGGGGCTAGATTGAGCCCCTGCATGCTCTTTGGTTAGGTGTTCTGTCTATGTGAGCCCCTTTGGGCTAAGGTTAGTTGACTCCGTAGGTCTTCTTGTGGTGTCCTTGACCCCTATGGATAGCTCAATTCTATCACCTACTCTTCCACAAGACTTCTTGAGCTGCGGCTGATGTTTGGTTGTGGATCTCTGCATTTGTTTCCATCTGCTGCTGGGTGAAGCCTCTCTGATGACAGTCATGCTAGGCTCCCGTCTGCAAGCATAGCAGACTATCACTAACAGTGTCAATAATTGGCTCTCTCCCATGGGATGGGTCTCAAGTTGGACCAGTCATAGGTTAGTCATTACCTCTGTCTCTGCTCTATCTACACAATACACAATAATACACAATAGTATTCCATCTACTCAATGGAATACTATTCAGCTATTAAAAACAAAGACTTCATAAAATTTGCAGGCAAATGGATAGAAGTAGAAAATACAATCCAGAGTGAAGTAACACAGACCCAGGAAGACATGTGTACTATATACTTGCTTATAATTAGATATTAGCCATTAAGTGTGGGATAACTATGCTACAATCCACAAATTAAAAGAAAAAAAAACCCTGGGTAATAAGTAGGACCAAGGGAAGATGTGTGAATCTGATTCAGAAAGGGAAACAAAATAGTCATTAGAGGTGGATTGAGAGAGGGAACTGGGTGGGAGATGGGGTGTGGAGGGGTATGGAGTTGGCTATCAGGTATAGAGAGGAAGGGGAGACAGAAGAGGGCTGGACATGAGAATGTAAATCAGAGGCGGGGGCATCTCTGGGACTATCTGGAGATCTGGAATGAGAGAGGATATGGGGAGTCTATGGGATAACCCTAGCTGAGATCCCTACTAGTAGAGAATATAGAGACTGAAGTGGCCACCTCCTGTAGCCAGGCAGGACTTTCATTGGAAGAAGAGGGACATCAACCTACCCATAAAACCTTCGACCCAAAATTTGTCCTACCTACAAGGTACACAGGGATAAAAATGGAGCAGAAAACAAGAATTCTTAATTGCAAAGGGTAGACTGCTGCTTTCCACATTGCCCACCCAGGGACGGACAAGTCCATATGGTGTTGTTCTTGATTTCCTATTGTAACTTAAAGGGAAACTTAGACAATGTCTGGAGCCCTTGACATCCTGAAGATGAAGGAGAAAGATGTTTGCAAATTCCTTGCTACAGGAACCCACTTAGGTGGCACCAACCTTGACTTTCATATGGATCAGTACATCTATAAAAAAGAAAAGTGACCAAGTGATCATATCTACATCATAAAATCTGAAGATTTTATCTGTTGCTTGCAGCTTGAGATATTGTTGCCATTGAGAACTCTGCTAACGTCAGCATCATCTCCTCCAGGAACACTGGGCCACGAACCGTGATGAAGTTTGCTGCTGCCACAGGAGCCACTCCCATTGCTGACCACTTCACACCTGGGTCCTTCCCTAACCAGATCCAAGATGCCTTCAGGTAGCCACAGCTTCTAGTGGTGACTGATCCCAAGGCTGACAACCAGTCCCACAGAGAGGCCTCTATGTAAACATGTCCACCATTGCTCTGTGTAACACAGATTCTCCCCTGTGCTATGTGGACATTGCCATCCCATGCAACAACAAGGGAGCTCACTCAGTGGGTCTGATGTGGTGGATGCTGGCCCAGGAAGCACTCCACATAGGAGATATTATCTCCCATGATCACCCATGGGAGGTTATGTCTGATCTTCACTTCCACAGAGGCCCAGCTGAGAAGGCTGTGACCAAGGAGGAATTCCAGGGTGAATGGACTACACCAGCTCCTGAGTTCACTGCTGCTCAGCCTGAGATGCCCGGCTGGTCTGAGGGTGTGCAGGTACCTTCTGTGCCCATCCAGCAGTTCCCCACGGAAGACAGGAGTGCGCAACCAGCCATTGAGGACTGCTCAGCATTTCCCACAGAGCAGGCCACCGAGTGGGTTGGAGCCACCCCTGAGTGGTCCTGGGCTGCTCTGCAGACACATAAGCAAAGAGAATAAGGTGGAAGGAAAATAAAGTTGCTAAAAGCTGAAGAGTAGATTGCTATTTGTTTTTAAATAACAGTGATGAGGATTCACTGTAATTACACACAAACAAAAATTTTCAAAAGGAAAATTTTTAGTGAGTATCTATATAGCTCTACCCACAAAGAAAAATAAGAATATTTCCAGTTTCCTTTTCCAGGTAGCTCCTAGTTCTCTCAGGTTCTTATGATCATCTTTTTGCTAATGCCCTTCAGTTTGGGTATTGAGTGAAACCGGCCCGCAGTCTCACTCAGGTCTGTGGATCTCTTCAAACTGGAGGTGAGACAGGACCTGCAAAATGAAATGGGTCAGAGAACAAAGAGACACGAGGCCAAGTTGAGTCCCAATCAAGGCCCATTTACTTGGGGGTGTTATGAGCTTATATAGGCAAGCAAGAACTAGAACTCCAGGATTAAAATGTTTGCATAACATAGACATTGCAGGGGGGAGTCAGGAAAGAGTCACAAGGGAGTTACAAGCAAAGGTCACCAACTACTCAGATGTCTGCGGATATCCTCCCGCAGTAAGCATCATCACAGGCGTAGTTGTATCTCAGCTGAACTTCTAGGAGAACTTCTTTCAGAGATAAGCCGGTAGTCTGCAGAAGGTCTTTTGGCTTAATTCCCTAGGTGACCACTTCGGGTGGAAGCTGCCAAAGTCCAATGGCTGAACTGGGCGTGGGAGGCAACAGAGTGTTAATATTCTAAATGGCAAGTGTTCTCAGAATTCTGAAAGTAGTTTCAAATTACTCTGTCCATAAAACTGTCTAAGGATGGTGCACTAAAGCAGTGGTTCTCAACCTATGGGTCTTGACCACTTTGAAAGTTCACTGACCTTTTCATTGGGGTCACCTAAGACCAACCCGAATATCAGCTATCTATATTACAACTCATAACCATAGCAAAAATACAGATATGAAGTAGCATGAAAATAATTTTATGATCGTGGAGTCACGACAACATGAGGAACTGTATTCAAGGGTCACAAGATTAGGAAGGTTGAGAACCACTACTCTAGGGTCTTCTAGACCATTCATCCTCAATATATGATCCCTGTAGCAGCAGCAGCAACAGCATCACTATGTTGAGAAGTTACCAATAGTCAGGATTCTCAAGTCCAACTAGAACTGCTAATCAGGAACTCAGAAAGTGGGGATCCTCACCTTTCTTTAATAAGTCTTCAAGATGAGTCTTACATGTGTTCAAATATGAGAATCACTGCTCAAGAGTCTAACTCAAAGTTGCGATTCAAGTAAAAAATTCCCAGTGGTTTCTAAGTCAAGGAAACCAGTTACCAACCAGAAAGCTGGGTGAAATTAAAATAGGTCCAAAACCAGGTTTCAGTTGTTCTTGTGACAGATAACTTCATAGAGTTCATCCTAAAGTCTGTGAACAAGAACACAAACTATCGTATCATCATGCCCCACACCAATGCCCCTGTTGTTGCTGTTGTTGTTGTTGTTGTTGTCATTGTTGTTGTTGTTGTTGTTGTCATCATCGTTGTTGTTGTTGTTGTTTCCTTTAATGTTCACTTTAAGTGGCTGCTGTGCTTTGGCTATTTTTCTCCTTAGGTGACATTATCTTCACTTCATAAACTGGCATTAGCATCCTCAAAAAGGTTTCCTAATTAACCCTATCTTCCTCTGATGTGGCATTTTATTCTGTGACTTGGTATCTTAACATTTGCATATTCATTTTGCATGACATTAATCTGCATTCAAGCCACATGCTTTGAAAATACTCTGAGTAGGTTACATCCATCTGTCAGACTGCAGGCTCAGCATTACCATAATTTTTCTCCTCCCCTTGTATCTTCTTGGCTTCTATGCCTATGTAGGTCAATACTATACCAGCCAATGATAACACATAAATGCATGCACGAATGAGGAAGATTGTCTTGGCATTATGTATGAATCTTGAAGAAAGGAAGAAAGAAAGAAAGAAAGAAAGAAAGAAAGAAAGAAAGAAAGAAAGAAAGAAGGAAGGAAGAAAGGAAGGAAGGAAGGAAGGAAGGAAGGAAAACCATTTAAATTGCTATAGACCATGAATCCAGGATCAGATTTTGCAAAATTATTCACCATTTTCACAATGCCTAGCACTCATCATCAGAAAATTAAATATACTTAAGAAATCAATGAGAACCCCTCCCCCCGACCAGCCAGAAAAATAAGAATGCTTCTCTATAATAGCTATACACTAAACTCCAGATAAGTGTTACTACATACAA
>NC_045030.1:152143021-152153523 GCF_008632895.1 Mastomys coucha
ATTGTAAGAACTAGAGGTCAACACTCTATCATGGACAGGGAAGAGATGCCTAGGGTTTCACATCTCAATGAGGAGCTATTAGCAATTGATAGACACTGGAGAGACAGTCAATTTTCGACAATGGTGTGGCCCATGGTAGGTTGCCCATGCTCCAGTGGATGGCATTCTATACCCATGCACATTTGGGCAGCACTAATTGGAGTCCATGGGCTATAAAAGGAAGGGAGATAGAGGAAGAGGAAGACATGAAGCAGGAAATTGAGAGGAGAGGCTGTCCAGGAAGAGAGGGAGGGGAGCTTAGAATGACTATGACCTAAATACATTGTATTCATGCATGAAGTTACCAAAATCGATCTTTTTTTTTTTTTTTTTTTTTTGGTTTTTCGAGACAGGGTTTCTCTGTATAGCCCTGGCTGTCCTGGAACTCACTCTGTAGACCAGACTGACCTCGAACTCAGAAATCTGCCTGCCTCTGCCTCCCAAGTGCTGGGATTAAAGGCGTGTGCCACCACCACCTGGCTGATAAAATATTTTTAAGTTCCCTTGGTGGTCGTAAACAGCAGTTTATAGGCATGGACCACTGTTTTGGAGCACATATTGCACATGTTCTCAAGTGTCGCCACACAGGATCACCTAAGAAGCAGCTAAAAAGAACTTAAATGTGAGTCCTATCCCAGAGAATCGCAATTCATTAATGTTGAACATACTCTGTCCTCTGAATAGGTAGAAAAAACAATTTAAAATCGCCCCATAAAAATTGTTAACCTGTAGCTATTCTGAAAACTGATCTGGCCTTGCTTTTAATATGCATTTTTTTCCTACCAGCTACTTCAGCCCCACCTACAAACTTGTTCAAGGTGTAGACCCCTGGGCCATAACTTAGACTGCATGACACAAAATTTGTACTCTGATAAAATGTCTCAGCCCCATGCTGCATAGGAAAATCAAACTTTAAGGCTCTCTGCTTTATAGTATGTCTGCTCCTAGTGCAAGACCAAGGACCAGAATCTAAACCAAAGAGCAGAGTGTTCTCTTAGATAGTTTTAGGCATCAGACAGCATTTGGTAAAAGAAGGGTTTCCCCAGCCTTCTGACTCATGTCCCAGAAGCAGTCACCTACTCCTCCTACTCCTAAGAACATTCTGGTGTTATTAAATGTCAGCTGCAGATATACATCTGGCTGTGAATCAGCCAACGAGAAAACAGACACTGTTGCTGGTGTTTGTGCTTCCTGGAAATGGCTGGCAGAGTTCAGGAAGTGGAACAGCTCTCAACGTGACCTGGGAGCATTTTGGCAAGGTTTCTGAGTAGCTGGATCACCTGGGCACTCATCAATTATTGTGGATCTAGACTATTTACATTCTAACAGTAAGGCCCTAATTTTATGATTTTATTAGTAGTGCAGGCTCTATGCACCCCCAGACCTGCTGAGTCAGGGGCTACATTGTAACAAAATGCACAGATGATTCATATGTTAGTAAAAGTTTCAAAGCAATGACTTTAAACATTTAAAACATTAACCACCAATCCTGTTTATTTGAGCTGTACAGGGAGGTTTTCAAAATTTTTATATCCCACCCCAATAATTAAGCCAATCTTTGGGGTGGAACACTAGCATTTGTGAACAGCCACATGAATGAACTGTGGACCACTGCCCTGAATATTATCTGTTACTACATCCTCAACAGAGTCAAAACATTATCTCCTATTGCCTTCTCCAAAAACAGTCTGTATGATCTTGAATAAGGTACTTACTGAGTTCTGATTTTTCTCCCCTCTCAAACATAATCCTATGTATACTTTGTGCCTCTCAACATGGTTATATGGCAAAAAGAAATAAGGTGCCAAATGCTCTGGTTTTATCCCTCAAAATCCCACATACTACAACATATTTCATTCACAAATAAAACATGACAGTTGATAACCCTGGGAGTGTGCATCATTAAGACATTACTAGAAGGCTTTTTGTAATACAGTATTACTAGGCAGTCCAAACTGGCCTGTAACTCTATGTGTAGCTCAGGCTGACCTCAAACTTCTAGCCCTACTACTTTGATCTAAGTTTACAGTTCTAAGATTACAGGTTCTCATCATGTAGCATGGCCCCGGAAAATGCTTTTCTAATGTAATTTTGGTCCTAGCTCTCAAAATAAGCCCTTCTAAGGAAAGTTCCAAATAGCCAAGCAAATGTGAGATTCAAGGAATATAAATGGAGAATCATGCAGTTATTCCAGAACCAGGAGATACCTCTGAAAAGAGTAAATTCTTAAAAGACTCTTGTAGAAATCTGATGAGTTCTGTAGATTCGGGCACAACCTAGAAGGCAAATACCAGGTTTTCAAACATAGAATCTCTGAGCAGGCAAGTGTATAAATTTCATCCATGGGTAGGAAATTGTAGAACATACTCACACATCCCTGTAAATAAAATGTCCAGTTTCATAGGTAAAAGCTGTAAGCTCCCCAAGTTTAAAGCATGCCTCCAAGCTGCATAAAAAGTATGATGTGACAAGCACTGTTTACTGGTGGGACTTTCAAGGAAGAGTGAAGTGTCTGTATAGGAAGGATCTGAACCTTTCGACTAGGGAGAAGATATCTTTAAGTAAATCATTAGCCCCATTTATAATATTTCTTGCCTGTTTTTTCTTGTTCTTCATTTCCCACCATCTCCAGGTTGCAACTGACCTGCTTTCTAGCAAAAATAAAAAGCTTAAGGAAGGGCTTATTTTTTAAAATATTAATGTCTATTTTTTATTATATTCAACACAATATATATTTTATACCAATCATAAAAATATAGACATGTTATTAGATGAACATAAAGTCTTTTGTTTGTTTGTTTGTTTTGTATTTAGTAGAGCTTAAAATCTTGGCTCTTACAGTGGTACAAGCCCAAAATAAGAACAATTTTTAGACATTGGATTTCATTGTAATAAGGCTGTACTTCAATGACCCTCAAATAACCAAAGCTAAGCTGAGAGTTGACAGTTCTGCTGCACCAAGGAATGAATTGTAGGCGCAATTTTTGGATAAAGACTTCCTGCTATGGTCAAAGCTATTTGACTTGAGTGACTTTATTCTCAGCACACAGAGAACAGGTGGTTACACTCATTTAAGAAATGGTGAATATATTAAGATGGTCTATCCATAAAGTCATTCACCAACTGTTTCTATGAACAATAGTTCTGCTTGGAGGGTGGCACAGACATTGGGTGAGGGAAAGAATTTGGTTCATTAGCTGTGATAATTTGGAAAAGCATTCATCTCAAAGAAAGAGTAACTTATAAAGTCCTCTTCTTCAAACTTGATACAATAGTAACAAACATCAAGCAAAGCATTCAGTCTCACTCTTTGTTGTTCTCTTACAAGCCACCTCCCAAGTTAATTGTCTACATTTCTTTTGGCTGTATAAATAATTTTGTAATAGGTAAGCTGTTCTGAAAATCCATAGTATAGTATAGTATAAGAACAAAAATAAACAGTCCTACTAATAGAGAGGCTGAGATAGAAGAAGCATGATTTCAAGACCATTATGTGGTAAACAGCAAGACACTGTCATGTACAAACAAGCAGAAAGTGTATATGGATTGGACAATATTGGACCTATCTCTCCAATTACCAAATTAGAGAGACCACTAGATGATGGCCAACAAATTTCTGGTTCCTCAATATTTTTGAATTTCAATTGATTAGGATATGTTGGTAATATTAATTTTCATATTAAGAGATATTAAGAAAAAGTAATTGTTACTTCCTGTTACTTTTGTTGTTAGAGGTGGAATTATGTTTGTGTCAGTTTGTTGAAAGGTTACTTTCTTGCTTCTTCTAGGGTCTGTTTTTTTGTTTCTTATGTTGTTGTTTTCCATCTATTATCTTTTCCATCTATTATCCTTTGTAGGGCTGGATTTGTGGAAAGATATTGTGTAAATTTGAAGGAACCTGTGCCACTGGTCTGGCGGAGTTCCTGCGTGCCTGGGTTCTGCTGGTCCTAGTTACTCCCAGTGTTGGGACATGGGACAGATATTGTGTCCTCCTCACCACTGACCCTATGATCTTGGGTGTGTTAGAGTGCCTGGGAGTGGAGCTTCCTCTGGGTGTTGTGGGACTGGCTGCAGAGTTTGCACCCAAGGTCTGTTTGCTTAGGGCACTAGCCCAGACCGAAAGGAACCCATGCCGCTGGTCTGGTGGAGTTCCTGTGTGCCTGGGTCGCGCTGGTCACAGTTACTCCCTGTGTTGGGACAGATGTTGTGAAGGGCTTGTTTTTGATTTACAGTTTGAAGATGCAATCCATCGTGGCAAGGAAATCATGGAATGGAATCTGAAAGTGCTGGCACAGTGTGCCCACAGTCAGTAAGCTGAGATCTAGAAATGGTGATATTGTGCACTTCCACATTTTCATTCAATCCAGGACCCCAGTCATAGGATTGTGCTTTTGATGTCCAGAGTAGATCTTGCCATCTCAGTTAAACCTCTCTGGAAACAACTTGCCAGTTATGCTCAGAGGTGTGTCTCCAACAGGATCCTAAATCCTGTATCTATCACAATATACAACAATGTGTGTTCACAAATAACCTCTTTCTTTCTGAAAAAAATAAGTTCAAGATTAACCAATAGGATTATAATTTCTCAAAAGCTTGTTCATTTTTTATTGCTGAATAGTATTCTATGTATACCACAAGTTGTTTTATCCATTCACTTGTTGGACATTTGTGTTGCCTCCAATCTCTGGGTATTACAAGTAAAATGTCTATGAAAACTTCACACAAAAATATTTATATGAAAAGAAGTATTTCTCTTGATAAATACTGAAGGGTAGAATGACTGGATTGTGTGGCACATATAATTTAACATTTTTAGGTAACAAAGTAGTTGTACAATCTTACATTCCCATCAGCTCTGTAAGAGTTCTGCCTTTCCATATTCTTGTGAACACTTGACATTGTTCAGTGGATTTAATCTTAGCTAACCTACCTGGGCAGGGATATTCTTTTTTTTTTTTCAAATTTGGTTTTCCCTACATCTTTCTATGTCTTTGTTTTACACTCATTTGAGTTCATTTTTTATAAGATTTATTTTTATTATTTTTAATTATGTGTAGGTGTGTGTGTCTACATATAGTCACATACATGTCACTGCAGTACCCAGGAAGACCAGGCAGCATCAGACTCCCTGGAATTAGAGTAACACACTGTTGGAAGCCACCTAACATAGGTGCTGAAAACTGAACTTGGGTCCTCTAGAAAGCAGAAGTGTTGTTAACCACTGATCCAGTTCTCTAGTCCCTCACTTATATTTTTAGTGAAGTATTTGCTCAAAGATTTACCTATTTTCATGGATTTATCTTATTTCTGACTTCATTCTATCTTTTATATACAAAATCCCTTATCAAAGATATGCAAATATTTTCCCATCTGCATCTTGACTTTTCATTCTCTAATAGTATCATTCAAAGGAACAGGAGTTTTTAATTTTGATGAAATCTAAGATTTCCTACAATGCAGTAATGAAAACAACATGATATTGGTTTCAAGATAGGCAAATAGATCAATGGAACAAAATAGGGAATCTAGAAATAAACCACATGAGCAACTGATTTTGACAAATGTGCAAAAGCAAAAATATTCTTTTTCTGGAAAGATTATATATCCAAAGGCAAAAGCAATGAATTTTAATCCATAATATATCCAATATGCAAAACTATATCAAGATAGAGCATAGATCTAAGTTTAAAACATGAAATTCTTAAACTTTTAAAAGAAAATAATCAGGAAATTCTTTCTGACCTTGAGTTAAGCAGATATCTTAGATGTAACACCAAATTTATGCTTCAGGAAAGAAAAAAAGGTTGGTTTCTAAATTTGTATGCTTAAAAAGAAAGCTGCAGTACATGACCCCAAATATATGTCATTTTGCACATGTACAATATGTAAAAGCTGAACTGCCAGAATTGCAACCAACACTTAAGTACTCAGTGATAGCAAGCCTAAAAATCTTCTTCCAGATGAATCTACGTTAGAAGAGCTTCTATGTTTCTAGCTGAGTATAGGGCAATGTACCTGGACAATCAGTTAAATGGATCGTAGAAATCTGGAACCAGTTATAAAACCTGAGGAATTCTCAACAAAATACTTGCAAATAGAATCCAAGAACACATTAAAAAGATCATCTACCATGATCAAGTAGGCTTAATTGCAAAAAGGCAGAGATGGTTTAACATATGTAAATCAATGTAATGTAATTCATCATATAAACAAACTGAAAGACAAAAACCACATGATCATCTCATAAGATATATATAGAAAAGGCCTTTGACAAAAATCTAACACCTCTTCAAAATAAAAGTCTTGTAGAGATCAGAGATACAAGGAACATATTTAAACATACTAAAGGAAGTATATAGTGAGCCTATTAGCAAACATCAACTTGAAATGAAGAGAGACTCAAAGCAATTTTTCTAAAATCAGGAACAAGATAAAGGTAACCCACTCTCTCCATACCTATTAAATATAGTACTTAAAGTCTTAGCTAGAGTAAGACAACTGAAGAATATCAAGAGGATACAAATTGGAAAGGAAGACATCACTATTTACTGATAATGTGATTCTATACATAAGTGACCTTAAAAATTCAACAGAGATAACTTCCACAGCAGTTAAACATTGTCAACAATGTACCCGGGTACAAAATACACTCACAAAAAAATCCCTAACCTTCCTATAAACAAAAGACAAATGTATTTAAAAGGAGATCAGGGAAATAACACCTTTCACAATAGTCTCAAAAATTAAAAAATATATATCTTGGAGTAATTGTAACCAAGCAAGTAAAAGACTTGTATGATGAAAACTTTAAGATAGTGAAGAAAGAAAATAAAGATACAAAAATATGGAAAGATCTCCCAAGCTCATGGATCAGTAGGATTAACATAGTAAAAATAGCCATCCTACCAAAAGCAATCTACAGACTCAGTGCAGTCGCCATCAAAATTCCAAAATACATTTTCACAAAACTTGAAAGGACAATTTTCAGCTTTGTATGGAAACACAAAAATACTTAGGATAGCTTAAAAACAAAAACCTCCAAAATGAGAAAAGAACTACTGAAGATCTCACCATCTTTAACCTCAAATTATACTGCAGAGCTAGAGTAATAAAAACAGTATGGTGTTGGCACAAAAACAGACACTATCAATGGAATAGAATTGAAGACTGAGACATAAACCCACACCTATGGATACCTGATCTTTGATAAAGAAGCCAGAAATACACCCTAGAAAAACACACCATTTTCACCAAATGCTGCTGGTCAAACTGGATGTCTGCATGTAGAAGACAGCAAATAGATCCATATTTATCACCCTGCATAAAACTCATGTCCAATGGGATCAAAGACCTCAACATAAAACCAGATGTACTGAACCTGATCAAAGAGGAATTGGGGAATAGGCATGAACTCATTAGCACAGGAGAAGACTTTCTGGACAGAGCACTGTTAACACAGGCACTAAGATCAACAATCAGAAAGTGGAACCTCATGAAGTTTCTGCCTAGCAAAGGACAAAGTCGCAGCCTACAGAATGAAAAAAGATATTTTTTTACCAACTATATAACTGATTTAGAGTGTGATAGCTAGTTTTATGTCAACTTGGCACACATTAGAGTTATCTAAGAGGATGTAGCCTCGATTGAGAAAACGCCTCCATAAGATTCTACTGTAGGGCATTTTCTTAATTAATAATTGTTAGGAGTGCCCATCCCATCCTAACGTTCTATAAGAAAGCAGGCTGAGCAAGCCATGAGGAGCAAGTCAGTAAGCAGCACCCCTCCATGGCCTCTGTATGTCAGCTCCTGCCTCCAGGTTCCTATCTTGATTGATTTCCTTCCCTTACTACATTTGATGATGAACTCACAGAACTCCATCTGCCTGCTTCTTCCTCCTAACTGCTAGAATTAAAGGTATGTGCCACAATGCTTGGGTCATCTTGATTTTTCAAAATCTTTGAAATAGATTCAAATGCAAAATTGAGATTATGCAAATTTGTTCAAATATAAAGGAAGATGTTAAATTATTATATGTTAAATTATATTCACCAACCAAAATTTGTATTTGGAAACCCTAACTCCTAGTATCACTCAGGGTCACCTTATTTATAAACAAGATTATGAAAACAGAATTAATAAGAATAAGGTCATACTGGACACAGCAGGCCTGTAATTCCATGAGTGGTATCCTTTTACTAAAATTTTAAGTATATATTTATTTTATTTTGTGCATATGAGTATTTTGTCTCAAGTATGTATGCACACCATGGTCTTGTTTAGTGCCTAGAAAGATCAGAAGAGGGCACCAGATATCTACAAGTGAAAATGAATGTGGATGCTTGTGGGTCCTGCAAACTAAATGGAGGTTTTCCACAAGGGCAGCAGGAACTCACCTTAACTGCTGAGTCAGCTCTTCAGCTCTGGGAATGACGTCTTTTATAAAGTTTTATTTTTAGATTTTATAATTCCACATATGAAATTCTCACTGCCCACCACAGCCAAACCTCCTCCTCACAAATCTCTCTCAGAGGTCACATATGTTCCTTCTGTTTTGTGACCCACCAGGATTAACCACGGCTGTCTGTATGACTGTGGAGACTGGAAGGCTCATCAGAGGATTCATCCCCTTTACCTGAGAATCTATCAGTAACCAAGAGTTTAGAGAAGAGTAGGGGCTCAGTGAGCCCTTTTCCCTTTCTTACTTGATTGTTGATTGGGCTAGTCTTATGTGCAAGTAAAAACAGTTGATATGAGTTCCTGATTAAAAGAGTTATATAGAGCCTAAGGGAAACCTATTCACAGCCCTTCACCTATCTTCTGGCTCTTACATACTTCCCTCTCCCTTTTCACGGTTTCCTCAGCCTTGGATGGTGTGGTACAAGTGAAGCATTTAGGACTGGACCCACACTCTGCTTATTTTCTGCATCTCGGGATGCCATGAGTCTCTATATTCATCACTGTTTGTTGTAAGGAGAGGTTTCTCTGATAAAAGTTAGAAGCTGCTTTTGTCTATGGCTTCATGTATAGATATTTATAAGGCAGTTTGCTACTATGTCAATTTAGTCCTTTGAAAGACATAAATGGAGGTTTAGACACAGAGAAGCATATAATGAGAGTGCCGTATAAAACCTGGAATCACACTGCCCTAAGTCAAAGAACGACTAGAAGTTAGGAGAGAAGCCTAAAAATAAGTGTACCTTTTCCAGTGCCTTCAGAAGGCACATAGCCCTGCTGACACCTTGATCTCGGGGTTTCTGTCTTCTGGAACTGTGACACTTTTAAATTGTTCATATTTTGGTACTTGGTTATTGCAGCCCCAGAAAAGTAGGATGGATTTATAATCATTTTGCTTCCCTCACTCTTATCAGCTGTTACATTAACTTCTTGTTATGACCAACTGCCAATAAGAAAGTCATATAAGGTACCCAGTGTGAAAATATTTTGTTACATGTCCACTCAAGAACCATTAGGTTCTATTCCTGGTGAATCATCATCTTCAAAACTATTTAAGCCTCCTGGTTTGGACTTAATGCATAGAATTGACTGCATTCTAATTTTCTGTAGCTGCTAACTGCTGCCTGCCATGCTCACAGCCTTACCATATGGGAAAGGCTGAAAACAGCCTGCCAAGATTAGGAGGTCATATAAGTCACAACAAAATAATATCCATTGATAGTGGATAATGGAGGAAGCCCTGAGTGTGTGAAGGCCGGAGTGGGTGTGTAATGTTCATAGGAGCCAACCATGTCAAGGACCATAGATTCAGAATTATGGGGAAAATTTAAAAACTTCCTTTTAGGATGATGCTCAGACGAACAGCAAAGTCTTCCTCTGTCCATATGTGGATGGTGATAGTGTGTACAGAAAATGTTCACCATAGCTTTCTCCCCCAGCCCAGGAGAGTTACAACCTGAAGACTCTTCCCCTACAGAGACTGCTATTACTGAGATTAGCTAAATTTGTCTCTTTGTTCAGATGTATATAATAACCCTGCCTCCTTGTTCAGATGTCTGCAAATTCAACTGTATATAACAAACAAGCTAAGGCACTGTGCAGTTTTTCATTACAGAGCCCAGTCCACTCAATCCTACTTTTTCTGTGTGCCTTTGTGTTTACCTTTTTTCATTCCCTTCCTGCTCCAGTCAGGTCCATCCCTGGGACCATGCTGGGTGTGGCAATCTATTCCTCAACTTCTAGCTTTGCCATACAGTCAGTGACTTCTGAAACTTATTTCAAAAATAATTTGTTATAATCCTAAAATCAAATCCAAGTGATTCCAAGCCAAATTAATTCAATTCAAACTATCCTATGGTAATCAAGCAATCTTAAGACTTGTTTGTGGCATATCAAAATAAGACAATTTTATAGCCATTTATTCCTACTATCAGAATGTGTTATTTTATGTGATATCATAATTTTAAATTTATTTTAAGAAATATGGGTCAGATATTTTATTTTTTATT
>NC_045030.1:152153533-152161886 GCF_008632895.1 Mastomys coucha
TTGCCTCCCCCACCCCCTGCTTGCCACCCCACCCTCTCCCACTTATATTTTAAAGTGAAGTCTGGATAACAATCTTGTCTGGAGACATCATCCTCTAGGTTCCCAAGAAAATGTATCTGAAGATATAAAACATACACACACACACACACGCACACACACACACACACACACACACATATACACATACATACATACATACATACATACATACATACATACATACATACATATACCTCCTAGATAGCTGAAGTTGGCAGAAATCTTATTGCTGTAGTAAGAACAAAACTGATAGTTTGTGAGGGGTTAAAAAGAAAAGGAAATCAAGCCATGTTACCTGTCAGAAAAGGATGCATCCTTTCCCCCATAGTTTGGTTCCCTCTACCAGGTAAGTGATGATATCTGTGACTGAGAATTTTTCCCAGGGGACAAAGTGTTGGGAGTAGTTTCTGGGCTTCTCTACAATTCAAGGATTCAATGTGAAGATTAACAACTAGTAGATATTTAAACAATTGTTATGTTTTGAGGTTATTCTGTGAATTAGTGAGCCAGTGATAAGCCATCCCAAGCCAAAGCCATCTGTTTTCTGACCTTATCTATATAAATATGAGGAGGCCATGGTGGTTCTTGAGGTTTTAGACTATCAGTGCCAACAAGCACACTGTATCCAGCCACTGGGAAAACAATCAGGATTCTCCTTTCCTTTATGCAGTTACTCAAGGAAATATCACTAAGATCCTAGAGTGACTGAAAAGAAGATTGCTACTGAAGACACTTGTCATGATGGAAGGAGTTTCTTCCTTATGGGTGCCATGTCTTCAGTCAATTTGTTCTGAGTCTACAAGCTAGATTTATATTCCTTCTGTCTCAGTCTCTTTGTCCCTCTTGATCTCAGTCATTCTTAGTCTCCCTCACACTAGTTCTCTTTTTCTGTCTCTGTCTTCATCTGTTTCTCTGTCTCTCTCAGTCTCTCTCTATCTCTGGCGGGGGGGGGTGCTGCTGGGGCTCAACCCCATGGCCTTGCACTTGCTTGGCAAATACTCTACTACCTGAGCTTGGATCTTGAAACTGGGTACAGGATTTTAACTTTCCATTAGGTCACAGACCTCTGATTTCTTTTGATTGTATATGGCAAGCACTATTCAGGTTGCCTATCTATATTGCCTCTAAAGTACTATGCCCTATTAACTATCTCCATAGATCATAAAAAGCCAGGGACCCCTGGCTGAGATTCTGCACCAGCTACCTATAGTGATTGTTATGCCTACCTTACTTCTGATAGTACAGCATTGCCATCTGCTAATCTGGGAATCACATTAGCCCCATTGCTGCTAAGAAACTAGTGCTGTAATAGCATTTCCTACTATCAACTCTGGCCTACAGAGAATATCTAATATTAAACTTTTCAATGAGGTTGCCCCTTTTCCCCAGTGCAATTCTTACTACCTTGGAAAATAAATCTTTCCCAAGGAACATAATCAAGTGGAAGGTTTTATTATATTTAATAGAGTAATTTCAGCATGCCCTTTTTGGGGAATCCCTTTACCCCCTCTTTTAAAGTCTTCACTGGCAATCTTGGTGCCTCTATTTCATCTAATAGAGACCATTTCTTTTTTAATCTAGTTTCAAGAACTATCCCAGGAATGCATGAAAAAATAGAAAATAAAATTAGATTAAAAATTCTCCAGGAACAGCATCATATTTTTAAAAATATGTTCCACAAAGAAGTGCTCTAATATTGATGAAATAAGCAGAGTTATAAGATGGCTCCCCAAATGTCCTCTTAATGTACACGTCCTGTATAATACTTCTACTTAAATGAAGACAAGACTTCCTAATTTGGGGGACTCTCAGTCCTCTAATATAACAAAGATGAAGTGCTCTTACACCATAGAACTTAACTTCAGTCAGATGACGTTTTGCAGTAATCAAAAGGAAAATTACCCTGGGATCAGGCAAATCACTCAAAGGAGGAAAGTCATCAAAGCTGCAATTGCTTTCTTTTTGGCCTGCAGTAAGCAAGCTGCTCTGTTCCGAAGAGCCCATGATGAGGATAGTGTTGGGAAACGGAGGCAACCTCAAAGGAATGAAGACCCCAACCCTACAGCTGTGAGGGTAGTCCCAACCACTCAGCTTAGAAGAGAGTTTCAAGTCTCATTTGGGACTGTTCCAGATGACACTTTGATTTCAGGTGGACTCTTGGACCTCTGAACAAGAAGGTGATAAATGGATGAACTGGTGTTGAGATTATAGGTGCCTTATCACTGTTACACAGCAATGACAAGTTAATACAATTGGCCAGGTTTTTTGTTTGTTTGGTTGTTTTTTGGTTTTTTGAGACAGGGTTTCTCTGTGTAGCCCTGGCTGTCCTGGAACTCACTCTGTAGACCAGGCTGGCCTCGAACTCAGAAATCCGCCTGCCTCTGCCTCCCCAGTGCTTGGATTAAAGGTGTGCGCCACCACTACCCAGCCCAGTTTTTCTTACCACCTTTCCTTATGCCTTGCCTTCTTGGGACAGCAACTTTCAGAATACTTCTAAGCATGCCATGCTCTTTTGGTGATTTCCACTGCTGGTTAGTTCATCTTTCTAGTCCTTTACATATACAATCTTCTTCTGTCTAAATACACTCATCTCTGCTACCCGGGTCATGCAGACATTTCATTGTTAGCTCTTAGTCTGAAGATGATTAAGGTTGGTGGACACAAATCACGAGAAGGAAAGAAAAGCTTTATTTTGTAAGACGTTTGGTTTGCTTATGTGAAACTTTCTACTGTGAACTGTCAGTTGGAACACTTTCCACATGTCAGAGTAGATACAATCACTGGCAAGAGAGCTCGGTGTGGGGCACACACACACATCCCCTGTACAGCCCCACCATATGTACAGTTTTGTGCATCCTAGGCTGACAAGCACCTTTGAGTCCATCTTCAATTGCCCTTACCACCCTTCTCCACACTGAGATCCTTGCTGTGCTTCTAACAGTGCAGCATTATATTGTCACACCTCTGTGGCACACCTCTGAGGCTTTTCACTTCCTGCTCCTTTTGAGAAGAATATTTATCCTTTAATTTTGATATGACAGCTTTCCTCCTATCACCTTCTCAGTAAAACCTCCCAGGCAACTCACATTATAAATTACCAGCTGTAACCTTAGGGACTCTTTTTGGCTCTGCTTGCTGCTATATATCTTGAGGCATTTTGTTATAGATACTCAGTAAACATTGGATGCAGTGACCAACCAATGAATAAAATTTAAAGGAAATGATAAAAGAGAAGCTTCTTGTTGGAAATTACTCCAGAATTTGAAGTAGTGGTTTGTAGGTGAGCATGGAGCACCATCACTGCAATTTTCTAGTAAGAGTTTCTGGTTCTGTAAGTCCGGGATCTTGCCCCCAAATTTGTATTTCTAACAAGCTCTTAGGGGATTCTGATACTTTCAGTTCAAGGATCAAACTGAAAGCCACTGATGTGAAGGCACACAAATGGAATGTATACTGCATACTAACCTAAAAAGTCCCACAGTTTTCTTATACCTTAAAACAATTCCCAGGTTGGAATAATAAGCATAGATATTTTTCCAAAATTTTTCTTTGGAAGAGCATAATCATATTTTAAAGTACCTTTAAGTTATTGCATATGTTTTATAGCAATTGGATCAAGAGATGACATGATTTAAAAAACTTAATGTCAAGTTGTATAGTAGAATGATAAACAGCCAATAAATAATTTACAAAGCCTTAATATTATGCAAAAGGGCTTATATTTTAATGTTAAATGGAAAAAGTAAATTTGAATATGTGCCTAACTTAATCCCAATTGTGTTAAATAAGCCTAGAAAAGTATTAAAAAGAATTACCTCTACAATAACTATGATTTTCTTTTAGGTAAAGTAATTATTGAAAGAAATAGTGTTTCCACTTTTTGTGACCTTCAAATATTTCTATAGTAAGCATGCATTAGGATGGGAGGTAGAATGTACCTACCCTGTATAAGACCATGAGTTCCATTCCCAGCACCAAAAATAACACTGAAATTGACATAATAAGTATTGATTAGCTCTGAATTGTTAATCTGTTAAAAATTTTACATATTCATAAGTGTCCAAAAAAGACTTACACACCAAATCGTCTTTAAATTCTTTAACTGAATGAACATTACATACTTCGTTCCTACCCCCAAACAGCTTTTACAAGGCAAGCATTAATTCATTCTTATTCTCCCAATTCCAAATCATAAACCCTATATCCAGTGTTGTTAAAAATAAAACACAAACACCTTAATTAGGATCACATTTGCAAATTTCCCTTGTTGATTTTCCATTCAAGGACTTTGTGAAATTCTTTTAGTCCTGTGCAAAATGAAAGGAACTGGAACGCTAATTAGCATGAATTCTGTTTTTCTCTAGGTTGAATATGAGGTGGCTTGTTTTAAAGCAAAGCAAAAGACAGCCATAGTGTTGTGAAGGTTATCTTTCTGAAATAATGCTGTTGCAGAAAATTGTTTTATACAGGAGCCACAAAAGAGTGGTACCTGGAGGAAAGTATCACATCTGTTTTTTAAAAATTAAAATGAACTAATCTCAGTTTGTTCAAAGATCATAAGCATTGGAATTATAAGGCTGTAACCTCCACCTTTGAAACATGTAAATATTCCATAAAACAGCATTAAATATAATAACAATTCTGAAAATATTGAAAGTAAAGGAGCACAAAGGAATATAAGTATGTATCTAGTTGTTCTCTACACTGAACAGGCAGCAATTCTTCCAGGTTACTTTATGACATGATAATTATAGCTATGTCTCGGGCTTTGGATTAGATATACTTATACTGAAAAGTATCCATTATTTACCAAAATGTCCAGATTTACTGGGTGTCCTTTGTTAGCTAAAGAGTTCACAGAACATTTGTCTCATTTTTGTAACTTCCAGTGAGTAGTAATCATTTTAAAATAACCTTTAAGTGAAAGAATAGAATTGTTTGGAAGGTAGTGGCTCATGGACTTGAATTCACATCATCTGAAACTACCTAGAGATGAGGGTAAGTATTAAAAAACGAAATAATTTTTTTTTTTTAGGCAAAGCCTCATGTATCGTATGTTGTTCTTGAACTTGCTTTGATTCTCCCACTTCCACCCTCCCAAATATTCAGATAACAAACCTGTGCCGCTGCACCTGGTTTTAGGCAGTGCTGGGGGCTTCTTGCAAACCACAAATGCATTCTTCCAACTGAGCGACAAATATAGCTATGTAAACTTGTCAAAAGATAAAGTCAAAGAGGCAATAGTACTGGGATAAGACGTAACATAAAATCATTTAAGGACAAGGTGAGCCAAAGACTTACAAATAAAACTATTCCTTAAAGCTGGGTTGAGTTGTTGCGAATTCACTGAGGACACAAGAGAGATGAGACTATGTCCATGGTGATGCACTGACAAACATATTTGTATTTATATTCTGCCTTGTACTGTTATTAAATGCACGACTTGGTCATTTTCTTTTCCTTTAAAAACATCTTTCTGCAGACCTGCAACTGCATAAAAGACAGCAGAATTCAATGTGAAAGTTGGGAACAGTAGAAATAAGTCCTAGAGAAACAAATGTCGTTTTTATCATTGATCTATTTTTTTCTTCCATTGAAGCATTGTTTTTAAAGAACATAAAGCTGTTTACTCTGAGTCATTTCAACACAAACCTGAAGTGGATAAGAAAGAAAAATACCAGGGCCATCCGTCCAAATCTCAATCACATTCTCAGTTTAGGGGGAGGGGATTTGAAGAATTAACTTTCTTCTCTGGGGGAGGGAGTTAAGGTAAGAGGGAGAGAGTACTATGAGAGTGAGCAAAAAATATCACAGCAGCAGAACACATGGTGAGTGGGCAGAGTGGGAGAACACTACAGAAATGGATATGCATGACCTCACCATGAGCATTCCTAAAATAGCCTGGAGAGATGGGAGGATTGACAGCTTACTCAACACTGTGTGTCCAGATGCACAGAGCAGACCAACAGCTCAATAATCATTCCTTGCCTGTCAGCTTTGTTGAAGACCAGTGCTTAAAACCCAAGATAGTTTTGTTCAGAGAACCACATATAGGCTTTTAAAGTGTATTTTTCCACTTAGCAACATGCCTGAAGCAGATTTCTTTTCTTGAAGCCAACAGTCATATCCCATATGTGATATATGGATACTACTTTGCAGAAAACTACTTGCTAAGGAAAGGAATTTGGGGTTTTCATGATGAACGTTGTAGATTAGAGATTTACAGATCAAATAATGCATGCCTCAC
Source organism: Mastomys coucha (assembly GCF_008632895.1). Lineage (NCBI taxonomy): Eukaryota > Metazoa > Chordata > Mammalia > Rodentia > Muridae > Mastomys > Mastomys coucha. The sequence goes on from NC_045030.1 coordinate 152,159,820, forward strand.
TTTTGACAAGCTTATTTTAATTTTGAGGGAAGACAAGAAATTCACAGAAATTTGCAAATTTCATTTAAGAGCTTTGAAGGGTTGAAAATTGTCATCTTTCAAAACACTTGCTCCACAAGTTCAGATTTGCAGGGGTTTTCTAGTCTGCCATTTCATCCATACAATAGCTCTCTGAGGAGGAGCTTTAAGGAATTCAACATTGAAGATGCAAGCAAAAACCATCTCGGCAGGGGGACTAATGAAGCCCTACCTCTAACTAAGGAGCTACTGGTACTTGATAGCTGCAAGGGGAGAAAGATCATTCTTTGGAAGCGTAGCCACTGGTAGTTGCTAATGCTCCTGTGAAAGGTCCCCCACCTATGCACTTATGAGCAACACTAAATTAACTGAATTTAACAAAAATGAAAAGAATAGTAAGATGACATGAAGTTTAGAGGTAGACATGAGTGGGGCATGTCTGGGGGAAGTTGAAGGGATAAAATGGGGGATGACTATGAACATGTTTTATTGTATGTATGTATGTATGTATGTATGTATGCATGAAATCATCAAAGAGTTAAAAGGCACATCCTAAGAACTACTTCAAATAGTAACAATTCACTTGATTTGCTGACAGAGATGTGGAAACCAATTGGCATCCTCAGATGCATATTCATATCCCTAGCCCTGTACTGTCCAAGGTTTTGGTCCACAATAGCTGCTAAGCAAGTGTCAGTAAAGACAAGTGGTATTGATGTCTTGATAAGTGTTGCAGATGAAGAAACAACATGAATTGCACATCACTCCATGTGCTACCAGCGAATTCAATGCTTGATACAGGTAACAATTCAGAAAACAGAGCAAGTAAACTATCAGGAGACAAATAATATTGGAGTGCTTATTACATGCCAGACACTGTTCTAAGACACTTACCACTATTTCCTTATATAAATCTCATGATAACTTTGTTATTATGCTGATTTAAAAAAAAAACTACATAGGTAGGGCAGTGGTGGCACATGCCTTTAATCCCAGCACTTGGGAGGCAGAGACAGGCAGATTTCTGAGTTCGAGGTCAGCCTGGTCTACAGAGTGAGTTCCAGGACAGCCAGGGCTATACAGAGAAACCCTGTCTCAAAAAAACAAAAACAAAAAACAAAAAAACAAAAAAACAACAACAACAAATGAGAAGATAAAAGGGACCAAACAATCACAACTAAGCTTTTCATTATTCACCAGTAAGGGAATGGTCACTTCAGAAATCCAGGGGGAGGGATTAGCCCAGGGTAGTATTCACAGGCCAAAGAATTAAGGAAAGAAGGAACCAAGGTATGAACAAAGGAATGAAGGCAGGCAGATAGGCAACTGTCAATTTTGAAACAGTGGTGCATTCTAGCATAGTGTGGTAGAATGAGCCAACGCACAGAGAGAGAAAACTCACACAAGGAATGTGTGTTAGTGAGGAAACATAACAACAGTGACTGTGACCAACAGATCACAAAATCACTGTTGCTTTCTATGTTAATTTGTTGTCCATGTGACTTCCAAAAAAACATGTTCATAACATTAGTGTTGCCTTCAGACATCCAAGTTCCTTTTATTTCTTTTAACCAGGTCTAGTCCCTTAGGGTATACTGATAAATGCTCTGAGCTTCACTGGAAGACAAAGGGAAAGAAAACATGAAGAAGAATTCTAGAAATTGGTCTATTTCAAATGCCTCGTCACTGTTTCTACCCTGTATCCACTTCTCTTACTGTGGCTAAAGTAAAACTGCAAATGATGCATGAAAGTTCAAATCCAGCAGTATGCCTAGGAGATAGAGAAGATGAGACAGCCTCAATTATAGCACACTGGAACTTCTGCCATCTACCATAGAAATCCCTCATTGGTCTCTTACAATTCAGTCTCAGGCATCATTTATCACTGACCATGATGGGCTGACTGAAAGGGTGGTAATCAAACATAATATTCCCCCTAGTATTAGCAACCACCTACAGTCTGTTCCATGGGTGTCTGCCTTCCTCCAGCACTGTATTCTCATTTGGGAACATCCAACTTTTTTAAGCAATGTAATGAGCATGCAAAAA
>NC_045030.1:152163224-152171664 GCF_008632895.1 Mastomys coucha
GGGACAGAGAAAGAGAAAGAGAGAGAGATGACACCATTAGTCACTTAGTAAAGCCAAACTTTAGAGTTATCTAAGTTTCCTTTCTATCATCCTACAGCAAATCCTTTTAGTTCACCCAGAGCATCCCAAACTGGACCAGTCTCTCCGTTGACACTGATTCAAGACCATAACATCATTAACTCTCACTATTAAAAGCTTTTTCCATTTTAACTCTTTACTGTTTAAAAACTACTTTTCATCTTTAAACCATAGACATCTATAAACTGTAAGTTAGACAATGTGATTACCCACACCCTGAATTTCCACTGTTTGTAAATCCAAACTTTTAGGCATCCCTGTAGTGTTTACTGCTGTAAGCACATTTCAGAGAAGAAAACCATACCCTGTCGTAGCATGACCAAGCCAAACTAGCCTCCTTTCTAGTCCCTAAGCCAAACAGTTGCCACGTCTCCTCCAAACTAGCTCCTCTTTCATTCTGTCTTCTTGCTGTTTATTTTTCTGTTGGTAAGTGTTAGAGCCTGAGGTGTCACATCCACAATTAAATTTTTTCCTGTTATTTGTACTTTCAATAGACTATGTCTGTTGTTTGTGTCAGATCTTTTGTGCAGCACTGGCAGCATATGGGCATGATGCTCAACATGTATTTGTTAAGTGAATGATTTTGTAAGTAAGCCATTTTCAGATAGCTAGAGTGGCAAAATAGGTCTCTTTTTTTATCCAAATCTTCCCATGCTCATGGATTGGCAGGATTAATATAGTAAAAAATGGCCATCTTGCTGAAAGCAATCTACAGATTCAATGCAATCCCCATCAAAATCCCAACTCAATTCTTCACAGAGATAGAAAGAGCAATTCTCAAATTTATCTGAAATAAAAAATCCAGGATATCAAAAAACATTCTCAACAATAAAAGAACTTCTGGGGGAATCACCATCCCTGACCTCAAGCTGTCCTACAGAGCAATTGTGATAAAAACTGCATGGTATTGGTACAGTGACAAGCAGGTAGATCAATGGAACTGAATTGAAGACCCAGAAATGAACCCACACACCTATGGCCACTTGATCTTTGACAAAGGAGCTAAAACCATCCAGTGGGAAAAAGACAGCATTTTCAACAAATGATGCTGGCTCAACTGGCAGTTAGCATGTAGAAGAATGCAAATCAATCAATTCTTATCTCTTTGTACAAAGTTCAAGTCCAAGTGGATCAAGGATGTCCACATAATACCAGATACACTGAAACTAATAGAAGAGAAAGTGGGGAAGAGCCTTGAACACATGGGCACAGGGGAAATTTTCCTGAACAAATCTTCCACCAGAGCAGGCTTTTGGGGGAGGCCTGAAATCTGCTGAGATCACATGGAAAAGAAGAGCAAAGTAGAACCTGCAGAACAGGCAGGACTCTGAGGGCTTGCCAGACTAGGGCCTGGCCAAATGAAAGGCCAAATAAAGATAGTAGGTGTAGAGGAGGGAGAGCCCTAGAAAATAATGGAAAGACACATGAAAATGCCACCATGCCATCGATTCTCATAGGATATCACAAAATAAAAGTTTTAGAAGCCCAGTGTTTGGCTTTCACTTTCCAGCCCATAATAAGCAAAGTGCAGTCTATTTTTGAGTTGTAAGAATAGAGCAAATTTGAAAGTATTACAGACTTTCCCAGGAAAGAAGGAACGTTACCTAAAAAATATTTTCACCTTTGCCAAGAACTGCTTCCAAACACAAACCTTGGCTTGTCACACCTGCCCCATTTCCCCCTTTTCCTTCTTTGCTGCTCTCTACCCCCCTCACTTCACCACATACATCTGGTACCATGAGAATTAGCTACATGCCCTAAGTAATTTCAGCTCTTCACACAGAAGTGTTCCAGAAATAAAAAGAAGGTGCTAAATTGTTACAAGTCGTTTCTACCAGAATTATTGTTGAGAGTTTCTATTTTTCTATTTTTAAGTTTTTACCCTTATGTTTTGTGGAAGATAATGCCAAAGCATGTGATAGTTCACCATATGAATAGTTCTCAAATAAAGGATAAAAAGCTAGTGTTATCTAGAGCCACAATTTCTATTTTCTCATGAAAATATGTACCAACCTGAAAGAATAGGAACTGTTTTTTTTTCTGTTCATGGACTCTAATAGACAAAATGTGAACTTTCTGCAATATGTGGGTCATATGTTTTACATTTGAATTCCAATTCAGCTAATATTTACTGTGAACCTACAATATCTCAAACATATTGACACCTGCTTTCACAGATACCTTATTTAATCTTTATAAGTATCCTATGAGCACCATATCATTGTACAATTTTAGGAAGGAAAAAAATGTAAAGCAAGAATTTAAACAACTCAACTTTGTTTTACAAAAATCATGTTTATTATGACACATGAGATACAGGCAGAATAATCTCCTTCCTACAAATATCCGCATCTTAGCCCCTAGAATATGTGACAATGTTATCTTAGTCTTAAAATCAACTTTGTACATGTGTGACTAGTTAAGGGCTATCCATATGATCCCACTATAATTACAGAAGTCTTACATAAAAGGTAGACCAGAGTCCAAAAAACATGGAGTAACAGAAGCAAGGTTTGAGCAGCACAAGGCTGAGAGGAAAACCACAAACTAAGGGAAGTAGAAACCTCCAGAAGTCAGACAAAGCAAAGTAATAGACTCTCTCCTCAAGTCCCCAGAAGGAACACAAACATAGAAACATCTTGGAATTAGGGCACAGTGACATATTTTGAGTTCCTGATATGCAGAGCAATAAGTTAATCCATTTGTGTTACATGAAACTAATGTTGTAGTAGCTTGCTAAAGTGGTAATAATTTGCTCATTCTATATCTCTTTAGCATCCACATCTATTCCTATATTCAACAGAACCTAAGGCTCTAGGTGTCCTATTCCTTTCCATGTAATGAGCACCCATCACAGGGTCATCTGCCTAACATCTACCCAAAACATTGTTAGGTTCTTGGGAGAAACTGAGGAGGCTCAGATTAGAGAATGTATGCATGTCAGAAAGTCTATTGGAATTCTTTCTCTTTTACCCTAACCACTAGGAAGCATAGATCTAAATTTGGTATGTGAAATATATACTGTTTGTGATGGTAGTTATCAAAGATCATTTAAACCCTGTGGAAATCACAACCACAAAATCCAAGCTTTATCTGACATCATTCATTTTCATTGCAAAAGAAAGAGATGAATTTATTATGACTTTGTATAAAGTTAACTCATTTCTTTTCTCCCTTATGTGAATACTTCTAACACTTTTTGCAATACTGCTGATTTGTAACATGTTTACAAGAAGCAAACAAATGGTTTCATCCTGATGAAAAACTGATGAAATATTAACAGATTTTTGGCAAAATTCTTCATATCCTATCTTTGGCTAAAGGAAAATATTCAGAAACCCGCACATTTACTGTACTTGCCTCTCTCTAGAACACCTTATAGAACAATATTTGAACACTAAACACTGCTTTTCCCTAAAGGCCATGGAAAAACTAAGTTTTAAAATCTTAACTTTTAAGAATAAAATGTGTAAGCAATTTTTCAAGCATTATTAAACCCTCATCACATAAGAAACCCCAGTGATAAGTTTCTCTCAGTTCTATCCAGAAAGTTATTATTAGTTTCTCAGTAGAAAATGAAGTGGCTCAGAGTAGAGAAAGTATAAATTATAAAACCTACCAGGTTCCTTTTCCTTTTTGGGCTATCCGCAAGTATGCATAGGGCTAAATTTAGTATGTGAAATGTGCAACTACTCATAACATGGAATTCTTGCTAAAATTGTTACCTTTGTTATTTTGAAACTTCTTTTGTGTTTTACACTTTGGTTATTGCTTTAGACTTCCTACCCTCCCTCATACCATGAGTAAAGTGTGGAAGAATGTAAATAAATTAATAAGTAGTATATTGGACTGTATTCTAACTTTAACATTCATTGATACATGGATGGAAATTCAAGTTTTGCAAGAGCAATGTCACTCATGTGCTGTGAAACAATGTAAATGGCAAGCCTCTAAGGCTGTGGCAGGCTGGAGAGGTGAAAGAAACACATATTTAATAACAAGATCCCAAGGACAAGCACAGAGAAAATGGCATCAACACAGTAGGAAAGCCTTTCTCAGGTAACACTCAAGCTAGAAGATGTCCCTTTCCTGCTGACATTCAGAATGTGTTAAAAATATTTGTGAAGAACTATGGAAATCTAATATGAACAAATGGCTTAAACCAGAAATAGAGTTAAGGATTCTATACCTGAAAAGTTTGAACTTTGAACAACTCATACAGTGGCTTAGCGGCAAATAGAGCTAATTCCTGACTAATCTATAATATCATCAGACATAACAGACAGTAAGAAATAGTAACTAAGCAATATTATGGCATAAGCTGATCAGAGAAGGAATAATCTAGAAATGTTTTAAGTGGTCATTCCTAGGTAAAACTTGCAGCAATGCCTGAAAAAGATTAACTGGGAAGTAATTGCAAAATGAAATCAGCTTATAGTTGTACATGTTTTGTAGCTGAACCTGCTTCAGCTCAAGAACACATACTCCATACTTCTTGATGATAAATACTGCATCAACCACCTGTAACCATAAGATAAGTAAAACAGGATCTGAGCTACAATGAAGTTCATGTTATAGTAAAGAAAGCATACAAATGAACAAATAAATTATAAGACTATGTAAGAGTCTCTCAGGATATTGTGGCTGAGACATAGAGGCCAAACATAAAATGGAGTCTAGGGAAAGATTAAATAGAACATATGAAGAAAAGACATAATGTTTGAGTCAGAGAAGGGAGAAAAAAAAAGACTCCAAGCAGTTGACAAAATATAGGAAAAATCACGGAAATATGAAATGGTGTATGTGCATCTTATGAAAATGCAAACTCAAGTAAGTGGTGGAAAGAAATTTGGTTGATCAGGAAAGAAGATATCATGATCTTTTATTGCTTTTGCATCTTTCCTTTTGGGACAACAGATCAAGAAGTTGTTTCAGACCACTAATCCTGATACAGTCAATTAAGAAAAGCCGGAGGAAGCAATAAGAAAAGCCACCTTGGCTTGAATGAACACCAAATTACCAAGGCATTAAGAATTTGCAGAACTGAGATTCAGAAGATAGAAGAGATGACTGCTCTTGCAGAAGTCATGAATTCAGTTCCCAGCACCTACATGGCAACTTATAACCATCTATAACTGTAGACCCATGGGATCTGATGTCCTTTTCTAGTGTGCAGATGAACATTCAGGAAAACACTAATATGTGTAAAATACATAAATGAATCTTTTTTAAAAGATGCTGAAAAGCTAAGCAAAATGGGTTGTAAAAGAATAAAATAATGAACTCAGACCATTAAGGAAAAGAGACCCAGTAATTATGCCACACTCACAGTCAAAACCACAAAAAGTTAAGGTTCTGGGCAAGAGGATAAATAAATGAATAAAAACTTCTCTCTGAGATATTAGTAACATTCTTGATTTCTTGACCCACTTCGTAATCACTTATAAGTTTATTTATCCTGAAAATTTATAGAGCTGTGCACTTTTTAAAAAAACTATATTTTCATTAACAATGTAATTTTTAAAACGACATTTATAAATACAACACCAGTAGTATTAAAATAAATTTCAGAAAATTAATTGAAAGTTTTAGAAGTATAAAGTGTGTCAATATTAACATTCAATGTATGTGGTGGTTTGAATAGGAATGGCCCCCATAGACCCACGTGTTTGAATGCTTGCCCCATAGAGTGTGGCACTATTGGGTGGTCTGGCCTTGTTGCAGGAAGTGTGTCACTGTGGGGATGGGCTTTAAGGCCTCCTCCTATGCTCAAGCTCCACCCAGTGTGGAGCTGGCTGTCTTCAGATCAAGATGCTCCTTCTCCAGCACCTTGTCTGCCTGCACACTGCCACGTTTCCTGCCAAGATGGTAATGGACTTAACTTCTGAAACTGTAAGTCAGGCCTACTTAAATGTTGTCCTTTATTAGAGTTGCTTTGATCATGGTGTCTCTTCACAGCAATGGAAACCCTAAATAAGACAATGAATATGCACATCACTACTTTCAATTATTTTTAATTTCTTTTCTTTATTGACTTCTGAATTTAACTTCACTTCAAGAACTACAGCAATTTAAAGATAGCTATCTCAAATTTGTAACCAGGATGAGATATGAGGACATAACTAAAAACTCAGAAATAGAAGATTTGGCTAAATTTGTTGAACTTCTGAGTTTAAAGCAATTTTTCAGAAGCCAAGCTTAAAATATTTAAGAAAACTATTTCAACATTCATGACTTTGAAATTTAAATCAGGAATGTTGAAGCCCAAAATTTACAAAGTAAATAATAAATCTTTCAGACTTCTGATTCAAGATAATTGAATGAATATAGATTTACCTCTTTCTCACAAAATTGATTAAACACAAAATATCAAAATAACCATTTCATAGTCCATGCGAAGTTTATGATGGTTGTCAGCCACAGACATAAAAAGAAAGAAATATCTGGTAGGTATAAATTCAATCAGATTACACTGACAGTGGTACCCGAAAAAGATGAGCAGCCCAGGAAACCCTAATCCTTTACAGAAGCAGCAAACACAAAGATCTTGCAAGATTTCCCCCAGGATAACCTCAGCATAGCCACAAATCCAGAGACAATGGGACTGAAAGAAACTGACCATGGGCATTCAGCTAAGGTAACCCTGAAAATGGTGACTGAGTTAATTTTATTCCTCTGTTCAAAGTACTGCCATTGACCCATGCAAAAGACTTGGTCTTTACAGTGTTTTCTTTTCTATTGCTTTAGTCTCGCTGCCCAAGTCCATTCATACCTCTCCCTTAAAATTTCCATTGATTATAGTTTCCCAGATATCTGAGTGGCTGAGAACAACTTGACAGATGTTGAGCATCAGTACAGAGGATTCTGTAGTTGCACCTGTTACATACTGTTATCTGATTCTTCAAATATGGACTCCTTGCTTCATGTACTACAAATAATGCTGCAATGAGCACCTTTGATCATAACCTCCTTATAGTCCTCTCTGAAAATTTCTCTGGGCTACCATGCCAGAATTTAGCTTACATCGTGTACAGATGGTTAATTTGGCTTAAAACAGCCATATCGTTCATTAAAATGCCCTCAGCATACTTTCTCCACTCCATACTTTCTCCAGGAATATCTAACAGTTCCTAATCCCCTACAGACTTGATAAGGCTCACATCTTAGTTTCCAAACCTGATGGGGCAAAATGTTATCTCTAACTAATAATGGCCATGGGTATGTATTTTATTAGACTTTTTATTAGACTCTTAGGCTTTCTTCTTGTGCAAATTCTTTGTTTTATCTTGACTGTGTGTATGCCAGGGCATCCATTTTCTTACTGATTTACAAGAGCGCTATTTTTTCTCCCCGTTCTACCATCTGACTATTTACTTTGCCCATATGTTGTTCACTGAATAAAATTGATTGTTTGGGCTTTCTAGATTTACTTAACTTATTTCATTCTCTTCAGTCACAAAGAAATTCCTGCCATTATATTCTATTAACCTCACAACTTTTATCTTTCTTACCTTGTTTGCTTAATGCTTCTTCATCTGGTATCCACTTTTGAAAATGGTATTAAGTAGGGTTTAGGCTTCATTTTTCTTTATATAGTCAATTGGAATTTCCAGTATCATTTATTAACTAGTCTCTCCTTTCCTATACATTTCTGATGACACTTTCAGCATAAAAATTCCTGTACACACACGATTTATCTTTGAGTTCTTGGTTCCATTCCACTGATAATGTCTTCAACTAGCTCCTTACACATGCTTTTCTCACTCAGACTTTGTCTCAAGCTTCAATATCTGAATGTGCCATCTTCTTTATTCTTTCTTTTCAGAATTTTATTCTTCCATAGTAATTTGGTTTTAATTTGTATATATTTTTTAGAGAGACAGTCTCTGTTGGGGACTTTTTAAATGGACAGACTCTGTTATGGGCACAAGGGCCTTTGTACCTATACACCACTAAGGAACCAGGAATGTTAAATATACAAGGGCCTCTCCCCAAAGGAGGAATTAGCTACTTTCTGCCCAGAAGGGTGAGATGATCCTGTTAATGTCCTCGGTGACCTCATCCACCTTGCACTACAGAGGCAGACCTCACCAGAATATTTATCCCCGACTCCCTAGACCATTATCTTTAGCTCCTGATTAAAAGAACTCATCTTTAGGTGCAGATGTCACAAGTACTTTATGGCCTGCTGACCTCTATGCTATCTCTGTCAGAAACTGCACTAGATTATTCTAGGCCCTTTAGCTACAGAACACACCCTCATGATCTCACACACTTTATAAAGGAGTTTCTAGGCAGTCACACCTTAAGCTTTATTGTGTACCTGGAATTGGAATGCTTGTTGCCTAGAAACTTTTTTTTT
>NC_045030.1:152171750-152176805 GCF_008632895.1 Mastomys coucha
GAAGTCTGGTCCAGGTTGACAAAGTCAGTCTTTATAAAACGAGTTTTCATTCTCACCTCTTTGTGGTTTGCTTCCCTGCCTGGAGTCTAATTATGTTGCTCAGGCTGAGTCCAAGCAATCCTCCCACTCTAACCTCCCAAGTAGATGAAATTATAAGAACATGAGATCTTACCCAGCTCCACATTGATTTTAAAGTATAAAGTTACTGTGGTGATTTAAATAAGTATGGTCCCTATAACCTCATATGTTTGAAGGCTTAGCCCATAGGGAATGGCACTGCTAAGAAGTGTGGCCTTGTTGGAGGAAGTGTGTTACTGTGAGGATGGACTTTGAGGTCTCCTATGCTCAAGCTATACCCAGTGTGGCACAGTCTCCTGTTGCCTTAGGATCAAGATGTAAAACTCTCAGCTCCTTCTCTAGAACCTGCACATTGCCATGCTCCCCACAATGATGATAATGGACTAAACGTCTGAAACTGTAAGCCAGCTCCAATTATGTTTGTCTTAATAAGAATTTCAGGGAGCGGGGAGCCAAAGAGCACTGACTGCTTTTCCAGAGGTCTTGAGTTCAATTCCCAGCAACCACATGTGGCTCACAACCATCTGTAATGGGATCCAATGCCCACTTCTGATGTGCATGAACATAGCTGCAGTGTATTCATTTAAATTAAGTAAATAAATGAGTTACTGTGGTCATGGTGCCTCTTCAAAGCAATAAAATCCAAACTAAAACAGTTACCAAACATCTTTAAAACATCCAGATAGACTTGATATTTTGATTCAGTGTCATAATTAATGAATATGAACAATAATTTCCATCATATAAAAGTGATACCATATCTGATAAGCATATTCAAGTCTTTCATAGTGTGTGAAGCACCTATAGACAACAAGTAAACAATGTTCTAAAAGGAAGAAATATTTCTTCACATATTCTGGACCTTCTTTTCTGTCTTTTTGATGTGTTTATAAAAAGATAAAGAGGCATAAGATGTTCTATGGTACACATGATGACAGATCCACTTCCCCCTGAGGGACTAACCTCACAAAAGTATAGTATAGAATAGTGTTTATTCAGGGCATGGGGAAGGGAGTTAAGAGGGTGGTAGAGTCCAAGAAAGGCAGAGAGATGGAGAGAGTAGAGAAGTAGAGGCCAACCATGACCACATGGAGAGGGGGAGAAAGGAGAGAGAAGGGAAGAGCCCAAGAGGGCAAGAGAGAAGCAAGAGGGGAGCAAGAGGCAAGAGGCAAGAGAGAGGCCAGAAAGAGGGAGGAGGGGGCAGGCAGCCCCTTTTATAGTGGTCCAGGCCTATCTGGCTATTGCCAGGTAACTATGGGGAGAAGCATACGTAGTTGTTGCTAGGTAACTGTGGAGTAGAGTTTAGATAGAATGCCAACACTTTTAATGAAGCTTTAACTTTTGTCTATAAAGATGTTGTGGTACTGTTGGGGTATACTAATTATGAAGTACTTTAGAACAAGGCATCATTTATATTTTTATTTTCTATATTTTCTTTATATTTTCAATAAAAGCCTAGGCATAGATAGTTCAGGCTTTATGGGCCATAGAGTTATTGTTGAAACTACCAAGTTCTGCCTAATGCTGCATAAAAGCAACAGTAAATAATCTGTAATGGGTGAATCTCTAGTACTTTTGTTTACAAATGTAGGTGGTTAGCTGATTTCGGCTCATAAGCTATTTGTTATTTAACCAACTCCAGCTTTATAGTGGTTTCTTTGGTGAGCTGGTTTGCTGTGCTTTCTTGGTTTTCTTTTAAATTTTAGCTTTGGTCCTTCTATTATAACTTGTATCCTGTTAAAAAAAATACCCTGTAGTCAGCTGTTGCTACTGGAAAGAAATGAATGCTATTGATTTCATGACTTGATCTTGTGTTTGGTGATCTCATTTCTTGATTCTATTGGTTTTTCCAGCTAGATAGTTATACTGTGTCTAATGATGGCCTCATCACTTGCACTCCAATTTTGACAGTCTTATTTGCTTTTACTTTTTTATAACTTCCTCTAGGAGTCCTGGTGCTGTGCTCCACAGTAGTGATAAGGAAGGCATCATTGGTCTTCAAAATTTCTCCAAGGTTTCACAATCAATTCCAATGTTCATAGCAGATATTTAGTATAAAATCTTTCCCACAATAAGAAAGGAAAACATTTCATCACTATGTTGTGGCTATTTACACTATTAAAACAGATTTTGAGTTATTAAATGCACCTTCTGGATCAGCTGGGAGAATACTCTATTTCTCCAATAGGATTCTGTCCTCTGCCTTCATATGTGAAAGACACACCTGTGAATGATTTTTCTCTTCACATATTGTTCATGTCACTTTAGAAACCATAAATTGTTAGTATCATAACACATAACAGGCACATTTTCCATCTTGTAAAGCATATATCTAGGATATAATCTAATCATTCCTTCAGCGTTTGGTTCATAGAAAGGAAAAGGAGCTTTGAATTGTTGTAAATTTTAGTGGTTCTTGTTCATTTTCATCAACTATTTTTCACTGAAGTAAGACAGACAAATAGATGTTGTACATGTTTCAGATGGCATTTTGATATACCTGAATCACATAAAATGATTCTCCAATGAAGCTAACTACCTATTCATCACATCACCAATTTACATTTTTTATTGGATAACACTTAAGATCTCCTATCTATAAGCAAATTTCAAGTATGCCAAACAGTTTTATAGTCCATAGTAACCATGCTATACATGCCACACACATAACTCATTCACTATGCATGACAGAAGCTTTGTAATAGTCTTGCAATATTGAAAATGAACCTGGAAGACATGCTAAGTAAAATGACCCAGGCACAGAAAGACGAATATTGCATGACCTCACTTATATTTGGAATCTAAAATCAGTACAAAATAGTAGGAAAATAGATATAAGGGACTAGAGCAGAAGACATGGGGAGAGGTTAGCTAATGTTAGCAGCATTTCAATCAATGTTTGACTTAAAACTATGATCTCTCTATGTAGTCCAGGCTGGCCTAAAACTCAGTACCTTCATGCTTCTGCCTTCCTAGTGCTAGGGCAACAGGCATGTGCCACCTCATCCAGATCCAAGTTTTTAATTGAATTTTTATATTTAAAAAATAATTCCAGAAAAATTCTACTCATCTATGTTATTGTACTTAATTAGGTAATCATTATGCTTTTCAAAAAGTCACTATATTTTATATGCATTTTAAATAATCTTCTTGAAATTGTAGCTCAATTCTATATTTCTTATTCCTTGATAAACGCATTAACAGCTACAAAATTCCTTTAAGTGAGGACAGTGTCTCTGTGTCCCACAAAATTTGACAGGTAGTATTTTTGTTATAATTTTCTTGAATTTCATTGAATGTTGAGCTTAGTAGCCAAAGTTTTTAGTATTAAATTTTAATTTTATGTCTCAAGGGAATTTTTGAAAATTCTTTTTATTTATCTTCTAGTTTTATTACACCAGAGTAAAAGAGCATAGGAATTCAATATTGATACTGTGGAATTTATTGAGGCTTCCTTTGTGGTCAATCACATGTCAACTTTTAGAAAATGTGACCCCCAAAGGAATGTTATAAACTTCATAAAAATCTAATAGCTGAATATTGTTCATATATTCCAAGCTCCCATATTTGTTTTTGATTACTAGATCAATCACTTTTAGAAGGGCATATGTTAGAGTACCCAGATAAATTATTGGTAAACAGTTCTAAGATAAATTTTAAAATAACAACATAGATTTATTGACTAAATTTTATTGAATAATTCATTTTTCTGTGATGATCTGAATAGATGCTCTATATGTTATAAAAATAAGTTATTAGATACATATATAGTAATGATTTTTATTCCACTGTAGTTTTTGCTTCTATACAGAGATAGTTTTAGATCTTATAAGACTTTTCGATTTAATTCAATGTTCTCAAGTATTAAGACTCCTTCCCTAGCTGGCATGTTGAGGTGCTTCTCTACTCCCAATAATCAGGAGGCAAAAGAAAAAGCCAGAAATTCAATGTCATTATCTTCAGTTAAGACGGTGAATTTCAGGCTATCTTGAGTTACATAACTCTCAAAATAGCCAAAACAAAAAGGAGTGCTCCCTCAGATTCTGTTGTTTCATATATCTGTTCTTCATTTGCTTTCAACTTTTCTGTTCTCTCTCTCTCTCTCTCTTTTTGTTTTGTTTTGTTTTGTTTTGTTTTGTTTTGTTTTTTGAGACAGGGTTTCTCTGTATAGCCCTGGCTATCTTGGGACTCACTCTTTTGACCAGGCTGGCCTCAAACTCAGAAATCCGCCTGCCTCTGCCTTTTAAGTGCTGGGATTAAAGGCATGGGCCACCACTGCCTGGCTTCTGTTCTCTTATATTTTATTTATTTCTAATCAAGTTTTAATTCATTTTTGTTTAATCTTTATTTTAATTTAATTTTCTCTGACTTTTAATAGTGAGATTAGAACAAGATTTACTGAAGTTATCCTTGTATTATTTACTTTTCTATTTTGGTGGTAAAACACCATGACCAAGGCAATTTATAGAAGACTTTTCATTGGGCTTATGGTTTTGTATGGTTAGAGTCCACGATAGTAGAGGGAAGGCATGCTGACAGGCACAGCTGATAGCTCACATCTTAAAACCTCAAGCAGGAAGTGGCGAGGACCCTGGTCATGCATAGGCGTTTTAAGCCTCAGAGCCTAGCCCCAATGGTGCACTTCTTCCAGCGAGGCTACACTTCTTAATCATTCCCAAAACATTACACCAATTGGAGACCAAATATTCAAATGCATGAGACTATGAGGACCATTCTCTTTCAAACCACCATACTTCTATATTAAGACATTTCTAGATGAATAAGGTTTCAAAGGTACTAGTGTATGAAAATGTCATACTAAAACATAACATTTTATATGTTAAAACACTGGTAATAATAAAAAAGAATAGCATGTAAAAAGATACAAGAACAGTTTAAAGAAAAAGAACAAAAGACATTTCTGTTACTATAGTTCATGTTATTTACATAATCCCCTTCCTGTTTTTTTTTTTTTTT
>NC_045030.1:152177958-152179415 GCF_008632895.1 Mastomys coucha
TGTGTGTGTGTGTGTGTATGTGTGTGTTACTAAATGAACATGTCAAACATACTTCTAAATCAGTGGTTCTCAACCTGTGAGTCATGACCTCCTTATGGGTGGAATTACTCTTTCAAATCAGATATTTATATTATTATTTATAACAGTAACAAAATTATAGATATGAAATAGCAACACAAATAATTTTATGGTTGGGAATTACCATATGAGGAACTGTATTACTGGATCACAACATTATTAATGTTGAGAACCACTTTTCTAAATGCTTATATCTATACACATAGATTAGTGCTATTTTCAGGCTTTGTCAAAGAAGCTGGTTTTTGCAGTGCCAATTAATGAAGACTCACAATTGGTCTAAGTGCTGAGAAAAAGTTATTGGTTAGAGCTCTGTCCTAAATGAGATATCTATTTTATCCACTGCAGAGATAAGGGAACTTAACAGAAGAGGGGATGGAAAGAATGTAAAAACTGTAAGATAGGAAAGAATATGGAAAATATTGTATTCTCGACATGACATGAGAATTGCACTCATGAACTTACTGTACCAGGATGTACCTGCATGATACTGGGCTCATCAATAATCTGTCATCTGTGCAGAGGGCTTAGAAGACCTCCAGACCTCCCCAGCTCTGGGCCACTCTGGGTAGTTAATGATTGTTGAGGTACAGTGTCATTTTCTTTAGTAGTTTAATCACTCATAAGTTGCTCATGCTCCAGTAAATAACTGCCCACCCATACTCAAGCATGTAACCCTAACTTAACTCAGTGGGTCATCAAAAAATCATCAAAGTAGGAAGAACACTTATTGAGAAGAAGAGCTTCCATGGGAAAGGGAGGGAGACTTGAAAGGATAACAGGTGGCGGGGGTATGGTACAGAATGACCAAATTCCATTATATACAGGTATTATATTGTCAATTTTTCCCTACTTTTCTATTACTGACAATAGATTTTTTTTTCAGGGCTAGAGAGATGGCTCAGCAGTTAAGAGCACTTGTTACTTCTTCCAGAGGACCCAGGTTCAATTCCCAGCACCCACATGGCAGTTCACAACTGTCTATATCTCCAATTCCAGGAGCTCTGGCATGTTCACAGACATACATGGAGGCAGAACACCAGTGCACATAAAACACAAATAAGTCTTTAAAAGAATTAATTAAAAAAAAGAGAGAGAAAGATTGTTTTCATGCCATATATTCTGATTATGGTCTCCCCTCCCCCAATGCCTACCATACCCTCCCCACCTCCCCTCCCAACCAAATCCACACCTTTTCCTCTTTACTTAGTAAAAGGTAAGTATCTAAAGAATAATAATAAAGTGAGATAAATTAAAAACAAGCAAATCTGAATAAGAATAAACAGAAGAAAAATATCCAAAGTAAAAGCACAAGAAATGCATAGAAGCAGAGTCATGTTCCCACACACAGAAATCCAAAAAACAAAAACAAAAAAACA
>NC_045030.1:152179425-152205451 GCF_008632895.1 Mastomys coucha
AGAAATTACAATGTATATATACAAAGGACATGTAAAGATGGGGCGGGGGGAAGCCTGGCAAGCATTATTAGAACAAAGAATCTCAAAAGATGCAATTGGGTTTATTTTGTGTTGGCTGTCAGCCAAAGGGTACAGGACCTGCTTTAAGAGTGGTTCATATATTCAGTGACAGTAATTTTTTCACGAGTGGTTATCAACTGGAGATAGAGTCTGTATTAGTGGTAGGGACATGTATCTACTTCCTCTCTCTGATCTGAACTCTGACTCCCTCAGACCCAGACTTATACAGGCCTGTGTATGGTGTCACTTTCTCTGAGGTCATAGATCCCATGGTCTTGCTTCAGTTAGAACATTTTGTTTCATGGAGCCATCACATTTAGGACTGGATGTTTTAAGGTCTCTCATGCTCTGCTCATCGTCCAGCTGTGAGTGTCCATATTTGTTCTTATTTACTGTGGGAAGAAGCTTCTCAGATGATGGCTGAGCAAGACACTGATCTATGAGCAGAGTAGAATGCCCCTAGGAGTCATTTTATTGCTATATTCTTTTCTCAGAACAATAGTATTTTGTTTTTCCTTAAGTCTCTGGTATATCTAATCTCAGGTTCTTGGCTACCCCAGCAGGTATATATAATCTCAGGTTCCTAGCCACCCCAGCAATGTTGAGGAACAGTCCCATCTCATAGAGTGGGCCTTAAACCCAATCATATAGTGATGGTTACTTCCCAAGCTTTATGGATTAGCTTTCCATATGATCACTCAAATGGCCCTTAGTTTTATCTATCCCTCCCCTTATTTCCCCTCTCCCATATCCCTCTGTTGGTTTGAATAGGTATACCCTCCATAGATTCATATGTTTGAATGCTTGGCCATAGGGAATAGCACTATAAGGAGGTGTGGTCTTGTTGGTGGAAGTGTGTCACTATTGTTCATAGTTTTGGAAGGTACTCTAATTCATCTTGCATCCAATTCATAATTGTAGATCAAAGGGTTTGGAACTGAATTGATGTTTACATTTCTCCTTCTAAAGTATGCAGAGTAGCCAGGAAGGAGTAGGCTTTGAGGTCTTAAATGCTCAAACTGTGCCCAGTGTGAAACAAATCCAGTCTCCTCCTGGCTGCATTTAGATCAAGATGTAGAAGTCTCAGCTCCTCTAGCACGATGTTTTCCTGCATACTGCCATGTTGTCATACCATAATGATCATAGACTAAAACTCTGAAACTGTAAGCCAGCCTCAATTAAAATGTTTTCCTTTATAAAAAGTTGTCTTGGTAATGGTGTCTCTTCACAGCAATAAACTCCTAAGACACTCACCAAATTTGATCCTATCATTTCAGTCCTTCCCTCCCTGTGAATTTATAACTAGCTATTCTATGTACCAATCCTAAGTAGATACAATCCTTCCCCCTAGTCCAGTAGTTCTTAACCTGTAGATCATAAGCCCTTCAGGGATCACATATCAGTTATCCTGGATATCAGATGTTTATATTATGATTAACAACAGTAACAAAATTATAGTTATGAAGCAGCAACAAAATGATTTTATGGTTGGGGGTTACCACAACATGAGGAACTATATTAAAGTGTCAAAGCATTAGGGTGGTTGAGGACCACTGATATAGTACCTTACTTTATACATAACCTCTGTCGTAATATGGTATATAGCTTGCTTATTGAAAGCCTAACAGCTAATATCCAGATACCAAATACATCCCATTTTTGTCTTTCTGGGATTGGGATACCTCACTCAGGGTAATTCTCTATCCACCCATTTACTTGCAAATTTGATGATTTCATTTTTTAAATGGCTAATATTCCATTATGTAAATGTACCACATTTTTAGTTATTAGTGTTTACTTTTATGAAGTTCTATAATGAAAAGGAGCACTCTGAGCAAGGAAAAATAAAAATAAAAATGTTCAGCTCAAGGAGAAAGGGGGCACCAGAAAGTGAAATGGAGCTAAGTTCAAGGACATAAACAGATTAAAGGAAACCTTAATAACTGGAGTGGGGACCTCAGGGCAAGATTCCATCCAACTAAGCTTCTGTCTTGTAAAGAGGAATTAAAGAATAGCTTAGGTCCAGGTGTAGTGATACATGCCTTTAATTCAAGCACTCAGGAGACAGACACAAGCAGATCTTTGAGTTCAAGGCCACCCTGATTTACAGAGCAAGTTCCAGGACAACCAAGCTTAGGCAGTGAAGGAAATCATCCAAAACAGAAAGTTGGTGAAGATGTAATTGAATGAGAGGTCCATGTTTCAGCCCCAGCAAGCAGCAGAATTTGGCAGCTTCAGCTACATGGTTTTGGCTTTAGAGTCAAGGACAGAAGAAAGGGGTTATGGAATTTCTCTCTGCAACTAAGGAAAGCCACTGAGCCCAGGTGTATAGCAGGGGTATCTCCAAATGGAGACCCAGAAATGCCATTGTAGGAAGCTGTGACAGAGAAGGCTAGATTGCCTTGGAGACCCAAGGTGTTTTAGATGGCAGAGCCAGGGAATACTCACTAACAGGGAGTGGAACCAACCAAAGAGAAAGAAGTGTGCTGCAGTCAGCAAAACTGAAAGGAGTTGAAGATCTGAGGAACATTTTGACATCAGAAATGAAGACACAAAGTTTGGAGTTTGCCCAAGTGGGTTTTTGCACAGTACTTCCTCACCGTGCTTCCTCTCCTTCATTCTGGAATGGTAATGTACATCCTGTGCTATCTATTGAAAGTATGTGATTTGCTTTTTCCTTTTGATTTTAAAGGAGATTACAGTTAAGAGGTTGCATGAATCTCAGAAGATACTTTGAACATCTGACTTTTAAACATTGTTGAAATAGACCATGGAGATTTTTGAAGTTGGACTAAATACATTTTGCATTATGCTATAGCTACAAATATATGGGGGCCAGGGAATGGAATGTGGTGGATTGAATAGGTTTGCCTCCCAAAGATCCATGTGTTTCAATGCTTGGCCATAGAGAGAAGCACTATTGGGAGGCGTGGCCTTATTGGAGTAGGGGCAGCCTTGTTGGAGAAAGTGTGTCACTGTGGGGGTGGGCTTTGAGGTCTCCTCCTATGCTCAGGCTCTATCCAGTGTAGAACACAGCCTCCTCCTGGCTGCCTTCAAATCAAGATGTGGAACAATTAGCTCTTTGTTTTCTTTTAAAATTGGATATTTTTTATTAACATTTCAAATGTTATCCCTTTTCCCAGTTTCCCTCCCTGAAACTCCCATCCAACCCCCCTCCCCCTGCTTCTATGAGGGTGTTCCTCCACACACCCAACCACTCCAACCTCACCGCCCTAGCATTCCCCTAAACTAGGGCATCCAGCCTTCACAGGATCAAGGGCCTCCCCTCCCATTGATGCCCGACAAGGCCATCCTCTACTACCTATGTGGCTGGAGCCATGAGTTCCACCATGTGTACTCTTTGGTTTGTGGTTTACTCCCTGGGAGCTCTAGGGGGTCTAGTTGGTTGATATTGTTGTTCTTCCTATGGGGTTGCAAACCCATTCAGCTCCTTCAGTCCTTTCTCTAGCTCTTCCATTGGGGACCCTTTGCTCAGTCCAATGGATGGCTGCAAGCATCTGCCTCTGTACTTGTCAGGCTCTGGCAGAGCCTCTCAGGAGAAAGCTATATCAGGCTCCTGTCAGCAAGCCTTCTTAGCATCTACAATAGTGTCTGGGTTTGGTGACTGTATATGGGATGGGTCCCTAGGTGAGGTAGTCTGTGGATGGGCCTTTCTACAGTCTCTGCTCCACACTTTGTCTCTGTATTTCCTCCCATGAGAATTTTGTTCCCCCTTCTGAGGACTGAAGCATCCACACTTTGGTCTTCCTTCTTCTTGAGCTTCATGGGGTCTGTGAATTGTGTTTTGTGTGTTCTGAGCTTTTGGACTAATATCTACTTATCAGTGAGTGCATACTATGTGTGTTCTTTTGTGACTAGGTTATCTCACTCAGGATCATATTTTCTAGTTCCATCCATTGACCTAAGAATTTCATGAAGTCATTGTTTTAAATAGCTCCATTGTGTAAATGTACCACATTTTCTGTATCCATTCCTCTGTTGAAGGACATCTAGGTTCTTTCCAGCTTCTGGCTATTACAAATAAGGCTGCTAGGAACATAGTGGAGCATGTTACATGTTGGAGTATCTTTTGGGTATATGCCCAGGAGTGGTATAGCTGGGTCCTCAGGTAGTACTACATCCAATTTTCTGAGGAACTGCCAGACTGATTTCCAGAGTGGTTGTACCAGCTAGATATCCCACCAACAATGGAGGAGTGTTGCTCCTTCTCCACATCCTCACTAGCATCTGCTGTCACCTGAGTTTTTGACCTTAGCCATTCTGACTGGTGTGAGGTGGAGTCTCAGTCTTTGATTTGCTTTTCTCTGATGACTAAGGATGTTAAACATTTCTTTAGGTGCTTCTCTGCTATTTGATATTCTTCAGTTGAGAATTCTTTGTTTAGCTCTGTTCCCCATTTTTAATAGAGTTATTTGGTTCTCTGGAGTCTAACTTCTTGAGTTCTCTCTATATAGTGGATAATAACCCTCTATCAGATGTAGAATTGGTAAAGATCTTTTCCCAATCTGTTGGTTGCCAGAGAACTCTGAAACCTGATTAACAACTTCAGCAAAGTGACTGAATATAAAATTAACTCAAACAAATCTATGGCCTTCCTCTACTCAAATGATAAACAGGCTGAGAAGAAATTAGGGAAACAATACCCTTCACAATAGGCAAAAATAATATAAAATACCTTGGTGTGACTCTAACCAAGCAAATGAAAGATTTGTATGCCAAGAACTTCAAGTCTCTGCAGAAAGAAATCGAAGATCTCAGAAGGAAAGATCTCCCATACTCATGGATTGGCAGGATTAATATAGTTAAAATGTCCATCTTACCAAAAGCAATCTACAGATTCAATGCAATACCCATCAAAATTCCATCTCTATTCTTCATAGAGATAGAAGGAGCAATTTGCAAATTCATTTGGAATAACAAAAAACTTAGGATATCAAAAACCATTCTCAACATTAATCCCAGCACTTCGGAGGCAGAAGCAGGCAAATTTCTGAGTTCGAGGCCAGTCTGGTCTACAGAGTGAGTTCCAGGACAGTCAGGACTACACAGAGAAACCCTCTCTTGAAAAACAAAAACAAAAAAAGAACAAAAACAAACAAACAAGCAAAAGCAATAAAAGAACTTCTGGGGGAATCACCATACCTGACCTCAAGCTATACTACAGAGCAACAATGAGAAAAACTGCATGGTATTGGTACAGAGACAGGCAGGTAGAACAATGGAATAGAATTGAAGACTCAGAAATGAACCCACACACCTATGGTCACTTGATCTTTGACAAAGGAGCTAAAACCATCCAGTGGAAAAAAAGACAGCATTTTCAACAAATGGTGCTGGCTCAACTGTCGAATAGCATGTAGAAGAATGCAAATCGATCCATTCCTATCTCCTTGCACAAATCTCAAGTCCAAGTGGATCAAGGACCTCTACATAAAACCAGATACACTGAAACTATAGAAGAGAAAGTGTGGAAGAGCCTCAAACACATGTGCACAGGGGAAATTTTCCTGAACAGAACACCAATAGCTTATGCACTAAGATCAAAAATAGACAAATGGGACCTCATAAAATTGCAAAGCTTCTGTAAGGCAAAAGACATTGTCAATAGGACAAAACAGCAACTCTTAGCTCCTTCTTCAACACCATGTCTACCTGTAGGCTGCCATGCTTCCTGCCAAGATGATAATGTACTGAACCTCTGAAACTGTAATGCAGCCCCAATTAAATGTTTTCTTTTATAACATTTGTCTTGGTCATGATGTCTCTTTACAGCTTTATAGATGTTATACTTCCATTTACAGTTTACATTTTCAGAGATTTAGTCCATAATCATCATGGCAGGAAGTATGGCAGGGTGAAGGCACACATGATGCTATTGGAGCCAAGAGTTCTATGTCTGGATCCTCCACAGACAGCAGGAAGTGAACTGGCTTGTACTTCTGACAGCTCAAAGTCCATTTTTAGTCAAGCACCTACTCCAACAAAACCACACAGATTCCAAAGCCATACCTTATAGTAGTTCCACTCTCTATGGACCTATTGGACCATTTTCTTTCAAAACTCTACAGGCCCCAAAATATAAAACAAATTTTGTCCAAATCATAATACTGCTTTGCTGCATACGACTATGCTACCTGCATTATCTTAAAACCATGCTAAAGGAAGTAGATGCTTCAGTGCTCATGTAGCATTAGAACCCAGATAGATGCCTGATTATGCGACCAAATACAACATAAATGTTTTATAAACAACTATCGAACACTTGGATGGGGCTTTTGTGCTTCTTTTAGATGAGATTGACTTTTGTTGGTATTCAGGGAAGATGACCTTAGTGGACCTAGAGATTTTAGAATTGTTATAACCCAATGAATTCCATGTGATTCTCCTTCTTCTTGAATGTTAATGTTATGATTCTCCTGTCTCATGCCATTCATGTGTGGAGTTATATTAAAACGGGAATCAGGAAAAGATAATAAATAATTTAGACTTTGTGGGCAAAATGAACTCTATCACAACAATTCAATTAGCCATTGTAGGATAAAAGTCTTCATGGATAACAAGTAATGGTTGTGATTGTATTTCAATAAAACTTTATTTATAAAACCCAGAAAGTATATTTTTTTCCTTTTGAAGATTTTCTCACTTGAATTTTTCATATTACTTGGTTTTTATTTTACATTTTATTTTGTATATCCTTTCCTCTTTTCCATTCCAATTTTTAGCCAAATAATTTGGTCTTTAACTGTGTCCAAAAGATTTTATTGCTATGATGATATATTACTTGCCTCCTTTTTTTCCTGCTTCATACATGAAATTACTTCCCTTATATCTTTGATAATATTCAATATGACATCTATTTCTATGACTGTTTCATGTGGTACATATATATTGTTTAATTCACTGTCTTTCTTTTGTGGCTATTGTATCCTTCAAGGATAAGGTTATTTTAAACACTATGTTAAATTCTTTGTATATCAACTACTTTTTCTAGGAATATATATTATTAATGGATCAAATATGGGATCTAGTTGTTTCTGTTTCTCTTGATTTATTTTATACAAAAATAGTACATAAACCAATGTTTTATAAATATTCCTTAGAACACAATCACCCCCATTCATTAACATTTGGAACAACAAAGGTCACAAGAGGAAATCTTCAAAGATAGTTTTAAAAATTATAGCTCCTTACATATATGATTCTGTATAATAACAAACTCAAAAACTATGCATTAGGGCATGTATTTGGGGAGCTCTCCATGTTTTAAGATATTGATGTTCAAAAATCAATTAAAGTCTATTGTTTTTCCACCTAAGAAGAATAAGTTAATGTGAATGTATAAGTTCCTCTAAATCAGTCAGTTTCCTTTTATTTGAATACACCAGCAGGCCTTCCATTATCGTTGGGACCTTAGAGTATTAACTGCCAAACAATCTGAGTATGGAAGAATTTTAAGGCAACTGGAAGACACTGTCAATGAGTGGACACAGTTAACTCTCACTGCACTTGGAAGAGTCCCCTGGCCTCTCTTATGCCTTCCAACATTTTTCAGACTCTTAAGATTCAGTCTGAAGATTTTGACACCCTAAAATTTTCTCCAAATTCAACTTTAAGTACAATTTTGCTAACTAACACTGATTCTATTGCAGTCAAAATGTGTGTGTGTTTGTGTGTGTGTGTGTGTGTGTGTGTGTGTTTGTGTGTGTTCAAGTAAAGAAATATTAAATTTTGACTGAGGCTCCATGCTCTGAAAGTGATGTCTCTAAAATTGAGAAATAACTACAGAATCCCTCCAAACATTATCGTTCATTCTGCTGGATCTATAAAATGATAAGAGAAGCAGACAGAATTAACTCTGATTTTCCAAGTAGGAAAAACAATACTACAGGTGTGCAATAGCATCTCAAACCAATATAAGAAAAAGGAATCTGTGTTTGCTTATCACTTTATTCTACATAAATATTTAGTTGCCTAGGTTCTGGAAAGGTTCACTTACACATCACTTTGGGAAAAGCTCAGTCATTTCATTTTTAGAGCAAAGGTTAGAAAGAAAGAAAGAAATGACCAAGCCTGCTCAGTCAGTTGTAAGACCCGAAGAGCCTTGAGTCCAGGATGTCCCACTCACAGAAACGCAGAGACAGAGATCGATACAACAAGCAAGAGGTTTATTGATCCAGTATGCTGGAGCCATCCTGCAATCAGGGAGGAGTAGGGTGTTCCAGGCAGACTGACATTTCTACAGAATCCCCAGCTGCAGGAGGCATAAAATGTGTCCCATCTCGAGCCTCCTTGGACATAGGCTATTGGCAGACTGTTATTGGGCTGGATTGGGCTTTCAGGTCTACATGGACAGGGGTGGGTTGGGAGTGATTTTTGGCTTTCCCCATCCCTGCAGTTTCTGCCCATGCCTGTGGGTAATTCTGCAACCACCAGTCCAAATATTTAGCTTTTTGACTCCTATCTTCAAATAACTGATATTCATCTTCTTATTTCATGCTCAATACCTGGATAGGCTCTCCCTGCCAGCCCCCTGTGGTCCCTCAGGGAGAAAATGGATTTGAGCCCCCATCTTAGTGAGGACTTCTCTCCCCAACAGGGGGTAATTCAGAAATAACAATGAATGAGTGGAATACTCAGCCCACACCAAGATCCACTGTTTGTCAGGTAATCCATTGTATTGTTTGTTCTCTGTGGCCCCCTAGACCCAAGAATTCTTTTGGAAATTGGTCCATCCGATTGTAATCAGACTGAGTGTTGGGCCCCTGTATCCACAAGAAACTGAGTGGGTTTCCCCTCCACTTTAAGGGTTACCCTGGGTTCAAGGAGGAGGTCTGAACCCCATCACCCCTAGTCACTGTCCAAGAGCACAGATAGCACCTTGGGGCCTGCCTAGTGGTCTCTTCTCTGGGGCATAGGATCCCTTCTTCTTTTTCTTGGACAGTCTTTTGCCCAATGAACATTTTCTTTACAGTAAGCACATTGGTCCCTAGCCAGGGGCAGTCTTCTGTTGCCAGGTCTTGCTAGGTTCTCTAGTTTCTCTAACTACAGTGGTCAAGATCCTATGGAGGTTTATCTGTCTCTTCTCTCTTTTGAGCTCTCTAGCCTCCTGTTCCTTCTGCTTTCTCTCCTCCTTTTTCTTTTACTGACTCTCAGTTATGATAAACCTTCTCAACTACTTACACTAGCTCTCTCAAGGACTTGTCCTGTAATCCTTCAAGTTTCTGCAACTTTTTCCTGATATCTCTGCTAGATTGGTCAATAAAGGTGACAGTAACTATTACTTTATGCTCTTCACTGCTAGGATCATAGGGGGTAAATTGGTGAAAGACTTCCATGAGTCTAAGAAGGCCGAGGGAGCCTCATTTGGCACTTGTACCACTTCTCTTACCTTAATTAAATTGGTGGGGTGGTATCCTGCCCCCCCTGAGACTTGAAGGTAGGCCTTCAAGTGCTCCCTACCTTCTGAAGGGTTAAAGTTCCAGTCAGGTCTGGTGAATGGGAAGCCTGCATCTATATCCACAGGCAGGAGGGGAGGACGCCCTTCATCCCCTGGGACATTCTTCCTGGCTTCCAAGAGGATGTGCTGTTTTTCTTCAGTAGTAAATAGGACCTGTAGGAGCTGCTGACAATCATCCCATGTAGGCTGATGGGTAAAAAGGAGAGATTCTACTAGGTTAGTCAGACCCTGGGAATTTTAAGAAAATGGGGAATTCTGAGACTTCCAGTTATAGAAGTCAGAAGAGGAGAAGGGTCAATACTGGAGTGGTTGACAACCTTGATCATCGGGAGGTCTGTATGCCCAGAGAGGCAACACAGTCGAGGTCTCTATCAGCTGGTGCAGGTCCCTGCACCAGCTCTGCATCCCCAGGGCAGGTCACATAGCCTCGGCTACCGGTGAGGGAGGGCGGCCAAGCAGGCCTTCTGACACTGGAGGAGCAGAAGGACACAACACCTGAGAGCAGAGGGCTGGGATATGGAGGTGGGGAGTCTAAGAGGAGAAAATTGGTACCTTGATTAGAGGAGATGACCTCCTTTCAAGAGTTGTCTTGAAGAGCCAAAATCTTCTTGGGCCCTGGAAGTGGAACAAAAGTATGGATCCAAGACCGGGGGGCGGGGCAGTTGTGACCAGATCTTCCCACACAATGATGTAGGGAATCTGGTCAAGATGGCTTGCAGACCCGATCCCAAACATTTTCTTCTTGACTACCTATATGGTGGGGAGGGAGAAAGATCCTTCCACTGGCTACCCTGCCTGAAAAGTGGGCCATTCGGAAGAACAGAGAGTGGTCCATTTGCCCCTACGAGCAGCAACAGACAAGTTATGAGCCCTGGTTTTTAACTTCACTCCAATGTTTCAGGGTGAAGCCCAAGGGAGTTGAAGCATTCTGTCTCATTCTGTCGAAAAATAATGTCAGTCCCAGTCCACACACAAACAGAAAAACAGAAACCCTTTTGACTTCCCACTGGGAGTCTGGAGCATCCTCCAGGATTCCTGTATCTGTGACATTATGGCGCATCTACCCGCTGCTTCTGGCTACCCCAGTCAAGTGACTCTTTTGCAGAGCTTCAAAACCAAAACCAAACTGATCAACTGAGTTTGAGTGGCTGAGTAGAGTCAGAGGAAGCAGAGAAGTACAGAGAAGATGAACACAGAAAACACAACTGTGATACCTGCTCAAGTAGTCCTCTGGTCTCCAGTCACTGGTCCCACGAGAAGGACTTTCCTGGCCAATGCACCAAATATAAGACCCAAAGAACCTTATGGCCGGCATGTCTCACTAACAGAAACACAAAGATGGAGATTAATGCAACAAGCAAGAGGTTTATTGATCCAGCATGCTGGGGCCATTCTGCAATCAGGGCAGAGATGACCCCAAACACTCCAAGCACACAATTTTTACACAGTTTTTGAGAGTAGACTTTGGTAACAGCATGAATTGGTTTATACCCATTTGAGGCCTGCACTGACCTTTCTTGGCATTGGTGGCCCCAGGCAAAATGAGGTCTTAATCACCAGAAAGGGGAACTGAAACACTTTTGGTCATTATCTGCACCTGCCCTGTGGTGGCAGCTTTCTGAAAAGTTTGTATAGCTGGGACATTCAGGGAAGGGAGTGTACATTCCTGATAAGTTCTTTCAGCAGCCATCTTATATTCTCTAAGGTCACACACAGTCAACAGGGCTTAATCAGTCAACAGGTTCTCCAGTACAAGAGTGAGGATT
Organism: Mastomys coucha; assembly: GCF_008632895.1. Classification (NCBI taxonomy): domain Eukaryota; kingdom Metazoa; phylum Chordata; class Mammalia; order Rodentia; family Muridae; genus Mastomys; species Mastomys coucha. Next base: position 152,190,730 of record NC_045030.1, read on the forward strand.
AAAAAGAAAAAAGGCAGACAACATTGTAGCATGACCCCAGCCAATTCTGAGACTGAAAGCAAATTTAATTTTTCCAATCTGCTTTTATACCATTTTAATTACATGAAAGTATTAAGGGTGAGCAGTACAATAAGGAACTAGCAAGGCAGTAAGCAAAGTTCCGTGATTACTCCCATGACAGTTGTTTAAAAGGGCTTGTCATAATGAGCAAAATACTTGAGCCCACTTCCTTGCCTAAACCCAAAAATATTGCCTGAAGCCTACTTCTTTTATACTACCCTAAAATCAGATTCTTACTTCCTTGTCCTTGGCCAATGTCAGGTCCCTGCCTGAAGTTACTTCTTTGTCATGTCCAACTTCAGATTCCTGCCTGGACTTACTTCTTTGTTATGGCCAATGTCAGATTCCTGCCTGAAGCCCATTTCCTTGTCCTTGGCCAAAGTCAGATCCCAAAAGGCTCTCCAGAAAGGAAGAAAGAAAGAAAGAAAGAAAGAAAGAAAGAAAGAAAGAAGAAAGAAAGAAACAAAGAAAAAACAAAGAAGAAAATAAAGAAAAGAAAGCAAGGAAGGAAGAAAGGCAGGACAAAAGGAAGGAAGAAAGAAGAAAAGAAATTTTTTAAAAAATGAGAGGAGATGAGATTTTAAAAAAAAATTCTTCCTGTAGGTCCCAGAGTTTTACAGGTATAAATTCTTGGGTATTATTTATGGTACACATTTTTCCTAACAAGATCTGTTTTAACATTAAGGAAAAGGATGAATACTTGCTTTCAATTTAATGTAAATTTTCTTTCCAATTACAAAGACTTTGTCCTATGGCTGAGCTGACATGCTGACTCATTCACCAAGTGACTTAAGCCACGGAGAGCTATATCCCTAATATTACTCCTCAAATGATTTCTCTCTCTCTCTCTCTCTCTCTCTCTCTCTCTCTCTCTCTCTCTCTCTCTCTCTCTCTCTCTCTCTCTCTCTCTCTCCCCCCTCCCTCCCTCCCTCCCTCTTTCTCTCTTTCTCTCTCTCTCTCATCTTCCTCCTTCCTTCTCTCCCTCTCTCTCTCCCTTTTCACTTCCCTCTTTTCATCCTTTCTCTCTTTTTACCCTCTCCCCCTCTCTCTCATTTTTCTCTCTCCCTCCCTCTCTTCCTTTCTCTCCCCTATCCCTCAAGCTGTAGAGATACAGAAAGACTTCATCCCTGACACAATAACTTAACAAGATAGTCAACCAAAGTTCAGAGCAAGCTTTTCCACACACACACACACACACACACACACACACACACACACGCCTGGCAGCCAGCCACTCGATTCTGCCAACACCTAAAGATGCCTTCTCAGAAAATCTATTCCAAAGCTGGCACTTTACCTCAGGAGAATTTAGTCAAAGCATTTGGCACATCAGATTGTCTAAAACACAAGGTTAAGAGCCTTAAAATAACCACTCTATTCCAATACTGTCTTTAAATTAAGAAACATAATTATTAAAGGATTCTGCTACCGTTGGATATGAAAAACATACCCTTCTGTGCAGTGGCTATACAGGGAAGCTTTTGCTCCTGACAAGTTAACACATATTCCATGAGAATGCATACTTTTCCTTTCCTGTGGGAATACCAAGAAAAACAAAGTATAGTCAAAAGCTTAAAACTGAATTAGAGAAAGAAAACATAAACACATAAAAACAAAACCACTTACTAAAATAGAAAACAAGGTTTAGATTGCAGTAGAATTAGTAACTCCATTATGTTCAAGGCCCATTTTGCACAATGTAAAAATATGACCTGTGTTCCAAAAGAGGGTTGAAGTCAGGTACAAATACAGATTTCATATATGACAAATATGCAGATTAACATACCTTCACCATCTGAATACATCCAGAGCAAGGAAAAGAACACAAACCTACTCAAAGCTTGGCCTTTTGCTCTTCCTGTTACTGGTGCCTTCTAAGGGTAGTTCCTCTTCTGCCCCATGTCACTGCAGATTCATCCAGCCTATTTTTGTACCCTGGCAGTAGAACCATGAAGTATGTGTTTTTCTTGTCTCTGGATTCTTTAGTTTGAAAGATTTAAATCACCATGTATAGTTCTAATTCATTCTCGTTGCTATGTAATATTACACTGTGTAAATGTTACAAGGTGGAGTTCTCCATTTAAGGACTGATAGACATCTGGGTAAGATAAGCAGTGGTGTCATGAATACTCCACTTTATGATATATGATTGTATACACATTTCTTTGGGGAGCATCCATATGAGCAGAATTACTTGGTCATAAGAAGCTCAGCATTAGCAGAGATTGCCAAAGGGGTTGTACCCTTAGACCCTGACACCAGCAGTATATGAGCATTCTTGCCAGTTCATGCTTTTGGCAGAATTCAATTACTTTCCCAAGGACAAACTTCTGATAATATATTCACAGAGGAGCACATGGCTTCAAGTATAGGCTAAGAGAGATTCTGTGTAAACATCCAGGAAACTTAAAAATATATTCCTGGACAAACAGTACCCATGGGACTATGAGGCCTCCCTATTTGTATCCCAGAAGCATAATCCTCACTTTATTCCCAGTACCTTACCTTTTTTCTAGGCCATCAGGCCAGCCATATAAGCAATCTTCACATAGAAAAAGAAGTTTTTATGTCTCCTAATGCAAATACATAAACCAATAGACAAGTATTTACCTTCACCATGAAAAAGTCTCGGTAACAAAGACATGAACGCTTCCTAAGGCTAACTCTATCAAGACAGATACAGAGATAATCTATCTATGTATCCATCTTCTATGTATCAACATATAGGTTCTTATAGTGAGCGAACTTCTTTTCTAAACCCTTCACAAATACTTACATGATTTTATAACAATACATATGATAAATGTTATTCTAATATTACAGGCAAGGAAACTGAGACCCATAGAAGTTGTCTAACATCATAGCAGGTAAATAGCAGGGCAAGAACTCTAGTTCAGGTGGTTGGCTACATAATTCATGTTCTTGATCCCACATGATGCTCAGTTTATTTTTGAAATCTAAGGGCTTATTTTGTTTGGTTGGGCTTTTAGGGGTTTGGGTTTTTTGTTTGTTTTCTTTGGGGGTTGTTTGTTTTACTTTTTAAGACAGTCTCTGTTTGGTTTTTGAGACAGTGTTTTTCCATGTAGCTCTAACTGTCCTGGAACTCTTTGTATACCACATTGACCTCGAAGTCACAGAGATCTATTTGCCTCTGCCTCAAGAGTGCTGGTATTAAAGGCATTTGCCAATGCACTCAGACCCTCAGTCAATATCTTGTGTTTCTTTTTATTTTTCTTTCACTATTAGAAATCTGTTTCTTTATATGCCCAAATCTAAAACAAGTTCTTAGTGACCTAAAGAGAACACACTCAAATTATATTCAAATTAATATAAACTTTTAGACCACAGTTTAGTAAAAATATCTATTAATAATATTTTACTTTTATTATTTTTTACATACAGGGAAAAGTGTTTGCTGTACAAGCCTGAGTTCAACCCCCAAAAAGAACTGACTCACAAAAGTTGTCCTCTGAGATCTACATGTGTGCCATGGAATATATGCATGTGTACATATATGTACATGAATGGACACACATGGTGATACACATGTATGTACATGCATATAATATAGAGAGAGGTAGTAATAATGAACTTTAAAAAATATGTACATATAAATACAATAGAAAAGTTATATAATGGTGTTAAATACTGCCCTCTTTTTCCAAACTCAGATCTAGAAATAATGTATTTGTGACAGACAGGTTTATATAACTGTGTATCAGTGTCTCTCTTATTACAATAGTTGTTTTTGACAACACTATCTTCATTTATTCTCTTTGTTTTACAGATAACAGAAGAGAGCTCTAAGAACTTGAAAGTGTGCTCAAGATCAGAGACCTATGAAACTGAGTCTTATTAATCAGCCTACCAGATTCCAAGGCCTATATTCTGTACCCTTATCATCTCTTACTGGCATGTGTTTGGACTAGAGAACTTTAATAGGAACATTGGATTTACTATATAAATATAAATGTGAAAAATACGTTGTAAATTCAAATGCAGATAGTGTATGTGTTGGGGGCTATTTTTCCACAAAAGAAGTCCTTGGTACCTTAGTAATTCTGTAGTCAGTTAAATACAACTAGATTTCCAAAGATGGGATAGCTTGAGTAGATCACAAATAAACTGATGTTTCTTGAGCAGTATGATCCATACTGGGCTAAAGATAGGTTTGGAAAATTCACATCCCAGGTGGTAGTTGTGTGCATAGCTGCTGAGCAGCACATGGAACTTCTGGGGGCTTCTGTTCAAACTGCCAGGCTCCCTACGGAAGAACCTACAAATTCCATAAAGGAAGATAGTAAGAGCTGCACTGATCTTCTAAATGTATTGAGGTACATTTCCAGCTATAGAAAAAAAAAAGACTACTAAATGGTCAGTGCTTTAGTAAATATCCTAGATTTGAAGATAGAAAACACAAGTTAAAAGCGAGCTCTGGAACTACACCTCTGAGCAGGATATTTCTTCAAAACTGCAAGAGAGAAATAATAAAAAATAGCAACAGTCATATTTTCTAATTCATGACATTGTTGTGAGAAATACAGTAGACTATCCCAGTCTGATATCTAGTGTATTCTAACTTGTAGGAATTTCTTCATGAACAATCATCATTGCTATTTTTTGATTACTGTCATGGGTTTAATCTATTTTATACGCCCCTTCAGACCAGGACTAAGTGAGTGGAGTAGTTCCTCCTGTAAATAGGTAAAGGATCTGGTGATCACCCAAAATAAAATCATGGGACAAAGGCCCAAAGCCATGTGCATGCACAGCATACTCTTTCTTTTCCTATACTCTCTGCTTCTGAGTTTGATTCACCACTCAGTAACACTATGCTCAAACCACTAAATGCCAAATTCACATAAGCATCTAAATAACATCATCAAGATAAAATAGATAACAGATAAAAGGATACTAGTTATGTCTCAATTAAAACCATGGGAAGGGGGTTGGAGAGATGGCTCAGCGGTTAAGAGTACTGACTGCTCTTCTGAAGAACCTGAGTTCAAATCCCAGCAACCACATGATGGCTCACAACCACCCGTAATGAGATCTGATGCCCTCTTCTGGTGAGTCTGAAGACAGTACAGTGTACTTTCATATAATAAATAAATCTTAAAAAAAAATGGGAAATGCAATGTAATGTTTTAGTCCTCTCATCCCATGTGAACACAAACACTTCACATCTGCCACACAGCAGCTGTGCAGCAGCCATACTGATTGGGGTGGGAAATTCATGCTATGAAGTTAATCATTCTGAAAGGATTTAGTTTGACATGGCCAGAATAAAAATGTATGGAGGAAGTTTTTAAATAAATAAAAATAGTGAGACCACATATATCCAGCATCCACTTTAAAAAGCTATTAACTCTGACCTAATGTGTTCCTGATGTGTCCATATCATTTACTACCCCTGTTTCATTTTGAACAAATCCAATACTTCATATTGTCATGCCCTTAAGTATTTAATCATACAAGTGTACACTATGATTTTTGTTATATTAACCATATCTTTCAATCTAATAGATATCTATTCAGTAACAATGATACTTTTAGATTTGTAATATGGGTTGAGAAACAGTTTCTGTGTTTTCAAAATTCCTAGCATGTTACTTTTTGAGACTCAAAAGCAATAAGTCAGTATTCCCAGGAATTCTCAGAAATCTCAAAATTATATTAATAAAAACAAACTTCTAATAAAGGAAACTATTAGCAGAGCACATAGACAGCCTACAGAATGGGAGAAATCTTTACCAGCTCATTTAAGACAAGAGAATAATATTCAGAATTTGCAAAGAACTACAGAAATAAAATATCAATGAAATAACACTGCCAATCAAATAGGCTAAAAGACTGAATCTACGGTTTTCAAAAATAAAAGAAATACAAATAGCCAATAACTATTTTTTAAAGTGTTCAACATTCCTAGTCACCTAGGAAATGGAAATTGAAACTAACTTGAGATACCATTTCATGCTAGTCAAAAAGACTTTCATCAGGAAATCCAACAACAAATGTTGAAGAAAATGTTGAAAGAAAGGAACCCTTATTCACTACTAATGAGCATGCAGATTTATATAGCCATTGTGGAAATAGGTTTGGAAATCCCTCAAAATTAAAAGTATAACTACCATATGACCCAAATAATTTACCATTGGGTATATACCCTGAGAACCCCATAGCCTACCATAGAGATATTTGCATATCCATGTATATTGTTACTTTATTCACTATAGTAAGAAAATGGAACTAATTTAGGTCTCTGTCAAAAGATGAAAGGATAATGAACATCTGCCTCATATATAAAATATATACTAGACAACTATAAAGAAAACTGCCATCACAAAGTTCACAGGGAAATGGATGGACTTAGAATGTATATTACATGAGGCCACTCAGAAAGAAAAATGTATAATATATATAATGCATGCTCTCCCTTATATGTACATACAAACCCATAATGCATACATGTATATATGTAAACAAACATGTATATGGGTATAGTATTTAGAAAGAAGAACATGAAAGAGTAATAAAAATAAATGCTCATTAATGAATGAGTTTACATATACACTATATTTTGTAGAAGTCCTTTGAATGCAAAAGGCTTAAATAGGGTAATGTCCATATGTGATTCCATAAGGGCTATTACCTTACCAGGAGATTTAATTTTAAATGTTTCTTTTACTGTTAGAATATTCCTGTGTTCTGTGATTCTTTGAAAGTACTACTAAACTTAGTATGATTTATTTTTAAGTAACAATTTACTTAACTATATTATTATTATTACTGTTAAAAATAAGAATTATCCACTAGCCGAGCAGTGGTGGCAAATGCCTTTAATCCCAGGACTTGGGAGGCAGAGGCAGGCAAATTTCTGAGTTCGAGGCCAGCCTGGTCTACAGAGTGAGTTCCAGGACAGCCAGGGCTACACAGAGAAACCCTGTCTTGAAAAAGAAAAAGAAAAATTATCCACTAATATCACTAACTATCCTCTCAATACTCAAATTTCTTTAATCTGTTTTTCTTACAACTTGTTTGAGTTTAATTCATATTCTGAAATTACTTGATATATGTTCTAAGAATCTGATAATGTCCAGCTTTAATTCTGTATCATCTATATGCTTGTCTGTGTATTTCTATTCCCATTGAAATCTTATTGCTAAAACAGGCATCTTGTTTGTCTAGTTGATTGTTTTTTTAGATCCTTCCATGGTGAACGGACATTTCTACCCAAAATTATTGCATAATTTCATTCTTTGTGTCTCTCTGACATTATTTAACATATGCCACTGTCCTCTGCATAAATCCTGTAAAGTTAAAGGATTGATCATAGTCTATTCTGACAAGACAACTTCCTAGATGGTATTTTGTATTGCTGTGAGGAAGCATGTAATGTCCCTCTTTAGAAGATGATAATCATTAATGATTATTAACTTAATTGTGTGTGCCCATGCATATATTAGCTCATGTATATGTACAGATGCAGGTGCATTGTGTATGCATGCATGAAAAGGCCAGAGAACAACCTGAGATTTCATGTCTTGGGATAGGGTCTCTTATGGGACTAGAAATCTCTGAGTATGCTAGGCTAGATGACCAGAAAGCCTGGGGGATAGTCCTGTCTCTATTTCCCTAGTACTACGATTACAGGCACATACCACTATGTCCATCAGGTTTTGTTGTTATTATTCTTTTTTAAAAAACATGGGTTTTGAAGGATTAAACCCAGGTCCTCATGCTTGAGAGACAAGTACTTTACACACCAAGCTACCACCAGAGCCAGGGGTTCAATCTTTAATACAAGAATTTACTATGATTTAGCTCAACCCTTATTAGAAGCTAGATTTGATTGATTGGGAATTAGATATCTACAATAAGGATCTAGACAATGTAGGAAAGATATATTTTGTGCTATTCCATGTTTCCATGCTGAAAGCATGGTACCTGCGACATCACAGGCACTCCAAAACTGCTGGTCAAATTAAACTAGAAATTCCAACATTTTCTCTAAAATGTAATTTATCCAAAGAAGTGCATACTTTTCTACTGTCATCATTAGCTCTTATAATGTCAAGGACTTCATCACTATCCCAACACCTAAGCTGCCTGTTCTTTTTAATTTACTCATCAAATTCTCCTCACATTTATAAAAGAAGAAATTGCTATGCCTGGACTTGAATAACTGCAAAAGTTAACATTAGTTTAATACTTCATGACATTTGCTTAAATTTCCTCATTAAGTCTACAGGTATCACTTTCCCACTGGCATTAGCTGAACAATGTATACAAATTATATCTCTGCTTACACAATTGAGCATTTAGAAGGTTATTGCTTTTTTCCCTCTATGAAGAGGGAAAATAATTTCAGTTCATATAACAGACAAAGATTAGATAGACCTGATCTACTTTTGAAACAATTTTTAGTAAAAGTCCTTTAGTTCATGAGCCATACTGACCTTTCTCTTGATCCTGACAGATTTAGACAATAGGATCAAAACAGGCTTCACTATCTGAGTTGGACTTGCTCAGATCTTCTGCATGCTGCCATAACTTCTGCAAATTTATATGTGCAGCTGCCCTACCATGTCTAAAAACACATTTCCCTGTAGTTGTCCACCACATCTGGTTCTTTTTCTCTTTCCACTCATCTTTCACAAGGATTCATGAGTCTTGGAAGAAAGGGCTATAATATAGATGTCCCATTTGGGGCTGAGCATTTTGTAGTCTTTTATTCTCAGCACCTTGACACAGCTGAGTTGTTACTCTCTGTGTTAATTACCATCTACTACAAATAGAAACTTCTCTGGTGAGGAGTAATAGATGTATTCATTTGTGGATATAATAATAAGTCATTAGGAGTCCACTTGATACTGTGTTTATTCAAGCCAGACCAAATTCCAGCATACAAAAGGTATTGAGCACAAAGTCCCACCCCTAGCTGAGGACACCTATTGGCAACTCATATCCACTGAGAGAGAAAGAGACAGTTTTCTCTAAGAGTGTAGCCCAGGCTAAGTCCACTATGTTCCAGTGGATGATCACATATCTAGGAATATCTGAGCAGGACCAATCGATGGTATTTTTCTAAAAAACATAAAGTTGGCAATTAACGAAGGGGATATGTTGGGGGAGAAGTTGGGGTAAAGAATGAATATGGTCATGGGCTGGTGAGATGGCTCAGCGGGTAAGAGCACTGACTCCCCTTCCTAAAGGTCCTGAGTTCAAATCCCAGCAACCACATGGTGGCTCACAACCACTCGTAATGAGATCTCATGCCCTCTTCTGGTGCATCTGAAGACAGTTACAGTATACTTATTTATAATAATAAATAAATATTTTTGCCGAGCAAGCAGGGGAGACAGGAGTGAGCTGGAGTGAGTGGAGTCGACCAGAGCGAGCAGAGGTCCTAAACATCAATTCCTAACAACCAGATGAAGGCTCACAACTATCTGTACAGCTACAGTGTGTACTCATAGACATAAAATAAATAAGTAAATCTTTTTAAAAAATGAATATGGTCAAAACACAATGTGTGAAATGTTCAAAGAATTAATTTTAAAAAAGAAAACAACCCTTAACAGAAGTCTACAAAAAAGCTGATTTTGATCTAGACAAAAAAAAAAAAAATGATCTGGCTCACAGTTTGTACTTTTGCTGAGCTCTTTCATTGTCAAAGTCCTCCCAGAGTGACCATTCCTACTCTCCTCCTTCTCCTAAGCCCTGGAAGCTCTGCAGCTTCCTGCAGTCCTCTGTCTACACCCACCCCTACCCACCAGCTGTTCTTGCTTTTCAACCTGTCGAAGCACCTCAGCTTTGCTCACTTTTCACCTCACCTGATGCTTCTGCAGCTTTCACACTGACCGGACGCCCTTTCCCTTCTTCACACCCAAGGCTCCACACTCTGCTTCCCCTTCCACCTCTCAGACCACTTCTAATTCTCACTTGGTGTTTTCTCTTCCCTTGTCATCATTTAAATCACCAGAGTTTTGTGTTTGTCTTGACTTTTTTTCTTACTTGTGCTCCTCCCCTTCGGTTTGATAAGTTTTACAGAGGGCAACTGAATTGACCTCTGTGCTTGTCTGAGGGTTCAGACCCATAACTGTGGTGGCACTCTGGGATAGCCACAAAAGAATGAACAAGAAGCCCATGTATGAATCAAACTTTTGCCTATTCCTGTCCTCTCTTCTGTACCTACCCTCTACAAGCCTGTTGAAAACTCAAGCCCAGCTCTCCTAGTTATTTTATTCTCCCTTCCTTTCCCCTTTATACTTAATTGGTTATATCCATATTTCAGAGATCTCTCAAAATCATGGTTATGAAATAGAATGCAGTGAGGGGGTATCCCATGCCAAGGTAACCCCCTGAGAAAGGGGGTTTGTTTAGGGTAATGGAGGGGAGTGAGGTGAAGGGGGAAAGGCAGACATACAGGAGAGAGCCATGAGGACTGAGAAGAGCAGACAGAGGACAGAAAAGGGCAGGCAATGGTGACAGATGATGACTTAACCTATTGCTAGGACCCTGGGAGGAAACTAGTGGAATTTTCTATAACCTAACAGTATGCCCACAGTATTGGAATTCTAATACTTGTTTCTGGTTTTTTTGGGGGGGGGTGGATGTGGGATCCTGCCTAAGATACTGAGATTAAGCTTCTGCTTTAAAAATCAGATTTTCGTACACAGAACTTGAGTTCGGTGCCATGCAGATCTAGGTTTTGAATTGGATACTGCTAAATGACTCTAACAGACCTGAGCGTGAATGGAGATGTCTAGTCTCACACTCCTCCCTTCCCTCTCCTTTGCTACACCATTAGATTCCCTCATTTAGGCACTTCCTCATTCTTATCACTAGCCACAAAGGTCAATTCTCTTATTTGGCCACCTTCTTTTGCCCAACTCATTCCTGAGGCAGATTACCAAAGTCCAGCAATCAACTACCACAACTAACACATACAATCAGAATCTATCAAGTAATCCTAGCTCATTCTAACACAGACTACCCCCTCCCAATTTTCTCCTGAAAATTAAGCCTGCATAGCTATTTGCTGCTGTTTCTGCCTGATTCAGATTCAGTCACCTTGTCCCTTTGTCTTGCTAATAAAAGATCTCTTTGTGCTGGAAATTAGTTTTTGGGTGTGTCTTTCCCAAATCCTTGCTCCAGAGGGGAGCACTTCAGAGGGTGTGGGTCCCTTCAACTGTCACCCTTATGCTTTCAAATTTAAGTCAAGTTCATTAACCTCTCTGTGTTTCAATTTGAAAGTACAACTTCAAAATACAATCAAGGCAGGCAGTCTTAAGACAACAGTTTATAGCTATAACAGTTAAACTATCCCTATTGCAAAGGTTAAAAAATCTGAGAGGAAGTAGCTTGATGATGCAGCTCAGAGCTTTAGAAGAGCGAGAAGCAGCCAACAGAAAAGAAACAGATGTCAAGAAAGCATAAATACCAGAACAGAAAAAAATGAAATAAAAACTCAAAAATAATTAATAGAATTAACCAGAAAATAAACGGATTCTTTAAAAAGACTAACAAGAGTGACCAATCCTAGCTAAACTAACCAAAAAGTGTCAAGAACTAAAGTAATAAAATAGAAATGAAAAGGGATGTGTTACTATAGATTCCAATGAAATCCAGAAAATTTTAAGACATAGGTAAGTTTTTAACTTATATGATCTGAAATTAAAGCCAGAAAATACAAAGAACTGAAGCAGACACACAACAAATACTAATTAAAAGTCTCCCAAACAACAAGTCTGAGGCCAGATAGCTTTATTGCTGACTTTTACCAAAGTTTAAAATCATTTCACAAGGAAGGAAACAACCACTATCAACTCATTCTATGAAGCTAACATAGCTCTCTCATCCCCAAACAAAAATCACAGAATAAAAAATCCTTTTTGAAAAAAAAAATCTAGGAATACAAAGAACATACCTCAAGACAATAAAGTTTATATTTAACAAACAGATAGCCAACATTACCCCAAATATGAGACCATTTCTCCTAAAAACTGAAATGAGAGAAGAGTGACCACTATTAATATTCAGTATAGAATTTGAAATCTTAGCCATAACACTTTCATGTTAAACTATCCCTATTTGCAGATAACATGATATGGTTATAAGAATGCCACTGGAGAACTCTAGAATTGGCATATTTTCAGTAAAGTTTGCAGGATATGAAAATCAACATACAAAAATCATTAGCTTTTATATAAACTGTTATGAAACATAATGCAACTGGGGTGGTGACCAGAGCAGTCATTTTGGCAGGTAACAACAGAAGATAGTAACAGAAGTCCCTTGGAGGAGCCTAGTAGAATCACTAGTAAGATAACAAACACCAGTAATAAACTTACTTAGAGGGCAATCAGGAAAACTATTTATAATAATCTCAAAAATCTAAGGAGGTGAAGGGTCTCTCTCTAAAGAAAACTTTAAACACAGAGTAAAGAAATTGAAGACAGTGTTAGGTCTCAAATCCTGGGAAAAATGATTGAGGTACTTATTTAACATATCAAAGAGGACCTAGCTTCCAGGTTCTCCCAGCATCCCTCAATTCCATACCCTTTAATATGTTAACTACCCCTTTTGTACTTTGCCCTCTTGGCTGCTGCACCTGGTTCCTCTCTCTCCCCTCTCCATCTCTTCCCCACCTCTGCGAAGGACTCAGAGTCATGGACTACTGTGGACTCTCCTGGATGTTCTTGTTTCTGGCTATGCTCTGTCTTTTATCTACAATAAACTTTCTCCTCCACCATACCTAGGAGCAGTCATGTCCTTTTCTTCTTGCTTCTTTTTTCATTCTGACAGTATACTACAGAAATATCTCTCATGATCCTGTATTAGCAAAATAAACATTATGAAGACAGCTATACTACCAAAAACAATGTACAGATTCAATGCAAACCACACCAAAATTCTAGTGACATTCTCCACATGACAAGAAAAAAACCTAAAATTGATACAGAAATTCAAAAGATCATGGAAAGCCAAAACAATTCTAAATAAAAAGCATACAACCAGGAGCATCACACTGTCTTGCCTTATGCTATAATACAAAGCAATAATATCAAAATTAGTATGATATGGACATAAAAGAGACTTGTAGGCCAACAGAACCTTATGTAAGATCCATAAAAAAACCCCACATATCTATGGTCACCTATTTTTTGACAATGATATCTAAAATGTACACTTAAAAGGGTTTTTTTCTTATCAATAAATAGTGCTGGCAAAACTGGATAGCCATTTGCAGAAAAATGAAATTAGATCCATATCTCTCTCTCTGCACAAAAAATCAATTCAAAATGGATCAAAAACCTTAATTTAAAACCCAGAAACACTGAAACCACTAAAAGAAAACATAGAGAAAACACTTCACAACACAGATATAGGCAAGAAATTTCTGAACAGAAGCCAGTAGAACATAAAATAAACCCAAGAATTGGCAAATGTGATTGCATGAAATTAAAGGCTTCTGTATAGCAAAAGAAACTGTCTACAGAATAAGCAACAGCCCCCTCTCAAATCTTTACTGTCTATAGTTTCAGACTAAGGGATAATATCGAAAATACATAAAGAACTGCAAAAATTTAGCACTCAAAACACCAAAACTTCCACCCAATAAATAGGCCAATGACTATTCTCAAAAGAAGATATTCAAATGCCCAACAGATATTTTTCTAAGTGTTCAGCGTCTTCAGCCATCGGAAAATGCAAAAATTCTTTGAGATTCCATCTAAGCACAATCAGAATAGCTATCATAAAAATAACAAATTAACAAACACAGGTGAAAACATCAGGAAATATGAACTCTTATCCACTGTTAGTGAGAATGTAAATTGATACAGCCCCTATGGAAATCAGTGTTAATTTTTAAAAAATCCTAAACACTAGAAATACCATATGACCTAGCTATATCCCTCCTTGGATTTTACCCAAAAGACTCTATATCCTATTGTAAAGACACAAGCATGTCCACGTTCAGTGATGCTCTATTTGAAATAGCTATGAAATGGAATTTACCTAGATATCCATTAACTGATGAATAGATAACAAACATATGATACATATACAGAACAGAATTTTGTTCAACAGTAAAATAAAAATGAAGTTTGTATGAAAATGAGTGTTACTGGGAAACATTGTCTTAAGCCTTTTAAGTCGGGTTCAGAAAGGCAAATACGGCCTTCACAAGACTGAACCAGTAAACATTCAATTATAGACAACAGAGGGGCTCATGGACCTTTACCCAGCCTAGAAGAGCTAATAACACTCCAAGGCTTGTTAGGGGAGAGGAAGTCATTATTTTCAGTAGTGTAGTTCTTGATGAGTTACCCAGGATCCAGTGGATAGCTTTACACCTATGCATATGCAAGTGGTCCCGGTTAAACGCAGTAGATCCCAAAGAAAAAGTAAAAGCCATGAAAATGGGTTAGGGATTTGGTGGAAAGAGGAGCAGTTTTGTGAGGGTAGAAGGATATAAGAGAGGGTGTGGGTGACTATGATCATAATTATTATATTATACATTTGTGAACTTGGCAAATACTATAGAACAACAAATAACTCTTCCGTCTCTCATTGTCTGTCTGTCTCTCTCTCTTTCTCTCTCTCTCACACACACACATACACACACACACACACACATACATACACACACAAG
>NC_045030.1:152205462-152207254 GCF_008632895.1 Mastomys coucha
ACACACACACATACACACACACACACACACATACATACACACACAAGCCCTAGCTTATAATTATTAAAGATACAAGATATAAGTAAGTATAAAACTAGAAAAGGACCCTTGAGATGGAGAAAAAAAAGATGCTTTAATGGATGGGGTGGGGAAGATAACAGAACATGTGTGACTAAAGTGGAATCAAAAATTCTGGGTATAAAAGGATAGGTCAGGAAAAGAGAGACATGTCAGAGGAATCAACCTAAAGAGTATGCATGTAATTGCCACAGGGAATCCTGTTACTTTGCAAGCTAATTTTAAAAAAATGAGGTATAAATTGATACCTAGTGATTGGATTGGTGGGGCTGTCACATTGCCTAGCTTATAATAAGTTTAAGTTGTTGGTTACTATTATTGATCACTAGTTAGTACTCTTTTCCAGTCCTAAACCTGCAGAGCTTTCCTTGATCCTGAGCAATCACAACCATGTGGTACCAGTTTCTATATACCCAAAGTGGTCACTTAGCCTGCTTGTGAAGACACTAGCATCATCCTAAGAAACACTCTGCTGGAAGACTCTTTTTAGTTTTCCAGAGACAGGGTTTCTCTGTGTAGCCCTGGCTGTCCTGGAACTCACTCTGCAGACCAGGCTGGCCTCGCCTGAACTCAGAAATCCACCTGCCTCTGCCTCCCAAGTGCTGGGATTAAAGGCGAGTGTCACCACCACTGCCCTGCAGTAGAAGATTTTCAATGGCTTCAGTTTCTATAAGACTGCAGAAACAAGTATCCAAAACCCTCTGAGATGTGGATCTACTTTCCTTTTCCAGTCAGAGTAAAGGCTCCCTGAGGTTCACAGTAGTAGAAAAGAGTTAAACAAGAGTTTATGTGAGAAGAGTTAAGCTGAAGCGCAATGTATGCAAAAACTGGAGTTAAAACGCTATTTTACTAAGGGAAAAAGAAAAAGAGATAAGCAACTGGGTGAAAAAAAAGAGTGGTGCTGCAAAATAGAGACAGAAGTGGTCCCATAGATGGGGCAGAGAAAGCCAATAAAAATCACAGGGCAAAATCAAAGATGGATTTAACACAGGTCTCTGCTTACTTCTGTGCCAATTACCTAGCTCTGCGTACAGCTTCTCCAACCTTAATATTCTACAGTAGACCCAACAGGATGCCCCCAATCTGGGTACATGTTCTTACTTCTATTTTAAGCTTTTAATCCCAATTGTTAACAACTCCATTAAATATAAAACTTCCTTTCAGAGCTACTTGGAAATGTGTTACATAAATGCTGCACATATTCCCCCTCTTCGATAGCTTCTAAAAATAGGAGCTCGGATGCTGGCTTTGTTCACTGTGCGAGCTCCCACTTGCACACCTATCATGTTCAGAGTCCAATTGGGACAGATCACTTTTGCAGGCATTTCTTTTCTCTGTCTCCCATTTCTCTTTGCATGTACAGCATAGTTTTTAAACGAAGTTTAATGCTGCTGAAGAAATGACATGCTGCTACAGGAATGAGAAGGCTATTGACAATCCTTGTTCTCTTCTGATTCTTACAGATGCCCCTGGAGATATCTGTAGGGCACACAGAAAAACATTGCTATAAACATTTAGGAGGGTAGAAAAGACAAAAAAAGAAATCAGTGATTGGGAATATTTATTCAAGAGCTGAAGTTCCTCTAGGTGACACTATGGTAGGCACTACGAATTATTGTAATGAATGCAGTTATTTTTCAGGCCAATGACTAGGTTTCAGTTCATGCTTCATTGGTGGATATGAAAATTGAGTCTTAAATATATTAAAGAATTT
>NC_045030.1:152207619-152208174 GCF_008632895.1 Mastomys coucha
GACAGACGGAGAGAGACAGAGAGAGACAGAGAGACAGAGAGAGAGAGAGAGAGATTTGTTTTCCCACCCACACTGGGACCTGCCATTAGTTGAAAGCTGTTTTGTTGTGGCGAGAGAAGCATTAAATGTCACACACTGAATTTGCTCTGACTATGAGCTAGCCATATCACTCAGTCAGAGAAGTATTCAGGCAGTGTCACAGGTGTTTAAAGAAAGCATCCTGCAGAAATTTAAACTGAGTACTGGAGGCAGTGAGCTGGGCACCAGGGCTTTCTTTGCATATGCATATGGTCAGAGGGCTAAAAACAGAAAGCCTCATCCCTGGGATGCATGTGTTCAATCAGGCTGCTTCACCCTGTGGGCTAAGTTTAGCAGAGCTGCGTGGTGTTGGTGTTGCCTCTCACTATTTTTTTTTGTCAGTAAGTCTCTCTCTTTTCTCCCTTCAGCTGAGCAACACGAACTAAAAGAGATATAGAAATGATAGGAGTAAGGGGGAACCAAATACCCATGGAAGGAGTTGCAGAGAGCAGGGACTGAAGGAAGGGCAAGCCAGTC
>NC_045030.1:152209058-152217712 GCF_008632895.1 Mastomys coucha
GGAGGGGAAACCGGGAATGGAGAAAGTTACATGTAAATAAAGAAAATATCAAAAAAAAAAAGGAGAAATGATAGGAGTAATATGTCCAAGGTCACACAGCAAATAAAAGGCAGATCTATGATCTAAACCTAAGCCTACTGTTTCTGCCGCTGTTGTTATTTTGATCATTTTTCAGTCATGCTTTGTTTTCTCTTGCCTGGACAATGGAAGGTTCCTCACACTGCCCCTGTAGGCTGCAGAGCTATGCCAACAACCACAGAATTTCACCTTTATGAGATTATTTTTCAAGACAGGATAGTGTCTCCGGGTGGGGGGAATCCCCCTCCAGATTTTTGAAATTCTGAAGTTTCTCAATTAGTAAGCATGTGAACAAAAGAGTTAAATATTGTATTGGTCTTTGAGGTTTTAAAAAAAAGTGAAGCCTTTTTAATCAACTGCATGGACTGGATCTTTTAGCAGTGATGACAAACACTAACAGTACTCACAGTACTGAAGAGTTCCGGTATCCTAGCTTACTATGTGCTTAACATCCAGTCGCTGAAGTCTTTCTCACTGTAATCCTAAAAGATGCTTGCATCTTAAGAATCAAAAACACTGCTGGGGACAATGTGGCCCAGGCCTATAGTCACATCATTCAAGAGGTTGGAGGTATGAAGACCACCCTGAGCTACTCAGCAAAACCGGGGCTCCCCACCACCATCTTCCAAAAGAAAAAAGAAAAGACAAGACAAGACAAAAGAAAAGAAAAAAATTGAAAGCTTTTCCATACCACACAGTACCTAACTAGGACTCCCCAGAGAGAATTACTCAGACAATAATTGCTATAAAACACTAAGGAAATTACTGTTAAATAGTGACACTGTTTTCAGAAATGTGAACTACAAAGTACTTTGGGGATTTTTGAAATATCATAGTATCCTGAACAATGTTTTCTTGGTTGTCGAATGTGGCTGTGTTCTTGGAAATAAGTCAAATAAACAATGTCATCTACATTTATTCTTGAAAGAAGGGTAACTTGTTAGATTGGAAGGCACTGTGTCATGATTTGCAGCTTGTAAAACTGAAGACCAGGAAAGGAAGGAATTCAAGAATACTCAGCCAGCTAAATCAGCCGGGATTAGAGCCAGATGTCCTGGAACTGCAGGTCCTTTTCCACTCACCCACAAATTGTATCTTTCCATCTTTCCATTCAAATCACTCCCTTGGACCATTGCAAATGGTCACAACCCCTAGCACTAATGCAGATTTGGATCCGTTCTAATGCCCCACTATTCCAACAGTTGTCAGAAACATTTGTCTCAGAAACATTTAAGATGGTGTTATAATAGCTTTTTTTTTCTTTTTCTTTTTAAATGTCTTTTCTGCGAAAGAAGCACTAAGCCTAAGCTGCAGGCTTTTCTGCCTCATCATTATATAATACTTGTCTGGGACTGCAAATCACTCGCAGAAGGACAAAGCTCGGGGGAAGAAAGGGTGGGTGTTAATCTTTTGTGATTTCTTGAGTAACGGGAGGCGATTTGTCATTTTAGGAAAACTGGAGCCTGTGTTCTCAGATTCATGCACGATCCAGCCTGTTTGACTCTATTGAAAACTTGTGGTTTCTGAGCCCTTCCCTAAATTGGGGGTAGAACACACGGGTAGCAGACAGACCTGTTTTTCTCTCTTCCCTTCTCCCCAAGTAAGAGAAGAAGCTAATAATAAATCAAAGTTCTAGAACTTGAATTTGAACTGAAAATACCTCAGAATAAAACCTGTTTCCTCCATCCGGCAAATCAGCCAGAGCAGAGAGAGTGCATTTTCTGTGAACGCTCGCCCCCTGCTGGTCAATTTTTATTATGACCAGCTCTTGGGAGAAGTAAACAAAATTACCATACCAAAAAGAATTTTTTATCGACGGGGAGAAGATTTATAGAGAACTCATTAATGTAACATTTTAGTCTTAAAGTTAGCGGTTATGGAGAACCCACAGGGACTTGTTTTTAATTCTCATGGAGACTCTCACAAGAGAAATTCTTGTGGAGCTCTCCAAATACCTTGTTGCTGAACATATTTATAGAAATGTGAAAATAAAACAACTCTCAAAGGATAACAGTGTAAAAAAAACTTTGTCTATTTATGTCAAATTCCTACCAAAACAGAATACAGTCCCCTCAACTTGGGACAATGAATAAAAAGAATTCCAGAGCAAATAAAGTTACCTGGAGGGACAGGGTCTCTTGGCATAGTTCAGTTTGACCTGAGATTGACTATATAACCCAAGCTGGTTACACACTACCACCAGTCCTCCTGCCTCAACCTCTTGAGTGCTAGGATTACGGACTTGAGGCACTATATGTGGCTTGAGGAGTACTTTTAAAGTATTTTGACTTGAAATCAATGAGACGTGTTGTTTAAATACAGTACACCTGAAACTCTTAGCTGCCTACTTTTTGCCTCCTTGTAAAAAGTCCTGACATGTGCTGCCCATCTTTACTTAAGTACTTCGTTTGATAGGTCAGCCAGTTCTATTAGAAATCCCGCTCAGCTTGATTTCAGTCTCTGTCTCCTGCTCTCATTTGATAAGGAATGCATGCCAACGATCTATGGTTAGCTGCTGGTGGCGACTGTTTTTCCTCCCTAAAGCCCTTCCCGGCTTTTCTTTCTCCCTCTCCACCACCCACGTGCTGCTCTTATTCGGACCACTTCAAATGCCTCCATCATTCATCCGCATCATTCCTGGCCTCACTGTGCACCCACGTGTATACCTTAGTGTGTCTCAATTTAACCCCTTGCTTGCAGGAGAAAGACAAACTCAACTCGGCTGGCTGAGTCTAGCACTCACGGGGACTGTGCACAGGTTTTGCAGTTCCCACCCAGAAACTAATCAGGCTCCCATCAGCAAACAGATCACATTACATAAGGCAGCTGGAAGGCGGCTCGGAGGCTGGGAAGCCAGATCACAAGGCTGCTGCTTCACCCACGTGCTGGTGAATCTTCCATCAGCCCCTCGGGAGAAGCAAACACAGACGTCTGTAGTTAACAGAGTACATTTTGTGCCTGCCAGCAAGCACACAGGTATAGGATACAATCTGCTAGATCTTACATCCGTGTACCCCCAAATCAAAATACTCAGCAGAGACTATGTAGCCCCCAGGGAATACAGAAACACGCTTCACTTCTGTGAAATTCCTTCAACTCTTTATAAAGACTCATACTTACCCGGGAATAGCTTTTGTTTTACTGCCTGGGCAGTATGCATTTAGTGACTAATGGGCACAAAGCAGGACAACCCTGTCACACACACACACACACAAAAAGGTAACCCAAATTCTCCCTTCCTGCTCCTTAGATAAGCCTTCTCACTTGGCTGCTCAGTGGAAAGAAAAAAAGGCATGGGGTGAACTGAATTCAGCTGCTGTTACCTGATTCTGACCACACTGGAAGGAGCCTAATTCTTAGGCACAGATTTGGTTTAAGCAGTGAGTGAGCAAGTGGAACCTCCTCCACCTAGAAAGAAATCGTGATAAGGGAGAATTTTTTTAAAGGTGGGGGAATAGCCTAGAAACGAAATCCATTTTCATCACACGTGATTTGTGCAGATCTTAAGTAGGTCGTTGCACTTCTGCACTTGGGCTGTGTTTTGCCTTCGATGGATGCACATTCAGCTTGAGGCGATGATGATAGCCATGATTAAGCAGTGCTTCCAAGGGAAAATGTTTTGTTGTTGTTTTCCTACCCAGAGAGCAAATGCTTGTTTAGTATGCAAGAAAACTCCTCCCATTTCTGAAATCGAATTTACATTATACGGTCTTTTGTTATAAGGTTAAGATTGCACTGCATGGTACAAAGGACGTTAGGAGAATTTTAAGAGAGAGAGAGAGAGGGGAAAAAAGAATGCACGGGATAAAGAAGGTGGGAGGTAGATAGGAAGGGGGAGTGTAGGGGAAAGGGTCCAGGAATGCTTAAGCATAGTAGGAAAGAAAAAGGAATATGCATCCATTGTACACAATAGAAGGGCTAGTTAAAACTAGCAATTTCAGGAGACAGGAGAGCATCTAGATTAGGGAAATTCCAGCTATGTGCAGCCCCTGCCCCGCTGGGAATATCTGCTGACAAGAATGTAATGAAAAGTGTAGCTGATGTAAGAAGCACCAGAGAAAGAAAGCTAAGGACTCTGGTGGGGAAGAGGATTCTTCTCAAATGAGAAAGAAGTGAACCCATTTACTCTAAATGAAAGATGCCAAGTGTATATACAAAGAAGGAATATAGAAACTCACCCAAAGGGACATTAAACACTGTAATTACGTCATTGTCTATAGACCTGCAGCCGACTCCCATCTCAAACAATATAAGAAAACAACAATTCTTCATGAATTATTCAGAGGGTCCCTCCGTGGCAGTCACACACTGTACAACTAAGGTCCCACAGCTCTTCTTCAGGGAGCCTTTGGAACTATTTCTTACATAAGTGTGGGAAGGTGGCAGCTGGCTTTAGGTTCAGTGACAATGCTTTCAGCCTATTTGACTAATAATTTTGAAAATCTTTAGCAACAACTTTGTAACACTTAATGAGTGTGAAATGTTTTGGACATCTTGGTCTGTTGCCTTTGCTGTAGCTGCCACTATCAATGTTAATGATAAAAATATTTTGTTGGTGCAATGAGGTTGTATAATAAAGAAGACAAAAGGAAATACTGTGTGCTCCATAAGGGGCTGAGAAATGATTTTTTAAAGCTTTGCTGCCATCTAGTGATGCATTTGAAGAACTGCCTGATTTAGACAAAAGTCATTCCACTGCATTTTAAAACACCAGTGCAACCGTTGGAAGGGCTAGCAACCAAAATACTAAAGCTACAATGTTTTGCATTCCTTGTTAAGCATTCCTTATAATATAATCATAACTGTAATAATTTTCAAATATATTATACAACTCGGTTACTCAAAATGTAGAAAATAAAGAAGTGTGTTATAGACCAAACCATTAACAATAATTATAGTCAACATTTATGTAATACCTACCCCATTTATATAAACCTATCCTGTGCCTGACATGACTTGATACAATGGTGAAAGCCTCTGCAGTTGAGAGCATGTATCATAAGCCACACCTACAAGTAACTATCCATATATTTTCTATATAGAGTATACAAGTGTGTTCAATGTAGGTCTCCATATTTGTTCTCAGGAGAATTTTCATAATTTCTTAGAGCTGAAGGAACCTTGCAGTTCAAAGATTAACACTGTCATTTATCAAACACATGAAGTTAGTCTGAGTTGAACTGATTGATATTATTGAGCACTACATGTTTTTTTAATACAAGCAGCCCAGGTGGTCACTTGAAAGGCTGTTATTTTTTTTCAAGTTCTAGTTTAATAAGAGAAATGACAGTATACTATATAAGGCAAGTCATTTCTTTTCTGTTCTTCTCAAAACCCAGTCATTTTCTTTTGCCATTGAAGTCTGAATTTCTATGAAGGAACTGTGTCTCCTTCACCTTCAGAGATTTGGGTGAAGCTGACTCTACCCCAGGTTAGGCAATGAGTAAATTCTTCTGCAAATAGTGACAATAATTTAGTTAGGGGTTGGCTCATGATAAAGCCTGGCCAAGAAAATTAAACACATCACTTCTATTGAATAGTGACTTTCTGGGAAGTCATGAACAAATGTGGTGTGTCTATCTGTGGATTGTACCTTTAAGAAATAATATCTGTTTTCCCCTGGCCGGAAGTGTAGCCATTTGTTGTAGAAAAGAACTAATCTCACCCCTGCCTAACTGTGAACAGCAAGAGCTTTGATTATGTCTTTTTAAAATCTTCCTCTTCAATGTTTTGTTCTTCCCCATCTTGTTACCTCTGAATTGTAAAGGACACTTTTAATATCTATTACATTAACTCTTGAATTTGTACCCAAGTTCTTAATATTGCCTAAGACAGAGCATTATGAGAATGGGTGTTTAAATTTTATTCAATAACCATAAAGCAATTTGAGAGCAACTATTATTGTTGTCTTGATCCTATATTCAATTTCTAATATATTCTCTCTCTCTCTCTCTCTCTCTCTCTCTCTCTCTCTCTCTCTCTCTCTCTCTCGGTTTTTTCGAGACAGGGTTTCTCTGTGTAGCCCTGGCTGTCCTAGAACTCACTCTGTAGATCAGGCTGGCCTCGAACTCAGAAATCCGCCTGCCTCTGCCTCCCAAGTGTTGGGATTAAAGGCATGCGCCACCACCACCTGGCCTAATATATTTTCTTATATATATTTGCCCTTCAAATAAAATACCAAGATAAATGGAACCTGGAAGTATACCTCACAGTCCTCTTTGTTTACAAAAATGTCTTGGTTACAAAATAATTGATAGAAAATAACTCAACTGAAAATGTCTGGATCAACTAAAATTAGTCAAAGTGACAAATTGGTTAAAATTAAACTGAATATTCCAAGTTTTTGCAGATATTGATAACTTTTCCAACAATTGAATAAATCCTTATAAAATGAAAACAGAATGTTAAGTGAAATGAATATGGTGTCTTCCTTTACAGAGGGCATAACGTGGAATGGACTTGCAATCCTTTAAGCATTTTTGTTGTTATTGTTTTACTATTTATGTGTATGGGTGTTTTGCCTGCATGTATGTGTATATGTATACCACATGCATATGCTACACGAGAAATCCAGAAGAGGGCATTGGATCACATAGAGATGGAGTTACAGACAGTTGTAAGCCACCATGGGTGGGGGGAATCAGATCCAGGTCCTCTGAAAGAGCAGCCAGTGCTTTTAACTACTGAACCATCTATCTCTCCAACTCCACAGAATCCTTTAAGTGTCTTAGAGAATAGTTAGCCATTTACTCTCCTGAAATTGGAGTCTTCACATAAACACTACTCTTGTTTCTTACTTAGAGTTCATTCTCATGGTTACTTATTCACCTCACGCACGCTGTTTTTGCAGATGCCTTAATGAGTTATCACTTTTGTCAGAAGCTCTATGCCTCAACACAAGAATTAACATTTTCAATATCCAGTCCATATTTTTAGAATTCCCATGCAAGCTAGGATAGTTGAACACATGTTGAAAACATTTGTAAAAGTCATTTACATACCTTTTCGCTGCCTTTTAACCCCTAAAAAATTTGACTTTCCGCCATCACGTAGTCTACTTGATGTGTTTTTACTATCTTTGTGTGAGTACTTGTATTTCAAGTTTTCACAGCTGTATTTGGCATTACGTAACCAGCTTTTGGAGAATGTCTGCTGTCAGATTGCTGCAGTGTGGTAGCGAGAACAGGGTTAGGGATGCTTACCATTGATGACCTGTAAGAGGGTCAGGCTGCTATTTGCTGGGTGCCAGTTGGGAGACTGAAATCTCTCGCTGGTTTTAAAAGAGAGCCAGATAAACTAGGTTTAAATATTGATCTCATAGAACTGCAATGAGCTTTGAGCTATTAGTAATCAATGAAGCCAGTTGCAGTTTGAGTTCATTACAAAAATAATAAATACATAAACCCTCGATGGTCTTCCATTGAAAGTCACTTTTCCAGCTGACAGCTAATACCTCTACACATTCTTGGGCACTCAACTAGTTAGAAATTTTAATAATTAAAAGGGAAAAGGTTGTTCCAATTTTAAAAATGTGCAAAAATGATTTAAAGTACATGAAAGACTGTAAGAATCACCCCATGCTGTTTATTATAATTATCCAAATGTTTAATAAGTGAAAAATCAAGCATGAATAATGATCTCAATGAATTCACTATGTAGACCAAGCTGGCTTTGACCTCACAGAGACCCACTTCTCTCTGCCTCCCAAGTGCTGGGATTAAAGTCCTGTACCATTATGTCCAGCCCCAAGCTCCAAAATTTTTATTCAGCAAAATGGCCTGGGACTGTCTAGTAACAGCTAACGGCTATGGGCTGCAATAGTCTTGCTCATCCCACATACTCCTCCAGTGACATGTTTAGACAGTCTTCTTATTGGAAGGTGGGGACTGACATTTATTCTCTTGAGTCCTGGCAGGCCTGTGGTTACAGCTGATGGGATGACATGTGACTCTGGAGGCTAGGTCATAAAAGGTGGTACAACTTCCACCTGGCCTTAAATTACTCACTCTTGAAACCTGTAACTTAATTTTTTAATCTTATTTTTATGTTTAATGATGGTTCTTAAATGCTTTAACCTCTCTTTTTAGCCCACCATCCACCAGAGGTAGTGGAAAAGAAAGGATCGGGGTAGGGCTAGGAATTGGACCTGTTTAGAAAGGTTCTTTGGAACAACTCCCATCTGTGTTGTCTGCGGCAGTTCATTTCACAGGTAAGCAGTGGCAGCTGGATCTACTCAAAAACACTTCACTGAAATATCTGGCTAGCAAACATGAATCAGCAGTGGTGACACTACCCAGCAGAGACAGCCATGCCTCAGCTTTGGCACAAGTCAGCAGAAGGAGGGACCAGGAGGGATGCCAGGAGAAGTTCTCAGCTGGCTGTGCCTCTCTCTCTCCCTCATCGAAGCAAAGATCAGCAAAGACACTAGACCCTAGACACACAAGTGTTGCATAGCTAGCTCTATGAGCAAGCCTAGCTCAGCCTCCATCGATGTCCATCAAGTTCTGTTTATACTCCCTCCAAATATCCATGAGTCCTCCACAAGTCTTGCCTCAGCACAGGTGTCTGTCTCAGCT
>NC_045030.1:152217722-152220872 GCF_008632895.1 Mastomys coucha
TATTTCTCTCTATGGAGTCCCAACAAATGGAGCTCAACTGTAAAGAATCCTTCATCATGTGTCCTTCACGTGCTTGCTTTAGCAGAACACCTTTTCTCCTGTGTCTACTTCAGCAAATTGTTCCTTCATGAGTCTGCCTTAGCCTTTCACCTGTGTCCACTTCAAAGATTCCTTTACATGCTTACCCATGCAAAACACCATCCAACACTACTGACTTTCCAAAGAACCCTTAAGTTTCCACTTCAGTAAACCTTTCATCAAGTCCTGGGATTTCTGGTGTACACCATTACACTTGACAACTTCAGCCTTTAAATGTTCCCACTGAAGCCCATCAGTGTCACCTCTGCTGTGCCTCACCTCATTTCCTGGCCCGCAGAATCATTGAGCATCATAAAACACCAGTATATGTGGTGATGACTTGTTACAAATTCATAGATAATCAGAACATAGGTGATGGAGACATAGCTCAATAGTTAAAAACACGGCTTGCTCTTCCAGAGGATCTGAATTTGATTCCCACCACTCATGGTGGCTCACAACCATTTGAAATTTCCAGTTCCAGGGGCTTCTGGTCTCCATGGGTCCATGGGCATCAGGCACACAAGTGGTCCACAGATATACACACAGGCAAAACACCCATACAAACAAAATCAATAAAAAAAAAAAGATAACCAAAATGCAGCATCACTGATGTCTGGTCCAAATAGATAGAGAAAGAAACCATCCAAATAAAAATCCAAGCAGCACATCATATTGTTTGGTATGAAAGGGCAAATGGCCTGAAGCCAACATCTACACAAATTTCACGGCAGTGTTTAAAGAAGTAACTGGGTAAACAGAACCCGAAGGGAACACAATTGGAAGGCATGTGACAAGGTTCAGAGAAAGAACATATGAATGAACATCTGTGAAGGGGCAAAGAAACACTTCTATCAAGTATAAATGGTCACCAGACAGTGCTCTGTAAAATTACTTCTCCAGTGTTGTCAGCCAGTCACCTTTCTTGGCTTCAACTTGCTCAGAGGAAGCTCTTTGTAGGATTAGCACCCCATTTTCAGGAGCTTTTTCATTCTGCAACATTTCAGGCTTGCTTCTTTTTTAAGGAATTGTTTGCTTGCTGAAGGGAGGTGGTAGAAACTCTTGATTATATTTAGATGCAACCATATGAAACTGTCAATGTCCAACCATTCTGACTTACAAGAATAGCAATTTCATATGGCTCAACCTGATTCAGTTGACTTCTTTTCAGGACAGACAAGTAGAAAAAGAATTTAATCGAGATGATTTATTGACCTTCATGCATGATGCTCAAGATCAATTTAAGAGCTAAACCATGAAGTTATTATTTCATGAGAAACAAGTCTTCTTCATTATATCAAAAACACTAATGTCAGGCAATCCATGATTAAAGTTTAGCAATGTAGGAGGATGTGAAGAATGAAGGGAGAAGAGGGATAAGATGGAATTAAAGGAGAATCAAATTCTGCCATCATAAAAGCCATTTCTGATTGCTCTACTATATTTAGACAGTGAAGTACATAAGAAACCCATCCCCATCTGAGTTACAGGTAGGATGGAAGGCAGAGATTTCAAACATTATTTTTTACTTCTTTTCCACAGTGTATCACTGAAGATAATGCAAAGTGATTAGAAGAAAATAACATCTTAATTTGAGTCATCTACAGATAAAAGGAAATGTGAAATGTCTTCAGGTACTTTGTTGCACATTTGCTAGAAAAAAAAGAAATCCCTTTGAATATCCCTGGCAATTCCTCCCAGCAATACAAGAAATGTCAAATACTATTCAGAACAGAGGGAGGAGATGCTCAAAGAAATCTACACACTCCTGCCATATCACCCTAAGTTCCAATTGAAAATTCACATGATGTGTGTTAGCAAATTCTAAAGCAGACATGTCCAACTTGTAGCCTACCTGGCTGTGTAAAGTCCAATATTGCTATGAATGCATGCAGCCCCACACAAAATCGTTAACTGACTTAAACCATGGGCCTTTTGAGATTATTTTGTAAACTCAAGTATGAGATAAACTATGTCAATGACACCATGTCACAAAGTCGAAATGATGATTAGAATCTAGACTCTTATGGAGCAACAGTAAACACAGAAAACCAAAGGGGATCTCCTCAAGGACCTAGCTTGCTAGAATCAGAAACTAGACAAAAATGAAAACATAGCCTGATTATAAAGTGTAACAAAATAGCACCAGTCCTACAGAAAATTAAAGAGCAAGATAAAAATAAAAGGAATTTTAAGATTAGACATGGTTGAAGATAGGTTGTGACATAACTTAGGGCTAAACAGGGTGGTCTCAATAAAAGAGAGAAATTTGAGAAAAGATTTAAGGGATATAAATGAGTTAGCAATGGGTATCTTAGGAACCAAGAGGAAGAGCTAGTTCCCAGGCCCTAAGGCAAAGAGGAGTCTGTTTTCTTTGAACAGCAGGGAGGTCAGCATAGTTGGAGTGGAGAGAGCAAGGGGGAAAAACAAGGGGGAGAAAGAAGACCCCAGAGGTGAATCAGAGAACAGGAACTCAGGTCATCAAGAGCCCTTTGTTCAGAGTACATGTGAGTCCCAACAGTCCTGGCCTCATGGCACTCTAAAGTCCTGCCAAGAAACTCATTGTGAAAAGTTTGAAGAATTCTGAGGTGGAATCTTCATTATTTTTTTTTTCACCAGAATTTTAACTTGGGTGAAGAGGATGGCACTGCATAGGGCAAAGCCTGGTCAGAGAATCCACTTTTTACATCCTGAAGGTGTACTTGGGCTGGCGTTGGAGTTCAGTAAGTGCTATGCTTGGCTAGGATGCATGAAGTCCTGGGTTCCACCCCAGTATCCCATAAACTTGGTACGGTAGTCTACAACTGTAATCCCTCCACCTGTGATGTGGAGGCAGGAGTATCAGAAGTTAAGGGTCATCCTCATCTTCACAGCAAGTTGTAAGCCAGCCTGGGCTACACAAGATCTTCTGAAAAAAAAATTAAGAAGCACCATGGGGGGCTGGAGAGATGGCTCAGTGGTTAAGAGGTCTTGAGTTCAATTCCCACAAACTACATGGCAGTTTACAACTGTCTGTATCTCCAGTTCCAGGGAATCTGACACCCTCAAACACCAATGCACATACAATAAAAA
>NC_045030.1:152221391-152228146 GCF_008632895.1 Mastomys coucha
TATATAAAATATTAAAATATTAAACATATATATATATTCCACTTTCTTTATTCGTTACCCTGAAACCATTCAGCTTAAAGAAGGGTACTGAGAAGTTCTGAGAAAATAAACAAGAGTAGAGCAGAGCCATTCCCTTCATAACCACAAGAGACTCCAAGAAAGATGTCTAACCTGATTTTAGTGGGAGAAGCAGTAAAGTTGGGAGTGTGGAAAGTGGAAAATGGAAAAGGGGAATTTTGGGAAAAAAGAGAATTATATGTGAAGAAACAGATATGGAAACATACTTTGAACAAAGTGGTTGAAGGGAGAGGGAGCTGGCAAGGAATGAGAGTGAAGAAACACCAGGTCATAGAGTGACTCCTGTGCTATCTTAAGAGGTCATCTCAAGTGCTGAACAGATTGCTCAATGGTTAAGCAAGCTTGATGGGCTTCTAAGACCCATGTACCCATATCTGGCATGCACAACTGCCTGTAACTTCAGAGAAGAGGTTCTATACCCTCTTCTGACCTCCACAGATACCTGCACTCGTATGCATATACCCACTCACAGACAGACAGACACACACACACACACACACACACACACACACACACACACACACTTACATAAGTAAAACAAAAATCTTTTTTTTAAGAGGCCATGTCTACACAGTGATTTCCAAGCCACCCTGAGCTTCCTAGGAAGATCTTTCCTTTTAAATAAAAGGTGGAGGGTGAAGTAAAAACTTAAGGATTCTTTGGAAAATTGGTTGGGTTGGATGCTGTTTTGCTGGCGCAAACACATTAAGGAACATTTTGCTGAAGTGGACACAGGTGAAAGGATGTTCTGCTAAAACAAGCTCCTGAAAGGACACACTTATCCTTAGTGAAGAAGGATAGATGATTCTTCACTAACAACATGTATATATTGGTCCATCTTACACTGCATAGTTGAGCTCCATTTGTCAGGACTCCATAGAGAGAAACACACCAAAAAACTTCTGGTGGTGTGCTGTAGCTTCTTGCTGCTTCCACAGACTCAGGCTGACTGGCAGAGTGATCTCAGCAGAGACAGACTCAAGTGCTGAGATGAGACATGTGGTGAGGCAAGACCCGTGGAGGACACGTGATGTTTGGAGGGAGTATAAATAGGACTCAGTTGAGTGTGAGAAGAGCTTGCTTGGCTTGCTAAGAAATTCTTGGTCTGGCTTTTTTGCTGATCTTCGATTAGCTGAGAGAGGCACAACTGAGAACTTTTCCTGGCATTCCTATTGGCCCTAGTCCCTCCTTCTGACTCATGCTAATTCAACTGAGACCTGGCTGTTCCTGCTAGATCATGCCATCACCACTGCTGCTATGCTGCTGCTATCTGAACTCTACCAAACCAGTTAGATTGCTGATGTATCCGTGAAGTGTTTGTGAGTGGATCGAGTGCAGCTGCTGACTTGTGAACTGAACTGCTCATTTCCTGACAATTCAATTGTTCCAAAGAACCTTTCTAAACAGGTCCAATTCCCCTATATCCTTTCTTTTCCACCACCTCTGGTGGGTGGTGGGCTAGAAGGGAGGTTAAAGTGTTTTTAACAACCATCATTAAAAGCAGACTTTAAAAAAATTAAAGTTACAGTAGGATGGGGGAGCAGGATGGGGAATTGGGAATTGGGTCTGAAGACAAGAACAGTCCTGAGTCAAAAGAGGACATAAGTAATTAGGAGTAATTCTTTCAGTGATTCAAAGCTCAAAAGTGACAGGTAGAAACATCTGAACCCTGAGTAGAAGCCTATGAACTTTATAGGTAGACAAGTTACCAAACTTCCTGAGCCTCAATTCTTCTTCTATGAGAGTGGGTATTTTCTATTTCCTCCATGAGATCTCAGTTTGCTACCCAAAGAAGCAAATAAGATGCTCTGTGTATGGCAAACACCCAATGAATTGCCTTTTAAAGCACTCCAATTGATCTTCATTTACAGCCAAGGTTATGACTTACTGATGTCATTCAGATGCTTCATCTTGGCACCAAAAAAAGAAAGCCCATACACTAAAAATTATGATTCAAGGACACACTTGGTATTTAGTTATTTTTAAAAAAGAAACTCTGTGATATTATAGGGAAGGGTGTCATCTGAAAACTGTGAGGCTCAATGTGGTACAACTCAACAACAGCCCCCACATTATCAGGTTGTCGGGAAAGATGAAATAGATTAATGTGCACAGACAGCTCAGCTCAGTGCCAGGCACCATCAAATGCACTAATGAAAAGTTAGCTACTGCTGTTAGCTAGGCCTGGACTCTCAGGCCTGGATTCTTTCTGTATCTGTGGCAGGTTATATGGAATCTTTTCTGGATATTAATCAGTTTGCCTCATCCCTTGTGGCTGCACATGGGAAGAGGATCTTAGATATTGAACTGAAAAAGAAAATCAACCTAAGAGCTGACTAGTGCTGATTCTCTGTGCTGGGGGAATGACACCAGAAGTTTGAATCAACAGAACCAAATATATCTTTTGTACCAAAAGGATGTGTTCAAGCACAGGCCTGACCAGGTGCTGTTTGTACTATCACTGGATTCCTGATGTCACTGTTTTCCTGTGTGCAATTAGTAATCGACACCAAATGCTCTGAAAGAAGGGTACCATTTACTGAGTGCTATCAGCCATCTCTCTGGGATCAGCTGTAAATGTAACATAAGTGGGATCTTTATTGCATCAATCCATTCTTTCAGTCTCATGCATCTTCCTGAAGTAAAACTTGCTAGAGAGAGCCAAGCAGACAGGCATTTCAACTTGATTGTCTGTTAAAGGACAACTCTTATGTTATTGGCTATTTACCTGAAATTCATGTGCTAGTGCAGAAGTGTCTTTCTCCAGGGAAGAGCCTGAGTACAGTTTGGAGCTGAAGTGCTTTTTAGTTGTTTGTACAAATGAGGCAAGATGTTAATAAACTCACTTCTCACAGGAAAGTTGTTTTGGCAATTTCTTCAGAGTGCTTCTGAACATCCAGCTCCTAATTAGTCACCATAGGCCATCTTTTGCTTGTTTCACATAGAGCACAGGGCTTTTGAATTTGAGCATGGGAGGGAAAACATTTTCTTTGGTATGCACGAAATTATAATTTCCACCAGAAGCAAGGTAACTATATCATTGCCAAAGCCCAAACAAGATGATTCTGAAGGTACTTTTAATTTGTTTCACATTGTATCTTCTAGTGAAGTTGAAAATATCAACCATGCATGGGAAACTCTCTGTGGATAAGCTTTCCTTACATTTTTAAAATGTGTTTCAGAAAAGATATTTTTTTAAGATTTATTTATTTTATGTGTATGAGTACACTGTCACTGTCTTCAGACACACCAGAAGAGGGTGTTGGATCTCATTACAAATGATTGTGAGCTACCATATGGTTGCTGGGATTTGAACTCAGGTCCTCAGGAAGAGCAGTCAGTGCTCTTAACCACTGAACCATCTCTCCAGCCCAGGAAAGTTTCTTATAGATCAGCATTGTAAGTTCTAGACCCAGAAAGATAATTTTGTTAATTTGGTGACTGAGGGAAAGTTGACATAAACTAGGAAAATACCAGTGAAAAAATATTTAAAGGTCATCAGTAGATTGTGATTAAGCAAATTTTGACATTTGCTGGAAAGCTCCATAGTTATTTTATCAAGTAGAGGTTAGCTGAGGTTTGAAATTTCAACTCAAGATAATCCCACCTCTCTGGAAAAACAAACTAATTTCTTTTGTATTCTCTGGGTAACTGGGGCGGGGGAAAGAGAAGACACCATATTAGGACTAAGTGCCTTGTTGCTCTCATGTGAGTCATATTTACTAGAGTACAGCAAATGTTCATTTCTATCACCATGACCCTCTTAGAAGCAGTAAGAACCAAATGGATAAGCATTTGGAGGAAGTGAGTACTATGCAATCACATTGCCCAATGCTCCTCTGTTCTCAAAATGTCTGCATTCTTCGAAATGATAACGGTGGGGTTACCACTCCTCTCTCTGTAGTCTATTCTGAGTTACTCACCCCACCCTATAGCATATCCTTTGTTTGTTGTGTGGCTTTGAGTTTCTCCAAAGAGGCTATTATATCATTTCCTTTGATCAAAAGAATGGGCAGAAGCATTCATGTGTCAGTTTGAGACTTGCGTGTTTCCACTTGCTCTTCTGTGACTCTTTTATCCTCTTTCATCCTGATATGTCTAGCAATGAGACACACATAGCTGAGCCTCCTTAGCATAGCCGCACCTTAATCAGCCAACCCTCAGCCAACTGCAGACTTGTAAGCATAATATACCACTGCTGTCTTAAAAAGCATTTAGGGTGGATTGTGAGGCAGCAATAGTTAACTCCTGTAATATATAATTATGTAAATATATAAAATATAGTGCCAGTTTTATTTCAAGGTTGGAAAATATGTTATCAAAATATGTATCAAAATATGACAGCAATAGTTAACTCCTGTAATATATAAAATATAGTGTCAGTTTTATTTCAAGGATGGAAAATATGTTATCAAAATATGACCTCAATGGTAGATTATTTCTCTATGATACCTCAAAAAATAATTTACCAACAATCTGTTGTGGACTGGATGCTCTGCTATGCACAGATATGGATAGTGGTATACAAAGTAGTTTTCCATGTCCCAGGCACTTGGACTCTAATAACGAAAAAAACTAGAAAGATAACTTCAAAGGCTATTGAACTAGGAAATGATAAACTTTCTCTTTTTGAGGTCCAGTTTCCTAGAGCCAGATATTGTGATTGTCTTGATTTGAATGCTGAACCAAGTGAGTCAAGGACTTGATCTTCATGACTCAAGTTCAGGAAATTCCTCTTGCTTGATTGTCTGTGGATATGACTGGTTTCACCTAGATGCATGGCTTATGGAGGAATGTAAAATTCCCCAAGGCTCTCAGTATGTATGGATGCTAGAGGAAAACTGTCATGGAGTGTAATCAAATGGTGAGCTGTATAATGTTAAGCTGTCAGAACAGACAGATTGGGTATGGTCCCAGAGAACAGAGGCACTTTGATAGAGTATAAAGAATGGCTCCGATGAAACAAAGAGAGATCAAAAGGAGGGGAATTGAAAGATAAATTTCAAAATGGCAGCTGAGACAACAACTGGAAAATTCTCAGAGAAGCTTTGTTAGTTCATGAACTTGTTTAGATGGGTTTTGGCAGCAAGTGAGACTTTTCACTTTGTAAGGGATGCCTTTCAGTGTGCTTTGTTTTGAACTTCCCTTTCTATAACATCAAGGACCAGAAAAACCTGAGAAAGAAAAAACTGTTCTGCTAGGTTAGAGAAAGTATCTTGCTCTACTTAGGAAGCTGCCACATCTCTAAGGAGCTTCCTTTGAGTGCATGGAAACCTCTTCCCGGGGACAACTGGAAGTTGGGTGGATCCTTTCAGGCACCAGGGAAAAAGTTTGTTAGGTTCTTCACCTAGATCCTGAGACTTAGTTTCTAGTACCTAGGGTTCTGAGATATCATACCAAAGGAAGTCCTGGCTTTTATGCCCCCTTGTCAACTCGCACAGGGTGTTGTGACCCATCCATACAGTAACAGAGAATGATTCATCCATAGGCTGCCTCTGAATCATGGCTCAATCCTGATATGGAGAGGCAGACTGAATACAGCACTTGAAAATTAATGTGAATCAGGATGCATTGGAGATTTATATTTACATCTTAGAGTAATTGACTCAATGTTAACCTCCTCTGAGCTTAATAAAATAATAGAACATTCAAAGTCATTCTGATTAATGACTTCATTCCTGATTCAGATTCAGCCTCAATTTCCATCAGGTTTGGTACTCACCTTTAGTTTCAAATGGGCTGCAGGTCCCAAGTAATGACTAACTGAACTGATGAGATTCCATAATTCATGGTGTCCCAAACCCTTCAAAATTAGTGCTATTGACCATTTTATTTGCTTTTAGAGAAAGGAGCATATCTTCTCTTGATATCATCTTTTCTAATGACTGTTGTTTCCAACACAATGATGTTCTGATTAGTCCATCTTGTCCTGCTGGCTTGGTAGTTGCATACCTACTATTCTCTAGTTTCTTTCCTGAGTTAAGGTGGCAAAATGGTAGTTATATCCTGTAAACCCCTAAACCATTTTTAAAGCAATTTTCTCTAGCTCTTTCCTTACTATATTATGTCCCTCCATGGAGATCAGAAAACAAGTCATTGTCAGGTATTTGCTTAAGATTTTTGAACCATTACCATGTCAAGTGATGTCATGTAATTCTCCCAACAACCCTATTATCATTCCTTTTGTTCAAATGAGGAAGTTGAGTCAGCATTTCAACAAGATTCACTAACTCACCGATGATAATATAGTCATGGAGTCATAAGGCAGATTTTTGAACCCAAATAGAATGACTCCAAAACCTGTACCTTCAACTTTTATGCCACTAACTTGGCTAAATGTAATAGCTAATCACCCAGTCCCATATCCCAGTCAACATTTGTAAATGACACTTTTTGGGGGGTGGCACTGTGGATGGAACCTAGACTTTGCATATGCTAGCCAAGAGCTCTACCAATAAACTATATCCCAGCCATGTTTGTAACTTATTATTTTGAGACAAGGTCTCTCTAACGTGCCTATTTATTGTGTAGTTCAGGCAGATATTGAACTTTAATTCTCCCTATCTTGGCTTTCCAAGTACCTATGCTACCAGGTTTGCCTGCAAATATCTTCTTTTAATTGGATATTTCATTTATTTACATTTCAAACATTGTCCCCCTTCCCGGTTTCCCCTCCA
>NC_045030.1:152228156-152231256 GCF_008632895.1 Mastomys coucha
TACATATGCAGCTGGAGCCATAGGTCCCTCCATGTATACTCTTTGGTTGATGGTTTAGTCCCTGGGAGCTCTGGGTGGGCCAGGTAGTTGATATTGTTGTTCTTCCTATGGGATTGTAATCCCCTTCAGCTCCTTCATTCCTTCCCCTAACTCTTCCATTGGGTTTCCTGGGCTCAATTCAATGGTTGGCTGTGAGTATCTATGTCTGTATTAGTCAGGTGCTGGCAAAGCCTCTCAGGGGACAGCTGTAGCCTGCAAATATTTAATAGAGAAATAATTTAAGTATGGAGTCCTTATTTCTGATTCATTATAGGAAGGTAGAAATAAGGAGTTCTTATTTGTTTGTTTGCTTTGGAAGTTTTTATTTTGTTGTCATTGCTGCTATTCTTAATCTGTATCTTTGTTTTGTCTGTATGTAAGCTTGTGCATTGTATGAATGCTTGGTGCCTTCAGAGGCCAGAAGAGGATGTTATATCCCTGGAACTGGAGTTAGAGATGCTTGTGAGCTGCCACATGGGTGCTGGGAACCAACTTCCTGTCCTCTGGAAGAGCAACAAGTATCCTTAACTGTTGAGCCATCTCTCCAGCCACAAGCATGGATGCTTCTAAATGCCATAAATCAACTCAACTATTTTTTTAACCAATACTTACTCTTGTCACTATTTACAGTTTAGAATACATTTGTAGGCACTGTAGCTTTATCTTGGTGAGCTGAAATTGTGGCTCATAATGCATACATCTTGGTGAATCGAAGTCCCTGAGTTAGTTAGCACTACACTTTTTTTTTAAGTACAATGTTTTCCTATTTCATACTAAAGAAGCTTCACCTTCTCCTTCTTAGTGTTCTGCTTTGTGGCTTTATCTAGTAGCTATCAATTAAGAGTAGCATCAATCAAATAGGCTTACCAAAGGGAGAGAGAAAACCAAATTGTTATACCAGGAAATATTTTACTGTAGGTGAAACCCTGCCAGCTTTTACTATTGTAAGAAAACAAAGCAAGCTCTTGATCCAACAGACATTAGACTCTGGCTTTTATATTCATTTTCTCTTATTTTGAAGTATGCGACAGAACTTTGCACTCAGATTTTCCTTATTGTTCTCTACTTGCCTCCAATAAAAGATTATTTTAGTAGCAAGCTAAGTATGTCTTTCAATTTATATTCATTGATTCTTCAGAAATGCTTACAAAATTCTCTGTAGTATTCAACAATCAAAAGAGTCACTGAAGCAGAACCAATCCAGAACCTTCCTTCCTTTGGTTACAACTTGTGTGGGTGGAGTGCTATTTGTTTGTTTTTCAGAAGAAAGTATAATATTTGCTTCCCAGGCTTCTGTGGGAGCAACCAAATCTTCTAAAATGATTAAAACAAAAGGCAATTCTTATGCATAAATTTGTTCCATTGCCAGGTTTTGTTTCCAGAAAACAAAACAAAACAAAACAAAAAAACAAGACTCTAAATCAGCCCTGGTGGCTGATATCTGTAATCTTGGTACTCCAGAGGCTGGGGCAGGAGGACTGGCATGAGGTCGAGGTCAAGAGAGATACAAAGTGAACTCCAGGCCACTATAGAGTGAGTCCCTGTCACAACAAAGCAAAAATAAACCAGGTGCTTGCAGCATCCACCATTAATCTCAGCACATAGGAGGCAGAAGCAGGTGGATCTCTGTGAGTCTAAGGCCAGCCTGGTCTACACAGTGAGTTACAGAATAGGGACCAATAGTGTGGGAGATAGGAAGAGGTGGGGTGGGGGGGGGAGAGAGAGAGAGAGAGAGAGAGAGAGAGAGAGAGAGAGAGAGAGAGAGACTAAATAAAGATGCTATGAACTCTGAAAAGCAGAAATTATGGAAATAGTAGGAACTCTAGAGTTTTGCCCATTGAACCCTCCACAGGCTCCTTTTTCCCTTTTGCATCCCTTCAGAGTTGCTCACACGCAAATTGTCAAAATAGTTAAACAGAAAACATTATTGCAGTTTATTTGTATATTTTATTTATCAGTTTTTCTCTCTGCCAGAAAAATGTATGACAGAAAAAAATCTCCACATTTCCATACTTTAAACACATCCTTAAAATCCCCATTTACTTGAAATTCAAAATTTTTACACCTATCCCTAATGAGATATTTGTAAACTATATCTCATCTAAGGAAAAAGATAGAGATCCAGGTTTCAACTTTTATTATGGAAATTATATAATGTATATATATATATAATTTTATAAATATATATTATTATTTTGTAAGATTGTTTTGCCTGCATATATATCTATATGTCATATGTGTGCCTGACGCCCAGGGAGGTGGTGAGCTACTATTTGGACACTGAGAATCAAAACCTGGGTCCTTTACAAGAACAACAAGTGTTCTTAACCACTGACCCAACTCTCCAGCCTAGAAATTTTCAATAATGCACAAAGTTAAGAGAATAGCATAACAAGCTCTCAGGGGTCCAGCATCCTGCACTAATTACCAACATTTTGATAATGCTGTTTGATCTATATCTCACCTATTACTTTATTACTTTATCTATTTCTGTTATGTTTTTGTTTTCATTTTCCAACCCCTTGACCTGAATCTCCAATGCAGTGGGTTTTTAAAAAATGTTTTTCTTTAAAAATTTCATACATGTATCCTATGTATTTTGATCTTGTCCACCTCCAACTACCTCCTTCCTACTTCCTCCAGGGCACATTATCCCATCTCCCTCCTGACTTCATAGTCTCTTGTTGTTAGTACTCTTACTATTATAATTATCATTATTATTAATAGCTTCTGAGTCCAGTTAGCATTGATGACGTATGAATGGATGGGGTGGGGGGCACTGGTTGTCTGTTGCAGTGCTTTAAAATAATTCCTTGAGAGAAAATTTCTCTAGTAAATACTGAAATATGCATCCCTGTCTAGCAAGGTTGTTCTTTGTTTATTGATAGAACACACATGGTATGCACTCTCTGATAAGTGGATATAAGCCCAGAAGTTGGGAATACACGAAGAACAACCCACAAACCACAAGAAACTTAAGAAGAAGGAAGATCAAAATGTGGATACTTCATTCCTTCTTAAAAGAGGGAACAAAATACCCATGGAAGGAGTTGCAGAGACT
>NC_045030.1:152232106-152235737 GCF_008632895.1 Mastomys coucha
TAAAGGCATGTGCTACCACCACCACCCGGCTGGATTTTATTTTTTAAACAGGCTCTCTCTATATAGGTCTTGTTGTCCTGGTATTCACTATATAGACAAGGTTGGCTTTAAACTCACAGAGATCCAACAGCTTCTGTCTCCCAAATGTTGGGATTAAGGGAGTGTACCACTATACCTGGCTGTTTGATGTGTTTCTTGGCATTTTTATAGAATGTCTTACACTTGAGATATTCCTTTATTGACTTATAATTTCTATATAATGGTAAATGTATCACATTTAAATGTACCTTTTAAATTTTTTTCTCTATCAGGTTAAAATTCCATATAAATTCGCCCCAATTTCCCCACTTCACTTGCTTGGAGTTCAGCTATTCTCTCTTTCTCCCCTATCCCTCCATACTTGCCTTACTGAAGATTGAACCTTGTGCTTGCTAGGCAAGGGCTTTACCAATGAACTGCATCCAGCTGTCCCTTTTTATTTTGACACAGGTTCTCCAGGCTGACTTATAGCACTCTATCACACAGGTAGGATTTGAGCCCCAAATCCTCTTGTCTCATCTTCCAAATAGCTGGTATTATAGGCCCACACCACCATGTCTAGATTTATAGTACTTTATTGACGTCTAGAATTGTCATGTACTTCATTGTTCTCTCATTACTAAGGAGTTCTTTGCATATGGTAGGTGTTCAATCAAAGGGAATTGATAGCTACAATAGTGGTTAAAGCATTATATCAAAGAGGATATGGTTTTTCAACCACATTTCCACTGCTTCTTGCTTTATTACTATCATTAAACTAGAGCACACCCAAATCTCTCCATCTTAAAGTGAAGATTAAAAATTTCTCTGTAAGCACAGCATGGCGGCACACACCTTTAATCCCAACACTCTGAGGCAGAAGCAGGCAGCTTGATGAAAGTTCAAGGCCAGCCTGGTCTACAGAGGAAGTTCCAGGACATTCATGGCTACATAGAGAAACTCTGTCTTGAAAAGAAAAAAAAAAAAAAGACAACCCCAAACCAAAAAGATATGACTTTGTACACCTATATTATTCTCTATCTCTTCTTTCCTCTGTATCTCTCCCATTTCCTTCCTGCTTCTCTTCCTCTCACTCATCTTCCTCATTCCTTTCACAGCCAGCCTTCCAAAATGAAGACTGGCAGCTTCCACTTTATACCTCCCATTCACTTCCTCAACCCACTGCCATCTGGCTTCTTCCACCATCAAAACAAAATCTGCTGGCAGAGGTCACCTAGCACTGCATCCATGCCAACTATGGACAGTTTCCAACTCTTTTTGCATCTCATCTCCATAGTGTTTGATGTTGGTACCTCCTTCCTTATTTAGAAAATTCTCGTTTATCTTAGGATTTTAGACCAGCTTTCTGCTATGGCCCTCTTTCTACTCTTTCTTGAGTTCTGGCATGGTTTTCTCTTCTGCCAACTATCCTCAGATTGTTTTTATAGGATCAGGTTTCATACTTAAATATTTTAACTTTTTATTTTCTCAGAAGCAAATATTGAGATAAGGGTTAAGTAAGGATTTGCCTTCAAACTGTGTTCAGGAGATAAATGCAGTTGGGATGTGAGGAAGAAAGACAGGGAAGGAAAAGAAGTCAAGAAAGCATGTTATATTAATTAGGCCATGTCTTTGCCTATTTTCTATTGCTATAATAAAACACCATGACCAAGGCAACTTATTAAAAAGAATTTAATTTGACTTTTCAGAGGATTAGAGTCTGTGATCTTACAGCAAAGGAACATCAGAGAGCTCACATCTTGATACAAAACTGTAAAGAAGAGAGTAAGAGCACACTAGGAACAGCCCAAGTCTTTTGAAATCTCAAATCACACCTCTAGTGGCAAGCATACTCCAACAAGGCCACACCTCCAAACCCTTCCCAAACAGATCCATTCACAGAGGTCCAAGTATTTAAATGCATAAACCTATTGGGGGGGCAACATTCTCATTCAAATCACCACATGCTGGTTACCCATCAGACAGCTGGTGTGTGAGCTCACTGTAGAATATCAGACTCATAAATATCTTGATTGTGGAACAAAAGAGCAAGGGTGATTATCCACCAACATCAATCAGTGGTGGAGGGCTTCCCCAGGAAGTGTGTGAAAATACATGTTACCTGGCCTGGAACAGTCTGCCACAGGCACAGAATCACTGATCCTAATGTAAGGGTGAGGGATGTAAGCAATTCCACCACACCCTCTGCCTTCTTCTCTCAACAACTTAACTATTATCCCTGTTTCACTCTCATCAGTGATAAGGTTAGTAAATAGCAAATGTTTTTTTTCTTTTTTCTTTTTCTTTTTTTGGTTTTGTTGTTGTTGTTGTTGTTGTTGTTGAGACAGGGTTTCTCTGTATAGTCCTGGCTGTCCTGGAACTCACTCTGTAGACCAGGCTGGTCTCGAACTCAGAAATCCACCTGCCTCTGCCTCCCAAGTGCTGGAATTAAAGGCATGCGTCACCACAGCCCAGCAAAAAGCAAATGTTTATATGCTAGGTCAGGTTTTTTGTGTGTATTAGTTCACTTAATTTCTACCATACAGCTCATTATCATCCCCATTTTATTTATTTTTCTCTCATCTCCACTTTCTTGAGACAAAACTGAGAACTAGGGAGAACTTAATGACCTTAAGCTAACCCTATAAATGTTGGTATATCTGCAAGTGCAAACCAGATTTTTCCTCCTAACTCTAGTCTGTAATCATCATTTGTTAGTTTGGTGTCCTTTCTGGGTTTCAAGCAGCTCCTCAAATGAAGCTGTCAAAAGTGAACTTGTCAGGAGATCTAAAGAATTCTTGATAACTTATGACTCTTATCTTTTTCCTTCTTGGCATTTTTAAAAATCTTGGCTTTAAGAATAATTTTCATATGGAAAATTCTTTTCTAACAAAGTAGTCTACATTCATTACAAGGACTTTGGAAAATATAAAGTACAACAACATTTACTATAATTCACCAAGGAGAGTTAATACTTTGTGCACTCTCTTTTACCCAATTATTGATGCATTTTGAGATTTTTGAGAACATATTGTGTGCATTCAGGGGTGCATAATTTTTCATCCAGCTTTTTGTGTCAGAAGCATTTCCTCTTACCATTAAAAATCTTTATAAATACATTTTGAAGGCTGTATAGAGACTCTGGGACTTTGAAAATTTGCTGAATTTGTCTCCTCTACTGAGCATTTACTCCTAGAACAGATACTGAAACCAATATTTCTTCTTTTTTTAAGATTTATTGAGTGAGAGCTGCCATCTTCTCTCTGGTGAGTTCCTAAGCCGGGAGCAGCCAGCAGGGAGGCACAGACCCCAAGAGTCGCAGGGGAGCTGCCAGGCGGCAGGGACAGGATCCTCTCAGCTTCCAAGTGGCAGAGGTGGATCAGCGACCTTAGCTGCCCCTCCCTTGCACGAGGAGGGTCTGCCTCCAGGGACCGCTTTGACCCGGAGTCTCCAGTGAGAGCCGCCATCTTGTCTCCAGTGAGTTCCTAAGCCGGGAGCAGAGAACAGGGAGGCACAGGCCCCACGAGTCTCAGGGGAGCCACCGAGTGGCAGGGACAGAATCCTCTCAGCTTCCAAGTGGCAGAGGTGGATCAGTGACCTTAGCTGCCCCTCC
>NC_045030.1:152241091-152241583 GCF_008632895.1 Mastomys coucha
TTTATTGATATTTACTGATATTCTAAGATTTATACTCCTATTGTTATAATTTTTCCCTTTATACAATTTTTACAAATCAAAGACAGGGAATTATTAATTCTTTTCAGGATTTATTAAAGTAATCATGTGATTTTTCTTTGTTTTTCAAACATGACTAACATGTTAATATTATGTTAACTTGTATCTCTTATATGATGATTCTTAATGGGTTATGTTTAATACTGTATTAAATTTGATTTGGTTTTATATTATTTTGTTGTACTATATAATTTTTATTAGATATTTTCTTTATTTACATGTAAATTTCTCCTTTCCCAGTTTCCCCTCCAAGAAACAAAGAAACAAACAAAAACAACAAAAACAAACCCCTGTTGCCTCCCCCCTCCCCATGCCTGACACCCCACCCTCTCCCACTTGTTGTCCTTGGCCTTCCCCTACACTGGGGCACAGAACCTTCACAGGGCCGAGGTCCTCTCCTCCTATTGATGATCG
>NC_045030.1:152242789-152243882 GCF_008632895.1 Mastomys coucha
TATTGGCGTTCTCTTCAGGAAATTTTCCCCTGTGCCTATTTGCTTGAGGTTCTTCCCCACTTTCTCTTGTTGTACTATATTTATATACAAATTAGAACATAAGTTTTTGAGGTTTATCAGGCTTTAACATTACTTTAATACTAACTTCATAAAATAAGTTTAGTATATATGACTAGGGCACCCTACCGAGGGCACAAGGAGTATTGGGACACCCCTTGTGCAAATGCCACCTGTAACCCCATAGCAATCAAATTCACCCAAAAAGGTAAAGAGGCCCCAGGATGGTTAAAGGGAAAGACCAGTGGACTTAGTACAAACTGGGATATGATGATGACCAAGATGAGGGAAGGGCTATCCAATCGGAAGAATAAAAGAAAACAGAGTCAGGGCTGGTTGAGACTTGGTTTAACTCCTCCCCTTGGTTAACCCTCTCATATCCACCTTGTTAGGACCCCTAATTGTTCTCCTGCTGCTGCTGACCATTGGACCCTGCTTATTGAACAAGCTTATAGCCTTCTTAAAAGAGAGAATAGGAGCAGTATAGCTGATGGTCCTGCGCTAACAATATGAGACTCTGAAGACAGGATCTAAAAAGTATGAGTTAGTTACCTAAGACCTCTGAGCATAGCTCCAGGATTGGAGCTTGTACAAGAAAATGGGGAGAATGAGGGACCCTAAGGGGTTTTACAGTCCCACACCCTCCTTATATCTTTCCCCTCCCACCTGGGGACAAGGCTAGGCCAAGTTCCATTCTCCACCCACAGGAACATTCTTGAGTAAAAAATTCACAGAATGTACTGACTGATAGTCACCTGATCCTCTGGAAAGTCCCAGGTAGAGTTCAAATGTGTGTCATGCTTGCTAGCCAATATATTTAAAGTTCAATATGCTTAGCCAATAAGTACTGTAACCTTGTTGATGTAACCTGTGCCCCTAAAAAGTATAAAAACTGCTGGTAATAGCTATTCCAGGGTCGCCTTCTAGTCACTTGCCTTGAGGGACTAATTGAAGGTCGACTCCGACATGCTGGATAATAAACCTCTTGCTTTTGCATCAAAAAAATAAGTTTAGTAATAATAAGATGATTTTCCTA
>NC_045030.1:152244359-152248298 GCF_008632895.1 Mastomys coucha
AGTCTCTGAAGGGTTAAGAGCATCCTCTCCCACTGAGTCCAGACAAGGCAGCCCAGTTAGGGAAATGGGAGCCACAGACAGGCAACAGCTTTTTTGTTGTTGTTGTTGAGGAACTGAAGCTGAAGTTCCCCAGCTGCATATCTGCTACATATGTATTTGGAGGTAGGGGAGATGCCTAGATCCAGGCAGTGTTTGCTCTTTGGTTGGTGGTTCAGTTTCTGGGAGCCCCCAAGGGTCCAACTTAGCTGACTCTATTGGTCTTCCTATGGAGTCTTTGTCCTCTTCGGGTCCCTTGGTCTTTCCCTCAACTCTTCCATGAGACTCCCTAAATTCTGTCCAAAGTTTGGCTGTGTAACTCTGTATCTGTTTCCATGGGCTGCTATG
The DNA here is from genome assembly GCF_008632895.1 of Mastomys coucha. Taxonomy (NCBI): domain Eukaryota; kingdom Metazoa; phylum Chordata; class Mammalia; order Rodentia; family Muridae; genus Mastomys; species Mastomys coucha. The sequence goes on from NC_045030.1 coordinate 152,244,744, forward strand.
TGGAGCCTCTCAGAAAACAGCCATGCTAGGCTCCTATCTGCAAGCACAATAGAATGTCATTAATAGCATCAGGGATTGGTGCTTGCCCGTAGGATGTGTCTCAACGTGGGCTAGTTATTGGTTGGCCATTCCCTCAGTTTCTGCTCCATCTTTGTCCTTGCATTTCAGACAGGATAAATTTTGGGTTGAAAGTTTTGTGGATAGATTGCTGTCCTTATCCCTCCACTGGGGGTCCTGCCTGATTACAGTAGGTGGCTACTTCAGGCCCAGTATCCACAATATTAGGAGTCTCAGCTAAAGTCACCCCCATAGAATCCTGTAAGCCTCCCACATTCCAGGTCTCTGGCACATTCTAGAGATGCCCCCACCAAATGCCAATTTCTATTCATTCTCCTGGCCCTCTGGCCTTTTCTCCTGTCTCTCCCTATACCTGATCCTGAATCTCCATATTTCCCTCAAGGTTCTCTCTTCTATCTAGTACCCTCCCTCCATCTGCCTCCTATGACTATTTTATTCCCCCTTCTAAGGTGAGATCCAAGCATCCTAGCTCAGGCCTTCCTTCTTGTTTAGCTTTTTTAGGTCTATGGGATGTATCATGGATATCCTGTATTTTATGGCTAATAACCACTTATAAATGAGTACATATCACGCATGTCCTTTTGGGTCTGCATTACCTCACTCAGTAGGCTATTTTCTAGTTCTATCCATTTGACTGCAAAATTCATAATGATCTTGTTTTTAATAGATAAGTAGTATTTCATTGTGCAAATGAACCACATTTTGTTTATCCATTCTTCAGTTGAGGTACATCTAAGTTTGTGGGTTAAAATGGGGTCCCGTGTCTGGCCCAGGTCTCGGGCCTCTGGGTGAGACTGCATGCATCCCAGGCCTCCAGGTGAGTGTTGGGCTGTGAGAAGCCACAGGACCCCACTGGAAGGGGCACAGTCTGAGGTCCCTGTGGACTGCCAGAATTGGCTTGGACTCTTGGGTACAGACACCACTGGGTGCCGTGGAAGAGCTAGTTCTGGGGTCCCCAGGCCTGCAAGGAGGCTGAGGACTACAGGTTCTCAGACTCTTGGGCACCACAGATGCCACTGGATGCTGTGGATGAGCTGAGAATGGAGTGGAGGACCGGCAGGGAGGCAGGCTCTAGCAGGGGGCTGAAGGAGGAGAGAGCTCCTACTGGTTCCTTCAGGGAGGAGAGTGTTCTTAGCTTGCTCAGCGGGCTGCTTGGCTTGGTGGAAACCTTGTCTGAGAACAGAGAGGCCTCCTGCGTGAGATTAGGCAAGGCTCTTTAGAGGAAGGCCTGCTCCATTGTTCCAGCAAAGCGGATCCCGATGAGAAGAGGCAGTCCATGACTTTAAGGTGTTTGCCATGGCAGAGAGTTGTGATGAGTGAAACTGTACCCCACTTTCTCAGGGCAGGCCTGAGGTTAAATGCCTTTTGTAGGGAAGAGTGTCTGGGAAGGGGAGCTAAGAAAGTAGTAGAGGCAGAGAAAGGCAGATGGAGAGAGAGAGTAGAGAAGTAGAGGCCGGCCATGGCCACATGGAGCAAAGGGGGAAGGGGATGCGGAAAGAAGTGGAGCAGGAGGGCAAGAGAGAGAGGCAAGAGTCAGAGAGGAAGGAGGGGGTAAGCAGTCCCTTTTATAGTAGGCCAGGCCTACCTGGCTATTGCTTTAGGTGTGGAGTCCAGACAGAATACCAGGGGGTTGGGACATTGCCCTACGTGTGACTAATGGCTACAGAATTATGGAGAACTGAGACCTCGTGTCAGGAGCCTGGTATCTGGGAGCGTGGCAAACAGCTTTCCATCCTTTGCAGGAACATCTGCTGGGTCTCCAGGGTTTAAACCTAGCTCGACCAGAGAACAGGTTGCCTTTCATGTTCCCACATAGGTTGTTTCCAGTTTCTTGCTATTACAAATAAAGCTACTATGAACATAGTTGAACAAGTGTCCTTGTGGGATGGTGGAGTATCTTTTGGGTATATGCCCAGGAGTGGTATAGCTGATCTTCAGGTAGATTTATTTCCAATTTTCTGAGGAACCTCCAGATTGATTTCCAGAGTGGTTGTATCAGTTTGCAATTCCACCAGCAATGGAGGAGTGGTTCTCTTTCTCCACATCCTCTCCAACATGTGTTGTCACCTGAGGTTTTGATCTTAGCCATTCTGACTGGTGTGAGGTGAAATCTCAGGGACGTTTTGATTTGCATTTCCCTGATGACTAAGGGACATTGAACATTTCTTTAGGTGCTTCTCAGCCATTCGGTTTTCCTCAGTTGAGAATTCTTTGTTTAGCTGTATACCCCATTTTTAATAGGGTTATTTGGTTCTCTGGAGTCTAACTTCTTGACTTCTTCCTATATATTGGACATTAGCCTTATATCAGATATATGGTTGGAAAAGATCTTTTCCCAATCTGTTGTTTGCTGTTTTAACCTACTGACAGCGTCCTTTGCTTTACAGAAGCTTTGCAATTTTATGGAGTCTAATTTGTCAATTCTTGATCTTAGAGCATAAGCTATTGGTGTTCTGTTTAGGAAATTTTTCCCTGTGCCCATTTTATGGGTTGTTTTTGTTTGTTTGTTTGTTTGTTTGTTTTATTTTTTTGAAGGTTAGCTTCCTGAGTTCTTTATATATTTTGGATATTAACCCTCTATCAGATGTGGAGTTAGTGAAGATTTTTTTCCCCCAATCTGTAGGTTGTCCTCCAAGAGGCCCAATAAGCAGCTAAATGAGTCAAATGAAGATATTAGCACCCAACCAATGGACAGAAGCTGCTGACACCTGTGGTTGAAAAGCTGGAAGAAGCTGAGGAGAAGGGTGGCCCCATAGGAAGACCAGCAATGCCCTGGACCCCAGAGATGCCTCAGACACTGAGCCACCAACAAGGCAGCACACCAGATGATACAAGGCCTCTGACACATATACAGCAGAGGATTGCCTGATCTGGGTTCAGTGAGAGAAGATGCACCTAATCCTTGAGAGACATGAGGCCCCAGGAAGTGGGCAGGTCTAGTGGGGTGGGGGTGAAAGGGTGGGTACACCCTCTTGGAGACAGGGAAGGAAGTATGGGATGAGGAACTGTGGGAGGGAAGACTGGGAGGTGGATAAGGACTGGATTGTAAAAATAATTAAAGATAAATTAAAAATAAAAGAATGCTAAACTCAAAAAAACAGTGAGAAGTGACACCAAAAGTGCAAATACACAAATTAAACTTTATCAAGGAGGCTTCCACACAATAAAGGAAACAATAAACAACCTATGGAATGGGAGAAAATGGTTGAAACTGATACATCCAGTAAGTAGTTAATATACAAAATAGAGGAGATAAAAAACTTAACTCATCAAAATCAGCAATACCAACAACCTTGACTGAAAAATGGTCAAAGGACTTAAACAGACCCTGCTGGTACTTGATTGGTCATTATTAAAAATCCAAGAGACAACAAATGTACTTGAAGACTTAGATAAAAACAAACATTAGGGGAGGCGCCTTAGGCCAGAGACTCGGGCGGGATTCGCCATTTTCTCTCGGGTGAGATTCTGAGACTG
>NC_045030.1:152259040-152263097 GCF_008632895.1 Mastomys coucha
GGAGGGGAAACTGGGAATGGAGAAATTCGCATATAAATAAAGAAATAAAAAAGAAAAAAAAACCAAACATTAGATATTGCTGGTAAAAATACAAATTAGCAATGCCAGTTTTAAAAACAATCTGGTAGTTTTCTCAAAAACCTTAAAGTAGAAGCTGACAGGATAGATTTGTTGATAATGTAAATGAGAAGAAGACCTGTGCTCAATCCCCAATGGGCAAGGAGCACTGGGGAAATGAGATGGGAGGATCCTTGAGTTCAATGCCCAGCCAGTCTAGAATAATTGTTGATTTCCAATCTATTGAAAGACCCTGGTCAAAGGAAGTAAGTGTTATTCCTGAAGATGAAACCCAAGATTGTTTTCTGTCCACACACATGTATACATCTTACATATAAGTACACCTTGGCACACACAAGCACATTCTTTAAAAACGTAAAATAGCATTATCATGTAAACCAAAAATCTATTTCTGGGTATGCCACCAAAGTAATTGAAATCGTATCCCAAAGAAATCTCTATACTCCCATATTCATTTGAGCATTTTTCAAGACAACCAAGATGTGGAACTAACTTATGTAGTGTGACCATAAAGTGTAATAGAGATGCATTTGTATAATATATATAAGTTGAATATTATTTAGCCTTTAAAAAGAAAGAAATCTGTCACCCTAAACAATGTGAACCTGTAGGACACTATGTTAAGTAAAATGTGCCTGGGAAATATTGCATGATCTCACTCATGCAAAGAACTTCAGAAGGTGAACGGAAAGAAGTACAGTGGAGTGCCAGTTTTGAGAAGCTATGTCACTGTAGTTGGGAGATGCCAAAGGAGTCAGTCCAGTAGCTCTATTATAAAATGCACATTATATTTTTGAAAATCATGAAAATAGATTTTCAGTGATGTCACCACAGATATGCTGGGTCTGTGTGATAATGCTTATGCTAATTAGCTTTATTTAGATACCTACAATATGCATATATGGAAGATATATTTATTTGAAACAGACATATATTTCAAAACATATTGTACTCAATAAATTTATGCAATTTAATCCATCAGTTTAAAAAAACCAATTAAAGGAGTATAGTGAGTGGCACATGCCTATAATCTTTGGCGGCTAAGAGGGGAGGAATATTTATAAATTCAAGTCCAGTTAGGGTTATACAGTGAAGTCAAGTCCAGCCTGTGCTACATAGGGAGACCTTGTCTCAAAAAATAATTAAATCCAAAGGATACCAAGACACCTACATCCCTGTGACTGACACCAAAACTTCTTGTCATATTAGAATTGATTCATTAATTAGCACCTTGCAAGTGCAGTCACCAATAAAGCTTTATTATTAAATATGTGCAATTTCATCAAATAGGCAGGATATAAAAGCCAAATCTAAAATTTTACATATGGCAAAATTCCAGTTACATGAAATTCTAGAAAACTAACAATTAATATAGTGGTGAAGGGGAAGCATATGCTTGCCTAGCGCCAGGAGCAGGGGGAAGCTTCAGAGTCAAGGGTTATAAGAATTCATTCTAGGACAATAAAAATGTTCTCTATTCTGAATGCAGTGATGGTTACATGGGTGCACACATCTTAAAATGTATTTTTTACATTTATTTATTTTGGGTGGGAGGAAAGTGTGTGCCACAAATCTCATGTGGAAATCAGAGGACAATTCAAGAGGTTGGGTTCTCTCCTTCCACTACGTGAGATCCAGGAGTGGAACTCAGGTTGAGAAGCTCATCGGCAACCACCTCTACCTGCTCAGCCGTGTCACTCATAATACTGTACAATTTAAGCAGGTGCCGTTTTATGGATGCAAATTACACATCGCCAAGTTGGTGTTAAAAATAATACAGACTATTGCTCTGTTATATTTTCTGGTTTATATGAAGATATAATAACATAATTAAGAAAACATAAGTTAGTTTAGTTCATTTCTTCCTTATGAACCCATATTCAGTCCTAAGAACTCCTACAACATTTGCTAAGAATGAATAAATTATTCTCTAAGTGCATTTTTTAACATCTCTGAAAAATCAATGTCAAGGTCATCCAGCCATAGTATGTGAAAGCTATCTCCTTCCCCCCTCATGAAAATGGCTTTCTATCTACTTTGTCATCTCAGTTTTCTCTGTTTAGCTTGTCAATTTCGCACCCAAAAGAGGTAAACAATAATTCTGTCATCATCTCATTTGTGAGCTTTCTTAGTTTCCTGGGTTGTAATTCGTCTGAATTAAGAGACTAAAAACTTACTTGAAGCTATTTCATCCTCTTTCATCTTCAGTTTGCTTTGTAAAGGGACTTCTGAGTTGGGGATATTGTGGGAGAATTTAGACTGCAATTCAAGAAACCATTCAATGCCTGTGAGCCATTATGTTAGCCTGTGTCAGGATGTCTGGCTCCGAGGCTGATGCAGACTGTGTCTGAGTAGCTCTCTACAAGAGCACACCACAATTTCCTGCTTGAGAGTCCAATATTGATCTGCTCAGACCACTAAAGGATTTTTCCTCTCCTTCACTTCTTTGGTGACAGGAGACAAGGTTACTTACGCCTTTTGTATTGTGACAATTTCATTTACCTACACGTGATGGATACATGTATAATACATGTCATACTTGGCATTGTATGCTAAAAGTTGATGAAAAGATACATCATTTCTGTTTAGGCAAAAGTGTTTCAAATTTAGAGAAGAGAGAGTTAGGTGACAGTCTGTGTCCTCTGCCTCAGAACCACAAAGCCTGTGGCCTTTAGTCTGCTTCCCCCAGCCTTTGTTGGCCTTTGTTGGCTGCTAGGCAAGTGAGGAGAACAGAAGAGAGTGCCATATGTCAGTGCCAGGGAGCTATGAGTTAAGGAATAAAATTTGGAGGCCTTGGTATGTAAGTTGCTGTCTGCTTTCTCTGTTTGGAGCACATTTTTTTTTTTTTAATGAGCTTGGAAAAAGACACTAGTGATAAAAGAAATCCTTTGTGCTTTGGAGGCAGAGCTTGAAACTGTGACCTTCATGTCAGTGGATCACACAACAAAAGGGAGAATGTATCAAAATTTCATCAAAACATAACAGCCCTCTGAGAGTGCTCTGGGTGCTTCTGTTAGAAAGCTTATTAGCTACCAGGATACACAAAACTCCTAACAACAATCTGGTAATACCCTCAGTGCCTAAAATGTAATAAAAAGAATGGAATGTTTTAGAGGATTCTGTCTCAGCTTTCCAAATGTTGTTTTCTGAAGCAGATCTCACTATATAGCCCAGGCTGGCTAGAAACCCATGATCCTCCCAGATCAGCCTCCCCATTGCTGGGATTAAAGGCATGTGCTACAACACTTGACAAACATTTTCTTTCTGAAGAGCACTGTGGGTGTTAGAGTGAACTCAGGGGGTCAGCAGAGATATTTATAGAAATCTAAACTGTAGAGCTGGAGAAATGACTCAGCGATTTAAAAGTACTCAAGAAGAAGGAAGACCAAACTATGGATGCTTCAGTGATTTTTAGAAGGGTGAACAAAATACTCAGAGGAGGAAATATGGAGACAAAGTGTGGAGTAGAGACTGAAGGAAAGGCCATCCAGAGATTGCCCCACCTGGGGATCCTATACACAAGCACCAAACCAGAAATTATGGTGAATGCTGGGAAGTGCTTGCTGATGGAAGCGTGATATGGCTGTCTCCTGAGAGGCTTTGCGAGAGCCTGACAAACACAGAAGAGGAAGCTCGAAGCCAACCATTGGACTGAGCTCAGGGGTCCCTGATGGAGGAGCTGGAGAAGGTACTGAAGGAGCTGAGGGGGTTTGCAGCCCCATGTGAGGAGCATCACTGTCAACTGGCCAGACCTCACCCCCACCTCGTGGAGCTCGCAGGGACTGGACCACCAACCAAAGAATACACATTGAGTGACCCATGGTGTTGGCCATATATGTGGCAGAGGATGGCCTTGTTGGACATCAGTGGGAGGAGAGGCCCTTGGGCCTGAGTGTGTTCGATGTCTCAGTGTAGGAGATTGCCAGAGTGGAAGGACAGGAGTGGGTGGGTGGGTGGGTGTGAGAGCACCCTCATAGAG
>NC_045030.1:152263246-152277979 GCF_008632895.1 Mastomys coucha
AAACATTTGAAAAGTAAATAAAGAAAATATCCAATCCAAAAAAAAAAGAAAGAAAGAAAGAAAAAAACACCCCTCCCCCCAAAAAGAATGTTTGCTGCTGTTCTAGAAGACCCAAGTTCAGTTTACAGCACCCATGAGGGGCTTTCAGGTGCTTGAAACTCCAGTTCCAGCTCCAGCTCCAGGGGAACCCAATGACCTCTGCTGGCCTCCTCCCAGGGCACCTACACACATAGATGTGTGCAAGTGCATGCACACTCAACATACAGACACACAGACACACAGACACACACACACACACACAGAGAGAGAGAGAGAGAGAGAGAGAGAGAGAGAGAGAGAGAGAGAGAGAGAGAGAGAATTTTATTTTAAGAAATCCAATCTGTTATCCAATCTAAAGCAAAAATCCTTGTTGACTCTCTTCTATTCCTATGCATGACTCTTGCCGGCAGAGATAAGTAACTCTTGTAAATCTGCAACTTCTTTTGTTGGAACTGTCCCTTTTCACTCTGGATTGAATCCCCCCTTTGGTAACTTGTACGCCTTTTAAGTCAATACAGTATAAAAACATATCCTTTTGAGTCTGACAGTCCTTTAAATATTTAAAGAAGGTGATCCTGTTTCTGATTAGTTCCTGTTTTTCTCAGTTAAATACGTCCCAGTTTCTTCAGTCTTCACTCCCCTTTCAGATTCTGTGCTGGATGAATTCAAACTGACCAATAAGACACTTCCTGTTGATTCAGTCCTTAAGTACAATGTTACTTATAGGTGAGATGGCTGCATGTAACCCATGCAGTCAGACACTTCCATTAGAGCTTTTGCCTGACCACAAATAGCTGCTCTGGCCTAATTGTTCACTGAATCAGGCATGTGATTCACAGTCTAGAGACACTGTTCTTTAGGTATGAGAAATTTTATGAAGCCTATTCTAAAGTATAAATCTATATTGATCATTGAACAAAAATACCATCAACACATGTTCATTTTATTCAGAGACCACTCTGGCCCTACAATGTAATACAGAATAAGAATAGTATAAATGTCAAAATATAAGCAATTCAAAATTGTAGGATAATATCTAAGTTGTCTGATTAAGGTTTTGTGTATATTGGAGTAGTGAATGGGTTGCTGAAGGCCAATGACAGCAAGGATGTTTCAAGGCCTCCTGACAACTTTATAGTTTCCCTTTCACTTTCTCTGTCATATCATTCAATGTCATCCTCCAAGATTGCATGGAAGCTGGTGGCAATGTGAGAGTTATATTATGTTATAAGACCTGTTAGAAAGAGTGTCTTTAAAATCAAGGCATGTGTCATTTTTGATAGTCCCAAACCCCCAAACTTCTGTCATGCTCTTCCTTTTTAATACATGGCACTAGAACACAAAGTCCAGTCCTCGTGGAGTCAATGCTCCTAACTAAATGGTTTTCACTCTACAAGAAATATAACCTAAGAGGTGACTCCTTTTTTTTTGCATCCAAGTCTCTTCTTTATGGGCTGATAATAGTTTTTCTCTCTACTTTGAAATCATGAAAATGGTCCTACTGTGGTCTCTATGCTAGAAATTATAGTGTTGGTTAGTGGATGGGAAAGGCATTGTGAAAATATGGTTTCACTTCATCCTTAAATAACCCTAGCCTCTACTTGTAAGCATGAAAGATGTATATGCACCTACAACAAAGCAAAATAGAAATCTATCAAGGTCATGGTGTTAACAGCTAAGATTTAAATACATTTGTTCTAAAGCTTAGAACCACGGTTCTAGATAAGAACTACACATTTTATCACCATCTCTCCCAAATGTTGTAAATAATGGGTCCAAAGTCTCTCTTTAGATCATACAAGTTTATACATATATGCATGCAGTTTCCTTGTTCTACTCTATATTGATAGTTGCCCATCACTTCTTCCTGCTTGCCTACTGACAGGAACCTGCCATTGTTCAGACCTGCAATGTGTCCCATTAAAAATATCACCTCTAAGGTTATTCTAATTTTCAAATTTAATTCTTTAGATTAGCACACAAAGCACTAAATTTCATTATAAGTTGTCATCCATATGTGTGGTATTTTAAATAAAAATTGTCCCCATAGACTTATAGGGAGTGGTGTAATTAGTAGGTATGACCTTGTTGGAGAAAGTGTGTCACTGGGCAAGGACTTTGAGGTTTCATGCTCAAGCCAAGCCCAGTGTCTCTTGTTTCTCTCTGCTGCCTGCTGATGTAGGTATAGAATTCTATTCATAGTGCTTCTCCAGCACTATGTCTGTCTGTGTGTAGTCATGTTTCTTGCCATGACAATTGGCTTAGTTAGGATTTCTATTGTTGTGAAGATACTATATAACCATGGCAACTCTTATAAAGAAAAATTTACTTGGGGTTTTGTTTACAGTTAGTTCAGAGGTTTCATCCATGGTGGAAAACATGGCAGACAGAGTTCAGGCAGACACGATGCTAGAAAAAGAACTAAGAGCTCTACATTTGAATCAGCAGGTAGTAGGAAGAGAGAGTGACATGGGTCCTGGCTTGAGGATCTGAAACCTTAAAGCTGCCCCGTCCCCCCACAGTGACATCCTTCATACAACAAGGCCAAGCCTACTCCTACAAGGTCACATCTCTTAAGAGTGACAGTCCTGAGTCTGTCCTGGGCTAGTGCCCTAAGCAGACCCTGGGTGCCAATTCTGCAGCTAGTCCCACAACACCCACAGGAAACTCCACTCCCGGGCACTCTGACACACCCAGGATCTTAGGATCAGAGGTGAGGACACAACATCTGTCCCAATACTGGGAGTAACTGGGATCAGCAGGACTCAGGCACACAGGAACTCCACCAGCCAAGTGGCACAGGTTCCTTCCAGTCTGCCTGGGCTGGTGCCCTGAGCAGACCTTGGGTGCAAACTCTGGAGCGAGTCCTATAATTCCCAGAGGAAGCTCTACTCCCAGGTGTTCTAATGGGCCCAGGATCCCGGAATCACAGGATCATAGAGACAGCTTGACTCTGAGGAGTTCTGACCCAACCAGGATCACAGGAAGGACAGGCTCCAGTCATATTTAGCCAGGGCAGTAAGCACTAGAGATAACCAGATGGCCACAGGAGGCAAGCGTAAAAAAATGAGCAACAGAAACCAAGGTTATTTGGCATCATCAGAATTCTCCCACCATAGCAAGTCTTGGACACACCATCACACTGGAAAAGCAAGATTCGGATCCAAAATCACTTCTCATGATGATGATAGAGGACATTAAGAAGGACATAAATAACTTCCTCAAAGAAATACAGAAGAACACAGGTAAACAGCTAGAAGCCCTTAAAGAGAAAACACAAAAATCCCTTAAAGAACTAGAGGAAAACACAATCAAACAGGTGAAGGAAATGAGCAAAACCATCCAGCATCTAAAAATAGAAATAGAAACAATAAAGAAATCAGAAAGAGAGACAACTCTGGAGATACAAAACCTAGGGAAGAAATCAGGAGCCATAGATGCAAGCATCACCAACAGAATGCAAGAGATAGAAGAGAGAATCTCAGGGGCAGAAGACACCTTGGAAAACATTGACACAACAGTCAAAGAAAATGCAAAAAGCAAAAAGCTCATAACCCAGAACAATCCAGGAAATCCAGGACGAAATGAGAAGACCAAACCTAAGGATAATAGGTATAGAAGAGAGTGAAGACTCCCAATGTAATGGGACAGTAAATATCTTCAACAAAATTATAGAAGAAAACTTCCCTAACCTAAAGAAAGAGATGCCTATGAACATACAAGAAGCCTACAGAACTCCAAATAGACTGGACCAGAAAAGAAATTCCTCCCGTCACATAATAATCAAAACACCAAATGCACAAAACAAAGAAAGAATTTTAAAAGCAGTAAGGACAGCAGAGTGGAGAGGAGAAGGATGATAGAGGGGAATGAATAAGTACAACCACAGGGGGCTGGAAAGATGGCTCAGTGGCTAAGTACTAACTACACATGCAGAGGAACCAGGTTCAGCTCTCAGCACCCACATGGTGACTCCCAAACCTCCATCAGCCCATTTCTAGGGGATCTGATGCCAGGCATTTTTAAAAAGTATTCTTATGCTCCAAACAAGTATTTATGAGATCACCTACAAAAGTGGGGCTTCCAAAAGAGCCCCTCATAGAGGCAACCTAGGAATGGGGAAATCTCACCTGTCTTCTCCCTTTGCTCTTTCACTCCCTTGATTATGACCTTAGCACCTATAGGTAGAGCAACAGTTTTGCAACCTTTAGTCATGGCCCACAGATGACAAAATGGAAAGATGTTGTTTCTTCTGTTTGTTGATTGCTTGGTCTGAAACAGGCTTTTGGTATATAGCCCAACCTTCTCAGTATTAGAATGTACCATTAACCATGTCTGGCTAGAATATTGTTTAGCACATCAAGTGATGTTATATGCTCTTGTTTTTCTTCAGCTGGTCTGTAATGTCCAGTTCATAGTTAAAAATAATGAATTTGAAGCCTTTCTTTGGGAATTAACATCATAGTCTTTCATGGGATATTATAAACTAGGTGTTTTCCCTGTGTTCTGTGCATTCTCTCTATCACTTCAACCCCAAATCCAATTGTGTCTCATGCTACTCCAGAGTACTGTGTGCTTAATGTGGTAGGAGTTAAAAAAGGAGAATAGATAGACTCTTGGAATTGTCAAATAGAGGATGCTGCCTCCATGATCCTGGAAAATGCCCTAGAGAGAATCTGGATTTTAACCACCTTGAATTTTGGAAGAAAGTTCTTTTTGTAAGATTTCCTTAAATTCTTGTTCCTATAGCCTTGGATTTCTTCATGCATTTCTTTCAGGTGGAACTGAGTCAAACTTATGTTCATGTTTCTCAATTATAGGAAAAATAAGCATATCCTACATGGAAATATAGGGGAATTAGCACATTAAAATGAGTGTCAAATATATAGACAAAATGTACATGAATAGCATAAGAAAATGATCCCCAAGTGACTCACTAGCATGCCCCTCCAATGAGAGAGAATGTCTACATGCTCAAAGTTGAGGTTTATACACCCTGAAAACAAGAGACTGCTACAGGAGACGAATAATCCTTTGTGGTATCTGGAAGTAAAACACTGTCCATTATTATAGTCTTTTAAGATATTTTCCTTGAACTGGTTAAATGGCTCAGAGGGTGGGAGAGCTTGCTACTAAGGCTGACAACTTCAATTTCATTCCTGGAGCACACATGGGAAGAAGAAAAGACAGAGGGGGCTAGAGCTGGCTCAGCAGTTAAGAGCACTGATTGCTCTTTCAGAGGTCCTTAGTTCAATTCCCAGCAACCACATGGTGGCTCACAACCATCCATAATAGGATTCGATACACTCTTCTGGTGTGTCTGAAGACAGCTACAGTGTACTCATTTACATAGAGGAAATGAATAAATAAATCTTTTTTTTTTCTTTTAAAAAAAGATTAAAAAGAAAGGGCCAAGGCTACAAAATTGTCCCCCGACCTCCACACACGCACCATGACACTCATGTATCCACAAACATATTACACACTCACAAATATACACACAAAAGTAATAAATATGCTTTATTGCTTTATAACTAATGACAAACAGTAAAACAGATACAAATATCTCCTCTGAAAATCATTTGTTCTCATATTATAATATTCAGAGATTAATAAGCCTGAGGAAAAGAAGGTCCAGCAACAGGCCGAAAGTGGGATCCAGCACAAGTGGAGGTCCCAAGGCCTGACACTATTACTGAGGCTATGGAGTGCTCACAAAAGGGATTATCATGATTGCTCTCCGAAAGAACTAACAAGCAGTTGAAAGAGTCAGATGCAGGTATTTGCACCCAATCAATGGACAGAAGCTGCTGACCCCTGTTGTTGAATTGGGGAAGGCTGAAGGAAGCTGAGGAGAAGGGCAATCCTGTAGGAGGACCCGTAGTCTCAATTAATCTGGACCCCCGTGATCTCTTAAACACTGGATCACCAACAGGCAGCATACACAAGCTGATATGAGACCCCTAACACACATACAACAGAGAACTTCCAGGTCTGTGTTCATTCAGAGATGATGCACCCAACCCTCAAGAGACTGGAGGCCCCAGGGAGTTTAGAGGTCAGGTGGGGTGGGGTGGGGGCATCCACGTGGAGACAGGCAGTGTGGGGAGGAGGTGTGGGATGTGGAGCAGTCAGAGGGTGGATGGGGGCAGGGGGATAAAATATGGAGTGTAAAAAATAGATTAATTAATAAAAAAAAAAGAAAGAAGAAGTTAATGAAATATTCTATGTGAAGATAGAGAATAAAATCCCATTAGTTGGCCTGCTTTTTCTTTCCAGATGGGGAATTTATTTGCTGGACCCCAATCAAAAGTCTCTTTTCCCAGGAACAAATGGGGTAAAATGCAGTCTTTCTTTGTTATCCAGGGGGTTCTAGGACTCCCTGTCTGCCACTAGGACTAAACTTTGGATGATGATTTCAAGATAAGATAGCAGATTAGAGGCAGCCTCTTTGTAAGTGAGTGAAGGATAGTATCACGATGAAAGAAACTTTACTATACCCAAAAGAGAGAGATCCACAAAGGAAGTAAAAAGGTACCAAAGGAGAACAGAAACAATGATGCTTGGCCTGAACGCTGAGCACAGCTTTGGCTGCCCCATTTCTTAGTACAAAGGGAAACCAGAAACCACTTCCAAGAGGTAAGCCCCATCCTCAGACAAACCTAAAGCCCTCACAAGTCCCAGATCTAGCTCTGGGTTTTCATGAGAGAGTAATCCCTCTGGTGCACAGATCAGCAATACAGAGAAAGAAAAATCCATTCGGTTTGCTCTGTGACTAGGAGGGGAGCAGCCAGCGGCCATCTTAAGAAGATCATCTATTGTTAAAAGCTGAGCCACTCCAAAGGACTCAGATCAGAAAACATGTACAGATCAGGGAGCCTCAATTTGGCCTGCCGTAGCTCCTGAGTAAAGAAAGACCCGGAGAGGTTGCAGTAGCTTTAGCTCAGGCTTCGAAGTGAGTGCCTGGGGAAAGTGCACTACACTCGTGGAGACCCAAAACAGATCTCAGCAACAGAGAACCACTCTCAGAGTTTGAAAGGACTGAGGCCTGAGGTGAACAGAATCATCAAATTCTGGAGCAAACTACTCCCATAGAGCTTGAGACTTGGTAACCCTCCATTACATCCTTCCAGTGGTGTGATTAAAATACTTAAGATGTCTTGAAAGCACTGCAGCAACCTCAGTGCTAACCTCACCTCTCACACACGTGGGAGTCACACCCCAGCTAATACAGCCACTTGAAGGGAAACATCTGCCCGGTCTCAACACTGAGAACGTGCCCAACCCACAAACTGCAAAGTTCAATGTGGCCAGCAGAGGCCCCTGGTACTCAAAGAAGGAAAATTACCAATGTAAAGATAGCTGTGGCTGACCAGATATTTGTCCAACATGAATCATAGGAAGGGCCTGAATTTACAGGTTTCCTTGACACTTCAACTCCATGTATAATCCCGTGTCCAATTTTCAAGAGGCCAGAAAGAAGCTAACTCAACACCCCATCTTTTTCTCTTCTCCCCTGTGATTCTTTCTGCTTTACTATAACGTTAGCAGGATTTTAACAGCATTTTGCAAGCTGGGTATGATAGCCCATGCCTTTAATCTCAGCACTTGGGAGGCAGAGGAAGATGGATATCTGAGTTTGTCAGGGCTGCCTAATAAGACTGTCCAAAATAAAGTAGTTCATTTCGTTATTCTCTTTCATATATCCGTCTAAATTAGCTTGCATTTTCTACTATTGAGCAATATTTTTCTTCTTTAGTTTCCTTTTGCTTTTTGGCCTCTGTGCTTCCTCAAGCATTACCTCTGTACCCTTCATCCCCACCTCACTCCTAATCCAAGGCTCAAGGAATGCCATGGAAGAAGAGGAGGAAAGGTTGTAAGAACTGGAGGATGGAAAAGAATGAAGTAAAATGCTGTCTTCTGGACAGGGCAAGACTTATTGCATTCATGAACTCTTAGTAGTTGCCATTACGTATATAAGATTAAGTCAGCCAAAATTCCTGCATAGATGGAGGAGGAGGTGTTCTTCCTCAAGGAAGATCTATTGGCACTTGCCAGCTGATGGCAGAGGGAAAATCATTGTTTTTGAATTTGTTCTCACTGGTAGCTTTCCCACTTTCCAGTGTGTGTGTGTGTGTGTGTGTGTGTGTGTGTGTGTGTGCAGCACTAATTAGACTTAAAGGGTATTTTCTTTAAAAGGAAGAAAAAAGTATGAAATTAGAGAGACACATATTGGGGTATGGGAGTTAGAGGTGGAAAATGGGGATGAATATGCTTATATTGCATTGTATATATGTGTGAAATTCTCAGGAATAAAAAATATAATTCAAAAGAGCAGTCTGCTTTTGAGGGGGGAGGATGTGGAAAAGTATTCTTAAGTAAAATTCAATATACACATATATGAAACTATCAAAGAGTTAATGGATGAAAAAAAGTATAGCCTCCTCCAAAACAGACTTTAAAAACTCCATCAGAAAACTTAGACCTAATGAACACTTTTGGCAAAGTAACAGGATAAACATCCACATATAAAAGTTAGTAGCTTTCCTATGCACCAATGATAAACATACTGAGAAAAAAACTCAAGCTCATTGACAATAGCATAAATAAACTAATGGTACAAAACCTGAAGACATTGAAAGAAAGCCTGGAAAGTAGCCTAGGAGATGGAAAAAGCTTCCATACTCATCGATTGGCAGAACTGATATTGTGCAAATGATTTACAGATTCAATGCAGTCCCTACACAAATCCCAGTAACTAGAAAAATAATACGGAACTTCATGTGGACTCATAAAGACTTCAATTAGACAAAGCAAACTTTAGCAGAACAGCAGTGCTAGAGATCTCACATCTCTCTCAAAAGTAATAAAACATCACATACACTCAAATATATATATACAGAGAGAGAGAGAGAGAGAGAGAGAGAGAGAGAGGATAGAGGGCCCTGATATAAACTCAAACAGTTATACCCACCTAATTTTTTAAAGATTTTATTGTTATATGTAACTACACTGTAGCTGTCTTCAGACACTCCAGAAGAGGGCGTCAGATCTCATTATGGATGGTTGTGAGCCACCATGGGGTTGGTGGGATTTGAACTCAGGACCTTCAGAAGAACAGTCAATGCTCTTAACCGCTGAGCCATCTCTCTAGCCCCCTAGCCACTTAATTATTAAAAAAGATTTCAAAAACACATAATGGAAAAAAGATGACCTCTTTAATGAATGGTACTGGGAAAACTAAACTTTCACTTGTAGGAGAATGAAATTAGACTACAGCTGGGCAGTGGTGGCGCACGCCTTTAATCCCAGCACTTGGGAGGCAGAGGCAGGTAGATTTCTGAGTTCAAGGCCAGCCTGGTCTACAGAGTGAGTTCCAGGACAGCCAGGGCTATACAGAGAAACCCTGTCTTGAAAAACAAAAAACAAAACAAAAAAAAAGAAAAGAAAGAAAGAAAGAAAGAATAGAAAAGAAAAGAAAAGAAAAGAAAAAAAGAAATTAGAACACTATCTGTTACCCTGTATAAAAATCAAATCAAAATGAATCAAAGGCCTTAAATTTACACCTGAAAGTTTGCAACTGCTAGATGAAAACACTTGAAGATATAGATATGAGCAAGAATGTTTAGTAAAGGACTGTAATATCTCATGGAAAGACATGAAGTAGCAACAAATGTGATTTTAGAGAGTTAATGAGCTTCTGCATGGTGAAAGAAATAATAACCGTAAAGAGACAGCCTATAGAATGGAGAATGTCTTTGTCAAATGTACATCAAACAAAGGTATAGTTTATAGAATAAATAAGGAGTTATAAAAACTTAAACACCAAAAAACCAAGCCATCTGATCAATAAATGGAGTAATATACTGAATAGACAGTTTTCAAAATAAGAGACGCAAATGTCCAATAAACCCTTGAAAATGTGCTCAACATCCTGATTCATCAAAGAAATGCAGATTAAAACTTCTAGTGAGGATGTGGGGAAAGAACACTTATTCACTGCAGATCAGATTACCAAGCAGTGCAACCACTATAAAAACCAGTATGAAGGTTCCCCCAAACAGCTAAAAATAGGGCCCAGATAACACTCTTAAGTGTATAACACTCGAGTATATGCCCAAAGGACTCTAAGTCAATGTAGCACATAGATACACATCCATGTTTACTACTGAACTATTTGCTATAGCCAGGAAGTGAGACCAATATACACTGATGTCTGTCAATAGATTAATGGATAAAGAAATGTACCCAGTGGGACTTATTCAACTATAAAGAAAAATAAAATCATAACATTTACAGGAAATGGATGTCACTGGAGATTGTTATATTAACTGAAACAACACAGATAAATACTATATAGTCTTCTTATATGTGGAATATAAAATTAAAATTATATATGCATGTGTTTATACCTGAATATTTCTATATGTGGGTGGTCACAAAACTAGAAGAGATTATGAGAGGGAAATAAAAAAATAAAAAATTTTAATGGAGTTGGGTAATAAGAATATGTATGATAAGAAAGCAGAAGGGGGGCTGGAGAGATGGCTCAGTGGTTAAGAGTACTGACTGCTCTTCCAAAGGTCCTGAGTTCAATTCCCAGCAACCACATGGTGGCTCACAACCACCTACAATGGGATCTGATGCCTTCTTCTGGTGTGTCTGAGGACAGCTACAGTGCACTTACATTAAATAAATAAATAAATCTTAAAAAAAAATAAGGCAGAAGGGAGCACTGGGTGGAAGAAGTAAACTACCTGGAAAGGACACTAGGGATAAAAGAAGGCAGCAGGAAAGGGTAATGAATGACATACATGTATGAGGATGCTATGAAGAAACCCATTGTGTTGCATGCTAACCTAAAAATTTTAATTTCATAAAACTTCATGTATGCTCAATTTCCTCATCCAAAAATGTACAGAATTTGCAAATAATTATACATACTATGATGGCTAGGTTTTTTAAAAAAAGACTTATTTATTTATTTATTTATTTATTTATTTATTTAATGTAGCTGTCTTCAGACTCCAGAAGAGGGTGTCAGATCTCATTATGGATGGTTGTGAGCCACCATGTGGTTGCTGGGATTTGAACTCAGGACCTTTGGAAGAGCAGTCAGTGCTCTTAACCGGTGAGCCAACTCTCCAGCCCTATGATGGTTAGTTTTAATTAACAACTCAACACAACTTTGAGTCACCTAGAAAGAGGGTCACAAAGAGGGATTGTCTAGATCAGGTTGGCCTAAGGCATACCTGTGGGAGATGGTCTCAACTGCCTTAATTGATGTGGGAATACCCACCTCACTGTGCCACCATTCTCTGTGTTGAAGGCCTGGACTCAGTGAGAGTAGAGAAAGCTAGCTGAGGAATGGATATACACGCTGTCACTCATGTCTCTGCTCTTGACTGTAGATTTAAAACTAGCTGTTCAAGATAGTGTCTCCTTTAATTTAATTTCCCTAGTATAGTAGAGAAACTGTAACATGGAGTTGTGCACTAAAATTCTTTCTCTTCTAAGTTGTTTTTCGTCTGGGTATTGTATCACAACAGAAACAAAACTAGGATGCACAGCCACCTGCATACCTAAAATATGTAGTGGCAGAAAATTCCCTAACAGAGCAGAGCAAAACAAGCTACCTCAGGGCAGTCGGAACTCTTTATACCTCTCTTTAATCCTGTCACCACTGAAAGTCTCTCTCACATTTAAGTTAACTTTGAAAAACCCATCTTATGATTTCATACCCATCCTCATCTGTCCACTTATATCTTTCCTGGCTTTAGCAATGGGACAGAGCTTCCTCTATCAGAAAAGTAAATGTAACCATGAAAGAATCTTGCAAGGTGGTAGCATAGGGGAAACTAGGTAAGGGGCACAATGAAGCTCTCGGGTATTCTTCAAAACTGCATACCAATGTGCAATTACCTCAAAATAGCTCTGAGATGTTAATAATTGAAGGCTTTTCACTTCCTTGCATGTAAGGGACTAAGGCAAGGCCAAATGGGATTTATAGGAGATTGGAGGGAATTAGGGACCTTGAAGACAGTTGGGAATAGGGAATTTTGTGCGTGTGTTGGGGAAACTTTCTGGCCCAACAGCAACCTTCAGTCTGGGCATCTGGCCTTAGTAACAGTTTCAAAGAAAGTAACTTCAGTTGTTTATGGATTTTTTTTCTTTTTTAAGATTTATTCATTTATTATATGTGAATACACTGTAACTGCCTTCAGACACCCCAGAAGAGGGCGTCAGGTCCCATTACAGATGGTTGTGAGCCACCGTGGGGTTGCTGGGATTTGAACTCAGGATCTTTGGAAGAGCAGTCAGTGCCCTTAACAACTGAGCCATCTCTCCAGCCCATTTATGGATTTTTTATGACATTTGAGAGAAGACAATTGAGAAACATTTAGGCCAGGTTGTCCAGGTCCTTTCACCCAAGTTAAGCCAGTTTTGCACTCCTGTCCTCAACAGAATCTCTTACCTGGCATACAACAGCTAACACAGGGTTGGTTTAGGAATCAGGCAAAAGACTTCAGTGGTAGCCTGACTCCACCATACATTCCTAGACAGACTTTTCCTAACTCACTTCACCTAGCATCTGTTTCACCACCACTAAAAGAAGCGAGTATAATGTAAAAATCCCAGAACACAATAGAGGGTAGAGACAGGTGTTATGTACCACTTCTGCTATAGCATGCAGATTCACTTGAGCTGCATCAAAACACACATGGTGAATATCTCTCCCTGTTCTTCCCCCCAAGGAAGTTGTAAAGTTAACATAGCTCCTACCTCTTTAATGCAGGCTCCATAATGAGATCTATATTATTGATTACAAAGAGCTTTCAGTGGATATTTTAAGCCTTAGCTGAAGAGGATATTACTTTGATAATTTTTATGCTGAAACACCACACATCACTTTTTTTTTAAGGAAGAAGAGAGCCCTGTTCCTCCACTGCTTTGAGACCTTTGACTGCTGCAAGAGCTAGCATCAGAGGCACCAGCTGGGTCTTCAGGCTCTGTTGGCAGAACTCGCAAAATGTCAGTGCCCATTGTGTCTTTTGGGAGCTCTTAAGAACTGACTATGGAGATAACTTAGTCTTTTCCAGAAATGACTACACCCCCACCATCACCACCACACCACTGCTTTATTGATCCCTGCCAGGTATTGCACTTTTGATCCTTTTGCTTGCTGTGGCCAATTCTCTCTGTTGCAGTGGAGATCTGTTATGCTGAATTGTCCAGCTGGCCAACTTCCTGATTCCACTCTTTGCCCCTCCCTAGTTTGCTTTGAGCTGACTCTGAAACAGAACACAAAAAGAAATGATTGTCTGTGTTGCATTGATAGCACTCCTTTAATTCCTGGTGTCTGGAGATTAAATTAGCCACTTTGCTGGCCTTGTGTTCTGAGAACATTGCGTTTTTGTTTGTTTGTTTGTTTGTTTTGTTTTGTTTTTTGTTTTATTTTTGAAAACCAACTTTTCATCATGCTGGGAGTGATTTGAAAATGTTGCAGGAATCTGTGCCAGGCCCAAGTATTGATCTTTGTGGTCAGGGAAGGAAGTGACAAAATAAAAGTGGAGGCAAGTCAGGAACAAGAATCAAGAAGGTAAAGAACACCCTTTGCTCTCCCTGAGTGACAATACTGTTGTGAGGCTCTTAATGGGATGGGGATCAACTTGAGCTCTGATAGTTTTCTTAAGAGTAGCTCTGCCAATTCTCCATGACCACCATGGAAGAAATTTTATAAACAAAAAGGGGGAAAAAAGCCTGTTCTTGCCAACTTCAATTGTGAGTAATCCACTCTGAATAAAGCTTTTTGTTTCCAAAAATTGATTTAATTTAGAATATGCAGTTCATTTGATACTATGTTCACTGGTGTCGCCAATCTGCCCTGGATTAGTGCGACACCTTAATGATAGACCTCCTAGAAACTCTTACTAATGATGTTGGTGGAGAACATGAGTCAGCAAACAATGGCCAGCCACCTGTTTTACTCAGCTCCATGGGTGTACATTTACAAATGGTTGGCAAAAATTAAAAGAAGAATAATATACTTTGTGACAAAAGGAAATTACATCAAATTAAAATTCAATGTCCAAAAAAGGTTTTATTAACAGTCATGTTCATTCTTATATTTTATTGATGGCTGTTTTCACACTAAAATTGGAAAATTGAGTATTTGTAATGAAGATCATATAGGCCATAAAGCCCCAAATACTATCTGGCCCTTTATAAATAATAATTTTTTATCTTTCTCTACCCCATTGCAGTTGAATAGAACTTTCTCCAGTAGTAGAAATATTCTATAATCTATCCTGTCTAACCCAGTAGCCATTAGCCACATATGCTATTTAAATTTGAATTAATTAAAATAAAATAAAATTAAGAATTCTCCAATGCCTCTAGCTGTATTTCAAATGCTCCATGGCCACATGTGACTAGTGGCTGACACATTAAATATAAGCCCAGAATAATAAATAAATCTCTGTGAAAAAGCTCTATTGTTTGCTCTGAGGAATATATAGACTCCTGTCATTTCTTCTTCCTTCGTTCCCTTAATGTTTTGTGAGTCATTTATCTGCTTCATTTTACACTCAAAGGAAACTAGTTTTCCTCATCTGTGTACTCTTGTGTTTTGCTTGATTCCTTGCTTGTTTCTTCTTCTTCTTGTTCTTCTTCTTGTTCTTCTTCTTGTTCTTC
>NC_045030.1:152277989-152308180 GCF_008632895.1 Mastomys coucha
TAGCTGAGAATTGCCTTGAACTCCAGGTCCTCCTGCCCTGCTTCCAAGTGCTGAGATTATAGGCATATGTCATTAAGCCCAACCTTAGCTCACCCTGAGACAATGATTTGGAAACTGGTCTCAGAGAGCAATAAAACAAGAGTAGGCAAAAAGAAAAAGAAGTTAAGAAAGCCAATTATGGTGTATTATCAAGTGTACTGGGGTTTTTAAGAATCAAATACATTCAAATATTTTTCATTAATTAATTAATTTACATCCTGACCAGAGCTTCCCCTCCCTCTTCTCTTCTCAGTTTTCCCCTTTCTCCTCAGAGAAGGGGAGACCTCCCATAGATATTAACCTGCCTTGGCACAGCAAGTTGTAGTATGACTAGGCGCATCTTCCATTGAGGTTAGACAAGACCATCTAGTTGGGGGCGGGGGGAATCCAAAGGCAGGCATCAGAGTCAGAGACAACCCCTGCTCCTGATGTTAGAGGTCTCACATGAGAACCAAGCTGTTACATATGTATGGGAGGACTAGGCCCAGCCCATGCATGCTCTTTGGTTGGTGGTTCAGTCTCTGTGAGCCCCCATAGGCCTAGGTTAGTTGACTCTGTTGTCTTCTTGTGGAATCCTTAACCCCTCTGCTCACTTAATCCTAACCCCCACTCTTCCAAAAGACTACTCAAGCTCTACCTGATGTTTGGCTGTGGGTTTCTGTGTCTGTTTGTATCAGTTACTAGGTAAAGCCTCTCAGATGACAGTTATGCTACCCTCCTGTCTGCAAGTATAGCAGAATGTTATTAATAGTGTTGGGGATAGGTTCTCTCTCATGGCAAGGGACTCAAGTTAGGCCAGTTTTTGGTTGGCCATTCTCTGACTTTCTGCTCTCTTTTTATCCCTGATCTCTTATATGGAAGAAAAATTGTGGGTCTGTTTTGTGGCTGGGTTGGTATCCCCATCCCTCCATTGCAAGTCTTACCTGGTTACAGGAGATGACAGTTTCATGTTCCATGTCTCCTATTGCTAGGAGTCTTAGCTAGGGTCACCCTCATCGATTCCTGGGAGTTTCCATTGTCATCAATGCAAAACACCTCACACTTACAGAAGGAAGGATTTTTTTTGGCTCACAGTTTGAGAGAATATAGTCCATCATAGTGGCAAAAGCACAACAGCAGGAATTTAGCACAGGAATTTGTCACATTGCAGCTGCAGTCAGAAAGCAGAGAGATGAATAACTATCTCCTAAGTTATTCCATACCCAGTCAAGTTAACAATGAAGACTAATCATCATAATAAGCCTTTAGGAAAAATGAAACTCAGTCCTACTGGGGAAGCTGTGTAATCCTACTGAGGCTAGAAGAATCTGGGATACTTGTACATCAGTTGCCCCAATGGGTACTGTTTAACTACTCCATCTGGAAGTATAAACTCTTTAGTCCTTTACATTGATTACACCTTGATGACATAGAAAACTCCCACAGGAAGAGAATTACAGGTGTTTACTATACGCAGCTCATAGTAAACAGTGGTAATGCCAAGGAGTTATGCAAAAGGCACCTGTTACATTCAGCAACTGAAAACTATAATACAGGAAACTCAAATTACTGCATCTTCACATTTGTAATGCCATTGTTAAAAGGGCAGTTGGATAAAGCTAGTGACTGAAGTTGGCACTTGGATATTTCTGTGGATGACTTGATGTAAGTATCCCTTACACATGAACATATGTGTATATGTGTATATATATATATATATATATATATATATATATTACATATATCACACACATTTAGCCAGTGTTGCTACATTGTATCCTGCCATGGCCCCATGGAACTATTCCACTGTCCCATCAAACCCAACCTATGGTCTAGCTATGACAACTGGGCATTCGTTGACCATTGAACTATGGTTGTGGATCATGCTAGAAGTTAGTGATCAAATTATTGCCTCAAGATAATTAGACATAAAGCAATAACAGAAAACCAACAATAAATGTGATCAAGACACTGGCCAAACTGATGAAGATTTAAAGATCAATCTAGGAGTGCTGAAGATGTTCCAAACAATTTTCACGTGCCTGTTGGAGCTTCTGGTGTTCTTTCTATGGGCTGCCTTTGACATTCTGGCACTCTAAAGGAGGATATACAAATGAGTCAGAATAGAACGATTAGGACTAGTAGAGTCCAGCATCCAATTTATGTTATGAAACAGACAAGCATACTGTATATCACAAAGTCTCAGGGAATTCTACATAAAACCTTAATGCTAAATATCAGCTTCATTTTGAAGGGGATCAGCCAAGATCAGATGTTTCAAATTATGTTGAGTTTTTAACCTTTGTTTAAAATACACACTTTCCAAACATAGGTGTTTTCCATTAAGAATATTTTTTTTAACTTAAGAGTTTCCCACTCCCCCTTTTGCTGCATCTCTGTAATCAAGCAAAATTAGGACTTCTCCTATCATCTTCATTTTGAGCATTTGGCAATGTTCAAAGGAGTTCCGCCCATTCCCCAGCTAAGAGACTTTGAGTCTAGCCTTATATCTGAAATTCCTTCCTTTTGAGGAGCTTTTAGAATTGTGCCACTACAGTGAAACTGTACAGAACCATCCATCTACATAGATTTTTTCCACTGGATTTAAATAATTATAACATCCACACACAAAGTGTCCCTGGTTCTCATTTGTGCCACTATAGCAAAGCATCTTAGACTGGGTAAAGTACTTTAAAAAATATTTCTCATGGCTGTGCCAGATGGAAATCCAAACTTAAGACACTTGTGGATCCATTTTCTACTCTTTAGGTGGCAACTTACATCCACAACCTAGAAGAGTCAAGGAAGATCTCTTCTAAGGTCACTAACTCCATTCTTGATGGTTGTGCCATATGATAGATTCCCTGCCCAAGGAACCCATGAATAAGACTGCCTCATATAAGAGAGCTGCTTCCTGCTCCAATGGCACTAGCAACTAGGCCTCAACATACAAGCCTGAGGAGCGATATTAATAAAGCATAGCACTTGTATATGTTCTGTACTAGTTGGGGTAAGCATAGTAGTAATACTAAATACCATAACCTTGGTGGCTTAACAAAGTTACTTATTCAGTCATACAAACATAGTTAGAATAGGAACTTCTGTTCCTATGGTTATTCAGGACCTCAAAGCTGAGGAAAATGCTGAAGTCTTGAAGATGTGGCTTCCAAGATGACTAAGCACAAATTCAGTCAACTAATGGTAGAGAGGGATGAGATATAGGGAAAGAGCTGGAGAGACTGATGTCATAGGAGATTTTGGAGGGGCCAGGCCTAAAATTGGCACTTACATCTATCACATACACTCCATTGGGCAGGACTCTGTCACATGGAATCCCCTAATAGTAGCAGAAACTAAAATATTTAATCTAAACAAATGTCAAGAGAAAACAGTTTGCTGCATGGTTAGTCCATTTCTGCCACAGATACCATTGGAAGACTCTATCTTCTTTCCTAGTAGCCTTTTTCCCATACAACTGAGGTGTGCAAAAGCCCCCTATGCTCCCCTAGCTGTGGAAATATGCAACTAGTGGACCCCATTACACACCAGACCTTAGTCCCTTTGCTTTTTGTAAAATTCTAATAACTCCTATAATATTTGAACTGGTCTTGAAAACATCTCAATGATGAGGGACAGAAGGCAAAAGATGTGAAGCTCAATCATGGCCCAAGTACCAGAGCCATTGCTTGGTCTGTAGCCCTGTAATGGAAAACATAGATTCAGGATACGTGTGAGCTCAGGACCTCATGTCTATAGAGATAGGAACTTCCTGTCTCTGATGTCCTTGAGAGGATCAGAACTTCTGTATAAAATAACCTGCTCCATTGATAATGTGTCTACCCTGCCAGAGATGGGAAAGAAATACATTCTTCAGAGAGCATAAGCAGCAAATTCTTTTTTCATCTCCTATGATACAGAGTAGGAGTGCTGTAAATGCCAAGCAATATGGATTTTTAGAACGATGACTCACCGCCTCTTTTTTCAAGGCAATTATTCATCCAGTCTGAATCTCTTCAAGTTGAGCCAGTAAGTCTGTCATACAGATGAAGAGAATGGCTAAAATCCCCAGAAGCCAAAAGATTGATTTAGGTCAAATAATGGGACTAGGGCAAATGACTTGTAGAATTTGTGCATCTATTTGGTTAGAAAAATGAAAGTCAAAACTCAAGGACTGAGATTGTTTACTGGAGTAACCCATAGTTACAGTAATCTTCTGGTACCAAAGGACTATCATTGTGGGAGAGGGAGTCTAGTTTATGCTTAATTTTTCCCTGAGAAATAGGTGTCCATCTCATAAAGTACCTCCTAGCTTAAAGTTATGCAGAGAGACTTAGTTAACAGACAGGAATATTGTAAACATTAAGTCTATGTGTCATTTAAGAAAGGAAATCCTCATGACTCCAGTCTTAGAATTTTTCTTCTTTCTATAGCTTTCCCATCCATAATTCACTCCCCGTATGTGCTTGTGCCTCCAGATTTTTCTTCATTGAGGCACCACCTTTTGGCCCCAAAATTATAATTCCAAACTTTTGTAATTCTGTCAGCTTTCTTAAGTGCCCAGAAAACATCCTTATTGCCTCTGCACACCTTTTATCTGGTGAAAAGAAAAATCTCTGTTGCCAGCATACATGAATGCCTGGGTTCGATCCCCACCACCACATAAACCAGACAGGTGATACATACCGCTAATCTCAGCACTTACAAGGTAGAGGCAAGTCAAATAGGGAGACAGGAAAATCAGAAGTTCAAGGTCAATATAAGATACTTATTGAGTTGGTGAGAGCCATGAGATACAAAAGACCCTAGGATTGCATCCACTTTTCAACTACATACACACACACACACACACACACACACACACACACACACACACACACACATCTTGCTACTGGAGGAAGAGAAACAAAATTTCCAAATCATAGTACTTACTAAGGCAGGCCTATTTTCTAGCACAGGTATGTACTAGACAACCCAGAACAAAAAAAAATAATCACTACCTTGCACAGACATTTTAATCCAAAAGCCTGGACACAGGTCATGAGGAGTCACTATGCTTACTTGGGCAGGAGAAAGTCTACCCAGTCTTGTGGGTTTCACACTTTGTAACACTCTTACATGCCTGCTAATCTAGAGCCCTGCAGCTACCACACCAGAGTTCAGTTACCTCTTTTCTTTTCTTCCATAAGTACTATGATCTTGGACCCACGTGACATAACTCCTCTAGACCTCTGTGCTGTCAACTAGAAAGGAAAAGATCATTCAATTAACTCTTAAATCACAATTTGAAGGGTCCATACTATAAGCAAGTCATGTATTCTCCTTCTGTAACAAATGTTAATTGCATACAAGTTTACTTCAAATGACTTAATAGGGTAGATTCTCTTTAGCCAAAAGATATTGATTAATGCCATATTTCTCTATTCTCTCTCTCTCTCTCTCTCTCTCTCTCTCTCTCTCTCTCTCTCTCTCTCTTTCTCTCTCTCTCTCTCTGTGTGTGTGTATGTTTGTGTAGAAATAGCAAACACATTAAAATTAAAACATCATTTGTTCTAGATTTCAAAACCCAAATGTCTTGTGTTTCTTTAGTATGCATAGCTGCCACTTAATGGGTGGGTAGTCTCTGTTTGCTATAATAAATAAAGAAACAACCTTTTCTAAATGTGCCACTGGGTGCATCTGCCTGCAAATCCCAACATTGCCTTTGACTAAAGATTTTTCTCTACCCTGCCCCCTCCTTATAGTTTAAACAGAAATCATCTTCATTTAGATCCTTTGATATATTAACTGGTAAATGTCATTTAGACAAAGAACTCACATTGTTCCCAGAGCCTGCTAGACTCACTACCCAAACTGACTGCATGGAATGCAGTCCATGAAAAGTGGAGAGCACTGAGACTATTACAGTTGTAATGTTCAGAATTTGGAATTCATCTTTTGAAGAACTCTATAACATGAGTTTCCATGGATATATTGATATTTGAGTAAATGTTTATGAGGGTAAGACAAGGGTAGAATACCGGATTACCACCACATCACAGCTTGGGAAGGCTGACACATGGATTATATGAAGTGCTGAGATCTTTGATGGGGACCTGGAGCAGGGCTTTGCTACTAGGCTCACACTGCCTTCTATATTCCTACCATTTCCAATCGTGAATATGTTCCCCTGTGATCTGCCTATGAAGGATTCCTCCCACTGAATACCTCCTTTCCTTTCTTCTCTGTCTGGTTAATATTTATGCACCTTTTAAGACATCAGTTTCAAAGCATTTATTAAAGGTAGTACATAGAAAACTCCTCAAGTAAATGTGTAACTCAAGAATTAGAATAGCATTTTAACTCCCAGAATTCCTCTCCTGCTCACTTCAAGCCATGGCTGCTTCCAAATAGGCACTAGCTCAATAGCATGAATTCTTTTGCCTGGTTTTGGATTTTAAATGAACAAAAGAATGGGGTATGTTCTCTCTTGCATCTGGCTTCTTTCACTCATCATTTTGTTTACAAGACCCATCTATGCTGCTGTGTCTTGTGGCAACCCATTCTCATCTGTGTGTAGTATTCCACTGTAAATATACCACAGTATATTTATCTTACCAGCTATCATCAGGCAATATTTAGATACCTTCCGGTTTGGAGCTTTTATGAAGAGTGCTGTGATCTGTGCTTGCATTTTAATGTATTTTGTTAGAGCCACTTATTTATTTTGTTGGTAAAACTGCTTTCCCCCAAAGAATGCCTTCAGCTATGTTTTTAATTCCAAACTGATCTGCACATTGTCTTATTCTTGTTGGGCTAATTAGTGCTGGATCAGTGAGGTCAAAAATGGTAGATCAATTATCAAAAGACTGGTGAGCCAAATCAACCTCCTGTGACAGACACCGTTTACAAGTTGAAGCAAACAAGCACAATTTTCTACCCCAGACATCCTAACACACAGTTTCCTGTAATAAACATTCATGGTCTCAGGGTTACAAGTAAGCAGGCTTTAGAGTTATCAAAACAAACCCTGCAGTACTATAGAAATGCTCTTTGCCCCTTTTAAGTTCACAGTCTTAGAAATTCAACTGTCTAATGATGATATGTTAAAAGACATAAAGCTTTAGCTTGGGTGTTGTGAAAACTGGTATGTAAATATTGGCTAAACTTCCTCTCCTTATCTATCTAAACAAAGGGCAATGGTTAATCCAGCATTTTATACTGTCAAAGTGTTCATGTCAACATCTTGAAATACTTCCTCCATGTTCTCTCAAATTCTACCACTTGAAACATATAGCCTTTGATTTTAATGTCAGTCTTAATTGTTGGTTAATCAAAGATATTTGGGACTTATTCTTTTCAATTTGCACAACATATATACACAATATACATAATATATAGAGAAATTCACCTCATAAACACTACTAAAACTTACACTGAAGTGAAATGAGTCAAATAGCATTTCAGAAAAGTATTAAAAGTTTTAAAAGAAAAGTCATTAAAGGTAAAGAGACCACTGAATGTTTTGATAGCTTCAGTGTATGTATTCTTTCTTTCATAATTCCATATTTTGGATATGTGAATGAAAAAGGTGATATGATTAATTCTGCTTCAACCATTAAATTGAGGTAGAGTCAAGCATGACTTTGAGATACTTCAAGCAGGGACCAAACACAAGACAGAAGAAAGGGATGGACATCAAGAGAGAGCATGCAAGGACTATTTCCTTCACATGTTGAATTACAATGAGTGGCCAAACAAGTCTTTGTCAATAAGCAAAGCAAGAAAAAAAATATCTGAAGCACAATGATAGTATCTCAAGCCAAGAGAAAAGAATAAAGAAAAAAAATATCTAAAAGTAAACAAAGATTTTGGTAGTATATGTGTGTGCAATGGGGACAGGACTCAATGTTCTCAATATCCTCTTATGATAATCTAGATAGGGTGTTGTACACCTATACCCAGCATCCACGAAGTGCCATCAGGTATATACCCAGTGTGTGCACTTCACTAATCTTCTAGCTCACTTTCTTGCCTGCTTGCTTGCTTGCATGCTTTCCCTTTTCCTCTTTCTTTTTCCTCTTCCTTCTCCTTTTTTTTACTTTTTCTTTATTTTTAAAAGATTTGTTTATTTCATGTGTATGAGTACACTGTAGCTGTCTTCAGACACACCAGAAGTAGGCATCATATCACATTGTAGATGGCTGTGAGCCACCATGTGGTTGCTGGGAATTGAACTCAGGACCTTTGGAAGAGCAGTAAGTGCTCTTAACCACTGAGCCATCTCTCCAACCCTCCTAGCTGCTTCTTAATCCAATCAAGATTAACCTTCATAATCACTGAGTGAAGATAGAAAATGCCTAAGAAAATGGCAGATGAATGATCCAAGTGAGTCATAAGTGATTCAAATCCCTGTTTCTACTTACTTCTGCCTTGACTATGATTTGGATTCAGATATCAATTTCTCTTCCCTTTATTCTACAAGTATTTTTTGAGCATCTACTAATCCAAGCACTGCTTTAATTCTGAAGAAATGGAAGTGAAAAGAAAACCTCTGCCCTTGTAAAACTTGCAGGCTAGTAAGACACAAAAATCATTCACAAGTGTGGTTGGTCATCTGCAATAGGACCAACAAAGGAGGTCTTTCTGCAAAAGAACCGTAGAGCACAGACATGGTAGAAATGACGATGCAAGTTAGACAAGAGTCTTGACCAGAGTCTAGTTTCTGTTCAGCACAAGCATAAGAGCCTACAAAATCTACAGTTACCCTATTTGAAAATTCCAGGTTTCCTGCAGTTGTGTTTACACAGACCTCCTGTTGCCCCAGCAGACTTGGGAATTTTCTTTCTGTGTCCAGGCTCACCAAGAAAGCTAATAAGCTAGGGCTCTGCCTGTGTGTTTTGCTTAATTGGTAAGGTCTGAGTGTGCAGCGGGCTGTCACTGATAAGGCATGGGTGAAATGAGCTGGTCTGAGAGTTTCCTCTCTACTAATGAACCTTTCTTTCCTATTTAAGTAATAAATTCAATTTTTAAAAGATCTATTTACAAATTTAAAAATCTGATAGTGTGTTCTAGAGTGTGTTGTTTGTCCTTGATTTCTTTTTTGTTTGTTTGTTTAAATCAAGTATATGTCTATGCTATTTGTGTATAGTAAAACCCTTTGCATGGGTAGAATTCTATGATTTTTGACAAGCACATACAGTTATGTAATGCTCACTATAATCATAATTCAGAAATTTCCACCACTCTGAGTCTAGTGTCCCTGAGAATATTTTATATCTTTTTTATTTCCTTATCTTTGCTTAAGTGTTAGAGAAAAATACATAGGCATGCAAAATAGTTAATACCTGAAAAGTGAAATTGAATTTCTGCTTGTTTGGATAATAAAGAATAGGCAAAGTATAACATGATACTGTCCACTAAACAAGTATTTTATATTAATTTGGCTATTTCTCTTAGACAACTAAATAGAAAATGGTTAATATTAGAAAATTGTAAGGCTTGCTAGGAGGTTTAAGCTTTGGAAAAGTTCAAATTATAATATTCACTGGCACATATGTTTTTAAGAACAACTGAGTTGCATCTACATGGAGAGCATACTATTAACTTGAAGTAAAATACTCCTTCAGGGATTCTCTTTGTTATAGCACACTGAAGATGCTAGCTTTAATATGGGATGTGGATAATCTTTCTCCTTCCATTACCCCTACTCTCTCCTGCATCCTCCATCAATAATCTTTATTAACTCTCTAGGGATAGCTCCATTTCTGTTTTCAAGAATGTCAGGGCTCCTCTATCTAGGGAATAAATCATTTCATCTTTCTGTTTTAAATCCAGCCCAAGTAAAGTCAATGTTTGTTAGTGCCTAAGCTGCTGTTAATTGCTTTGTGATAGTTGTCCTAATTTATTCTGTAGTAGTTTGCAGAAGAAAAACCCCCTAGCCTTACTAACAAAGTAGCATTGCCATATAAGCTGGGAACATCACTCCATTTGACTATCATAAAGAATCCAGCTTTATTGACAAAGAAACTGAGGATTCCACTCCAAGCTGCCCTCATTGGATTGCTCCTAAGTTTGCCTCACCTTTGCAGCAGACCTGTGGGACCTGTGTATCTCTGCTGCTGCCTGGGTCTCTCTGCCACTGATACCTGAGTCTCTCTGCTGCTGGGGCCTGGAGTTGCACGGTGCTTTAGTTAAAAGGATGCAATGCATAGGTGAGATGTTTTATTATAGAAAAGAGAAAATAGGCCAGTCATGTAGAGAGAAAGAAAGGAGAGGAAGGAGAGGAGAAGAGAAGGAGAGAGAAAGGAAAGAAAGGAAGCAAGAGAGCAAGAAGGCAAGAGAGAGAACAAAAAGCAAGAGAGAGAGGAAGAAGGCAAGAGAGAGAGGAAGAAGGCAAGAGAGAGAGGAAGAAGGCAAGAGATAGGGGAGGGGCAAACAGCCCCTTATATTGTGTGAGGCGTGGCTATCTGTCTGTGGGATGGGCCATGCCTGGCTGTGGTCAGATTACTGGGGGTAGGGTCCAGCTAGAACGCTGGGAGCTTAGGGTATTGTCTGCCTGATAGAGCACACATCTCCTGCAGGGACAGCTGTGAGAGGTTGTGGCTGAAACAGTAGCCAAGGACTCAGGAGTTCCGGTCAAACACCTTCAGTTCCTTGCAGGCAACGATATTGCCAACTGGGACCTATTACTCGACTGGGCCTAGGATGACTGAACAGACTACTGCCCTTCACAGGCCTAGGCTTCTCCTTTATTCTCCAAACCTTAATCTCTTGATCTTCTCTCAAGAATTGCTGAGGCCACAAATTACAGAAACTCTTGAGCTAACTAGTCAAATAATTATTTCACAGATTCGATATAGAAGGTATGGCAGGTTTCTGAGCTTTTAAAGGACAGGAACCAGGAGTTTGGAAGTAGGAAAGAACCAGGCCACCTTGGGCTGCCCTGTCCTTGAACTGCAGTTTTCATTCATTTGAGCCTAAGGTCTTTATGCACAGAGTATCTTTAAATTCCAATGACCTGTTTTCCTTAGGGCCTTGTAACACCATGTACAGCTCATGGACTACTACTTCATCAGTATCAGTTTGGAGCTTCGGGGGTTGGGGAGAGAGTGGATGGGCAGGACCCCAGGGAGGCTCAAGGCTCCCCCTTCTCAGAGAAGAAGGGAAAGGCAAGTAGGGGGAAGGATCTGTGTGAGGGAGTATTAGAAGAAGAGGCTCATACTGAGATGTAGAGTGAATAAATTAATTAATTAAAAATATAAAAAAATATATGTGAAATTTTCAATAAAATTCTGGCAAATCGAAAGAAAGAAAGAAAGAAAGAAAGAGAGAAAGAGAGAAAGAAAGAGAGAAAGAAAGAAAGAAAGAAAGAGAGAGAGAGAGAAAGAAAGAAAGAAAGAGTCTCAGACAGCACAGCAGACCTGCTGACTCAGATTTTGCATTTCTTATAAGACAGTTACTTCACTTATTTGTGTGTCCATTAAATTTTGAGAAGTGCTGGCACTGACTTAAACTACAGTTAAGAAAGACACAAATGTATTAGTTCCTCAGCAAAATAGGAGACTCTGTTAATGCCTTCATAGTTCTTCAACTTCTGAATAAGAATACTAACACAGCCTACTTTTTCCTGTGTGGTCTAGTAGCACCGACCAGATACTCCACCAGAATATGAGCTCCAAGAAACAATTACTCTCTCTTGTTATAACTATGCTCCTAGCATCAAGAACAAGGTCTGACTTGTAGGAATTCAGCTGATATTTGCTGTTTTTTAAAAATAAATAACATAAGAAAAAGAACAAAAGAGGGGGTAGAGAGATGGCTCAGC
Organism: Mastomys coucha; assembly: GCF_008632895.1. Classification (NCBI taxonomy): domain Eukaryota; kingdom Metazoa; phylum Chordata; class Mammalia; order Rodentia; family Muridae; genus Mastomys; species Mastomys coucha. The sequence continues at coordinate 152,289,811 of NC_045030.1, forward strand.
AGTTAAGAGCATTTAGAGGACCCTGGCTCCCATAACTCACATGGCAGTTCACAACCATCTGTAACTGCAAATTGCAGGGGATCTGGCACACTCCTCTGCCTATCATAGATATCCAAAAGGCAAGACACTCATACACATAAAATGAAAAGTAAATAAGTCCAGGACTGTAGAGACAGCTCAGAGACTGTTCTTCCAGGAGAAATAGGTTATAAAATCCACATGGTGGCTCACAACTATCTGTAACTCCAGTTCTAGTGGATCTGATGTCCCTTTCTGGCATCCAAGCATGCCAGGCACATAGTGGTCCACAGGCAAACATACTATTTAAAAAATAAATTTAAAAATTAAATAAGTTTTTAAAAGGAAAAATGTATATGATACAAGTGATTGCTCACTTATTTACCACTGTTCTTCACCTTGCCTGAAAAAGGACATCACAAAGGTCCACTGGGTAGGCAAACTCCTCAACCAAATGGACATACAACTGTGCAACAGCTCAACTGCAGGAGAACTCTATTTCTTGGTCAGTTTCTATCCCTCATTAGGTGAATGATCCTATGGAGTAGCCCCCTCAGTGAAGTTACTGAGGGCTAAAGTTGCACTGGATGTCATTTCATTTAAGCAATCTGAAAGGGGACAGAAGTTGAAAGACCATGAGAGATTTTTGAAGATCAAGCTGGAAAGCAACAAATAACCTTTTCTGTGGTAGATGGCCCTCATTATGGCTCCAGTGAGCCCTGTCTGCTGGTGTCCACGAGCACACATAGCCTGCTCCCACTCTGAGCAGGGAGGGCCTGTGCAGTAAATAACATGTGGCAGAAAGGATTTCCACAGCTAGGTCTTCTAATGGCACATCACTTTCAGAGCTGAAGGTTTTTATAAATCACTTCCTCTGAAAGAAGCCTATATAATCTCATGATCTCTTCACATATCTCCACACAGACAGGTTCATGAGCTTCTTGTAAATGGGCACATATAATTGTGGAACATATAAGATGGAACATATAGACCTACAGTCTGTTTCAGAGAAAACTGTAAAAGACCATGGGTCCTAGTCCACACCATATCCCCAGTTTCAAACAATTTCCTAATTTAGGGTTTCTTGTCTAATTAGTAGGTTCCTAAATGCCTGGATGACCCTCAGAAATTGAGACAAGAGGTGTTTTGGTGTCCAAATCTGATGAATTACAGAATCATTTGTTATATTGCAGTCCTTTAATACATTTAAATTCATTTCCTGGGACAGATATTTGCCACATGGCTCTACATAACGTTAAAGAAGGCTGGGAAATGATGTCTAGCCCCCAAAAGGAGAGAATGAAGATTTTGCTAAGTAGTCACCAGGCTCGTGCACATTAATGGTCTTACTAAGGAAATAAATAAAGCCTGGCAGAAATACAATTTAGAATCTGAAATAGATAGTAGCATAGAGTTACCAGACCTATTTCCCCCTAGCAAACAAATCCCAATAACATTAAAGGGCCATCCCCCAATCTGCCTCTTTCATGAAAGCTTCCCTGTACATGCCAGTCTGGATTTCTTTCCCCTCTGTATGTTTCACCTTTGAACTTTCACAGCATTTTCTGGCTTGATTTCTTCTGTGTACAGCTATAAATGTCACTAGTGCAGAAACATGAGGCATTCTTTGGTATTCAGTCATGGATTGCCTTAAGATGACTCTTCTATCGCTGTCTAGGATGATGATTTAACTTTTCATGTCTGGATATCTTGTCTTCTCAATTCTATTGTAACATCCTAGATAGAAGGCAAAGACCATTGCAAGGAGATGATAGATGTTGTGACCACAGTAGCTCCATAATCTATCTGTACAATGATTTATGAATAGCCACCAAATCTGATCTTAAAGTTGAATCCGAATAGGAACGCAGACCTTTCCCTATATCACCAAATATAAGATGGTAACTGTGTACTTTAAATTGTATGGATTGAGTATTAGTTTACATCATTAGTAGTAATATCTCACAAAATGAGCCAATGTGTTTTATCTAAATATATCTTACCAGCAAGCAAATGAGAAATTTAATTAAATTTTGTATAAGAAATATACAGTGATATTTAGAAAGATCACAGTGAGAATAGATTTTAATCTAGATTTATTTTGACATTATTTCATCACCCCATGGTTTAGCAGACTCTAATCAACTTTAAAATTTAACCACCAGTTCTTGGCTTCATAAAAGCAACCATCATATTGCCAGAAAGTATTATTTCATTTATTCTCATTAACAACCTCTCCTATGATCTATATTAGTCATTTAAAATGATTGCAGGGGCTGTATGTTCACTTTCCATTTGTATCTTTGCTTGATGTCAAAAGTAATGACTGGAGAACTGACAAGTAGATATTACCTTATAATAAATTTATGAAGAGTTTATCGAGTGTGTGCACTGCTCTTTGTCAAGCATGTTGTAGCTAAACATACCAAGCAGACCATTTAAAGTAACAATGCTCATAATAGGATCTTTTAAAAATGATCGTCAAATGCAGCTTTTTGAAAAGGCCAAGATAAAAATCACCCTGTGAACAATTATTTCTGCTGACAAATTCTTTGGTAAGAATTTTGATACCTTTTATTCTGAAAAAAAAAATAATGCTCTATTCCGTGCCATATGTTGAGATTTTTAAAGCTCCTGAAATATTAGAAAAAATGTACATTATTTGTACTCATGGTCAATGTAGCTTTAAATAGCTTGCAAATCCTTGAAATTGTTTATGTATGCTATATAGAAAGGTTTATTTTTCATGGAAACTCAAGAATTTAGATTTTAAAATTCATGCCTTTTGAAATGTGAAAAGAAAGAGAAGAAAACAAAACAAAACATGAGTCTGAACTCTTCCCTAAAGATGAATGTTCTAATGTAACTTGAATCACTACATGTTAAAACACATTTTTCCTATTTGCTGAATTAAATTATGAAACTGATTTATTTTACAGGTTCCAGAGAAATTCCAATGACTTTGAGCACTGAGCATACTTATTCAAAGTCCAGAGATCATTGGTTAAAAGAAAGAGTTCTTTGTCTTATGTCTTCATGTGTTCAGGTCCCAGAATCCCCAAAGCAATATCAGCTAAGTGTGCCACGCTGATCCTGTAAATAAAACATGACAAGCTGAAGGTCAGAAACTGTTTTACCAGGGTGCTCTGGCTGCTAAAAGCACGGCTCATGATTACCAAACATATCAGCGAAGAGTTCTAGAATTTTAAGGAAAGAGAAATGGTCAGCTCTGGATCTTTCAACAATGTATGCACAATTTAGAACAGTTTCTGAAATTAAAAAAAATGCTACTGTGAATATTTAAGATATTCAAACATATATGTATATATAATTTAGTGTGGGTAGTTGGGGGTGTATGTGCCACAGTAGATGTGTGAACTTCAGAGGACAACCTGTGAGAGTCAGTTCTCTCCTTCTACCATGTGGGTTCTAGGGATCAAATTCAAGTTGTTAGGCTTGGCTCTAGGCAGCTTTACCCACTCAAGGTATGTAGCTTTTAACATAATTAGGCCACGTATCTATGGGTTCAAATAATCACTTGAAATCACCTAATTCTGAGTTACAGTTGAACATCAAAGGGTTTTTACCTATGAGTTTAAAATTATTCATTAGGATGTAATAAATTAGAGGAGAAAATGTGTTTATTCCACGTTGACTCAAGATAATAATAAGAGTCCTTTTGCAAATGTAAAGACAATTTAATAACCATTCAAGTATTCAACAAGGAGCCTTTGAAGACTTAGAACATTCAGCTGTAAAGTGTGTTTTAAAAAAAGGATATCTCATGGTTATATTTGTTAGGGTGCACTGAGAGCTGTTGTTTCTCTATTCTTAAATTTGCAAAGCCTCCCACAGACAACCAGTTTACATACCTGACTCACTTGTAGTTTACCAGAACAGCTGTACTTCATATTATCACATCAGAGAGTAATCAGTCAATAAAAGAAAACTTCCTTTAACGTGCTCACTTTTCTCTCATAAATAAAAAGATAAAACAGATATAAGCCACCAGGCAGTGATGGCGCATGCCTTTAATCCCAGCACTTGGGAGGCAGAGGCAGGCAGATTTCTGAGTTTGAGGCCAGCCTGGTCTACAGAGTGAGTTCCAGGACAGCCAGGGCTATACAGAGAAACCCTGTCTTGGAAAAACAACAACAAACAAACAAACAAAAATCAGATATAAGCCATGTTATTTCATGTAGTTCCATATGTACTTAGAACCTAATTAATAATAGCTTAATTAGCATGTCACATAGATCAATTCATTTCAAACCATTAGTGGTATAGACCAATCACTTTATAAAATTCAATAAAAATAAGTTTTCAGAAAAAAATATTTTAAAGCATCCTAGGTGCAAGCACACTGATCACTTGATGGGACAACAATATCAATTTGTCATTAAAGTTTCTATAGGTCTGGTGAAATGGCTCAGCAGGTGAAAGTGCTTATTGTCAAACCTGACAGCTGAAGTTGGATCCCCTGGGCATACAAGGTGGAAAGAGAGAATAGATTCCTGAAAGTTGTCTCTTGACTTCTACACATGTGCTTTAGTGCAAACACACACACACACACACACACACACACACACACACACACATCTTCTAAAAAATGTTTCTACTCGCTTATTCTCAATGCTTCTGCTTACCACTAGTTGATTGACAGTCTTGTGGCCTGAGAATGGAGTGGGGACCACACTCTATAGTAAAGCTAGTTGGTATAAGTCACATGCACTATAGCATGTTCTATAGTTATGGCTATACTCTACTTAAACCTTTTTCTATTGAATAGTCCCTGAAATGATAGAGCCATTAACAGTGGCATGGAAGTCATCAGATCTTTCCCATTAACTCATACAATATCACTTAATATATGCTCAAAATGTGACAAGTCATTCTACACTGTGAGTCTCCTGCACTTTAAATGCTGCTTTCTCCTCCTTGCCTGGCTCTTCCTTTATCCTGTTCCATCTAATTCCCTCAGTGGTTTATGATAAGAATTAGTGAAAGTGGCACCTGCCTCTATAAGTTTTACCCTAAACCTTATTATTTATTTATTTATTTATTTATTTATTTATTTATTTATTTATTTTGCAGACATTACATGCCATATCTAGGACAAATTCAGCTCTTCAGAGCTAGTTTAACCTCCATAGTGTTTTGAAAACATAAAATTTTCAATGTTTAGCCCCAGATACTCATAGGATATCCATTCAGTATGTTCCTCAGATACTTCTGCCATAGTGGGAGGGATTTGCTAGAGACCAGATCTGCTTGGGGTAGAATTTGAATCAGACCCAGTTTACAATAACGTTTTCTGCACCCCCAGACAAGGTTCTCAAAAAAACACGAGGCTCATTTTCTTCATTTGTTAGATTTGCAACCCCATAGGAAAAACAACAATATCAATCAACCAGATCCCCCAGAGCTCCCAGGGTCTAAACCACCAACCAAAGAGTACACATGGAGGGACTCATGGATCCAGCCGCATATGTATAGCAGATGATGGCCAAGTCGGTCATCAATGGGAGGAGAGGCCCTTGGTCCTATGAAGGCTCGATGCCCCAGTGTAGGGGAATGCCAGGGTGGGGAGGCAGGAGTGGGTGGGTGGGTAGGGGAACACCCTCAAAAAATCAGGGGGAAGGGGGATTGGATAGGCAGTTTCCAGGGGGGAAACCGGGAAGGGGGATAACATTTGAAATGTAAATAAAGAAAATATCCAATTTAAAAAAATGGAGATTGTAACAGGGCCCCAGACCTTAGCACAACTGACTCCATGATGGAAGCACCATTTAGGCTGTAAAACTCTTGTTAACTGAAGTATATCAACCCAGAACATAATTTTTGTGCTTAAAAGCTCACCCTGAGAAAGGCTCTGTGCTACACTGGGATCCCAAACAGGCAGCATAGTTGCCAGCAGGCTAATAAAGACTTTCTATTGGCTCAAAGCCATTTCATAGCAGTCTTTGATGAACACTGCACAACTGAGATAATGATAAGATCACTAGATTCTTGGGAGGACTAAATGAAGCAAAGTAAATGGAATGCCTCACATGTGTAGCTGAGTACACACACCATAACATAACTCCTCTTCCGTCTCTATTAAACCATGCCCCATTTCCCCTACCCTCACCTCTCACCTTGCACTCTATTCCCTGGCATTTTTCTCCTGCCAAAGAAGAGAATAAATGAACTCATCAGAAATACACCTTTGCTAAGTACAGAGGAAATGCTATGCTAATACAGCTTTGACACCTGGGGGGAAAAAGATGACTCAAATGGGGCACTAAGTGAGAAGGAATGCTCTGAGGGAAAGAGCTGTTGAAAGCAGCTCTTTCTGAATATGAAAAATGCACACACAAAAAAAAAGAACAGTGAGTGCTCATCCATCTAATGGCACCATTTTACCCTCATCCTGACTTGCTGACAAGCGTCATTGCCTGAATGGCAGCACTGCACTTTCAGGATAGCACTGGACCCCTGTATTAATTCTTATTTTAAGCTGGGGAAGCACTTGAAACATGAAGTATATAAAACATGAAGACTTTTCCCCCACGATTTTAGAAGATTGCTTTAGTGTAATTTTATGTTTTCTCAGGTTTTTGTTTCTTGGGAAGAGCTGATTGCTAAGAAAATGGGTCTCATGCTAAAAATAACCTTTAGTTTAAATGTGAGTTTGAAAGAATGCATTGAGCACATCAAACCATGAGTACTCATAATACCAGTACAACCTGTTGTATAACACTATTGGCACTTCCTGGTCAATTGTTTAAACTGATACTGACAAGCTAAAGCCAGTGCAAAGGATACTATCTCATAGCCTTGATTTGATGCACCCAGGAGTCAAAGTATATTGGTCAGACAGCTTAAAGAAGCATGGATACCAGTGCATTAATTTTAGTTACCAAAGTGAGGCAGAGCATTCCTAAAATTTCAACTTACAAGTAAATGAAATTAAAATGTAAACTTCCTCCCACATTGAGACTTACCTTTCTTACCTGCAAATCTAACTCCTTCTTGCTACCTGGAAGCAGCCTTCCAGCCCTCTAGCTTGATACTCCACTGCTTCTGAAAGTTTGACCAGTTCCATTCACCAGTCTGTTACTTTCACTTTCTACCCTGAAGGCCTTTGCTCCTTCCCTTTTGTCTTCACTCCATGACCCTTTTAGATGCTAAAGCCCACTCTACTCAAGAATTCCAGATCACAGTAGGCAAAACTACTGACATTTTTCAAACTGCTGAGAATGTATGACAAGTGTCTTATGTTGTCCTTAAAGTTTGCCTGAAAATGGCAGCAATGCTGACTTCCCATAAAAAGCCTTCCACTTAACTGACTCATCCTATCACTCCCCCCAGTAGAGAAAACAAAACTAAAAAAGATGACCATAACCCATGACAGAATGCCCACTGCTAGCAAATCCCTAAGACACGCATAGAAAGCTCAGCTCCCATCTATTGAATTGTATCCTTTCAGACATATGCATACAAACAACATGGATTCATCAAGTTGTATTCATTAAAGGGGCCATAGATTTGAGAAGGAGAATGGGAAATTCTGCAACAAGCTAGCAGGAGTAGAGGGAAGGGGGAGTGATAATAAAAATAAGAACAATTAGTTGGGAGGTGGTGTTGCACTGCTTCAATTCCAGTACTAGTGAGGGAAAGGCAGATGGGTTTCTGTGAGTTTGAGCCCAGTCTGATCTACAGAGCAAGCTCCAGGAAGGACATCCAGGGCTGTTATACAGAGAAATCCTGTTTTGGGAAAACAATACATAAATAAATAAATAAATAAATAAATAAATAAATAAATAACATTTTATAAAGATCAATTTGGTTGTTGTTCTCAAAACTGCTTAATCCAATTATGGCAGCCATGTAAAATATACATAAAGACATGTAAGTATGAGAGAGGTGAAGAGGGGAGAATTGAGCAGAAGGAGAAGTGAAGTGGCAACATGATAATCCTAAGAGCACTACCTGATGAAGGGTCTGCTAAACTCCATCTCCGGGTCTGTTTTCACAGGAAACCCAACCTGAAACAGGACACATAATAATATGAAGTACAAGGAAATATGAATGTTTATGTCCATTCACTTTAAGTGTGATTCCACCTGAGTATAGCCAGACTGTAGGATCAAAGACATTCAGTTGAAGGCATCTGCTAGGCAAAAGAGCACATGACCCTTTGAGGGAACAAGTATCACTCCCCACCACTGGCTGATTAGCAGGAAAGATGGAGAAATTGGAATTTTTATGTCAAGATACCAAATCTTAAAAGAAAAGAAATTCAATGTCGTAAACAAAATTAGATTTAAAATATCTAGACACACCTATTTAATATTAGGATTAAAGATTCTGGTTGCATTAGAAATCATGAGAGTTTAAAAAGAAAAATAGATAAGACAAGACCAGGAATTCAACATTGCAACACAAACCTCTAGATCTTTTTTGTAGGATAACTAAATTTAGGCAGAGGAAAGATGGCTCCTTATTACTGATGAAAAAAGAAATACACTTGACAATAGCTGTGGGTGGACTTGCTACTTGGTCCCCAAGGCATTCAGAATTACAAAAGTAAAAATAGTCTTTATTTAAAATTTTCATAGTGATGACAGCTATTACAGTATGAACTCTTTTGACCTGACATGCTGATCTAGCTGATTGCTGCTGGAGGAGTTTCACCAATGATTTAAATGTTTGTTCAGCTAATAAAATCAGTCAAGATCACAAGACAGATGTATTTTAACCTGAATGGTGATAAGAAAACTATCAATTGTTCCCTTTGTAAGAATAAGCAGCCAGGAAAATTAAAAAGAAAAAATACCTTAAGGTATCATATGCTAAAAATTATTGAGTCTCTCTGCTTTTCAATATAATATAGAGACTTCAGATATATTCATTCCCCTTATTCTATCAAGGTAAAAAATGACATTGCTCCTATCTAAAGTTAGAACATTATAGCCTGCAAAAATTACACTATTTATCAAAGTCCTGCATAAAAAGACTTACAAGTGCAAGGAAGGAAATTATGAACTGATACTGTTATAAGTGGGAAATCATCACCAAGGAGAAAAAAGGTTAGCCTTTTCCCCTCCACCTATTCCACCACCCACACCTCTTTTATCCAAATCATCGTCCAGAATTATTCTCTAGGTCTAGCTTTAATAACTCATCAGCAGAGCCACTAGTTAAGCATTCCTAAATTTCTTTGTGTGTGTGTCTATGTATGTGTGTGTGTGTCGCTTCGTGTGTCTCTATGTGTGTGCTTGTGTTCACATGTGGTTCAAAGCCAGAAGTTGACAAAGGATGTCTTTTTAAATCACTCACCACCTTAACTTTTGAGGTAAGCTTTCTCACTTAACCTGGAGCTTGCTAATTTGGTTAAACAGATGGTCAGTGTGTCCCAGTGATCCTCATGTCTCTGCCCATTCAGTGCTGGGGATACAGATGTGTGCTTGCAAACCTGTCTATTTTCTATGGGAGCTGAAAATCTGAACTTAGGTCTTCATACTTGCATGGCAAGCACTTTAGTACCGGGTCCATCTCACCAATCTTTTGGATGTATATTTTTAACCAATGATGATGGAAGGATTGAAGGGGATAAAGTCTCTAAAAGAAAACAAGTTCCTACTGGAATATGGAAATCATTGTGGAAACAAGAGAAAATTTATATATTAACAACCAATGATATATCACAACAATGATATGAAATGAACAATCACAAAAATCACAGTAATAGTAAGCATCTATTTGGTGCCTACATCTAAGTATCAACAGTTTGATATAATCTGGGTTGGGCTTTGGTTGAATGGTCCTGTTGCTCTCTGCCAGAGGGCTTCCTCCTGAAGGTATAAGATTGACTGAAGATCAGTAGCTCTGGTCTGGACTTGACTTGGATGATTTAACTTTACTCCACAAGTCTCTCATCCTCTTTCTGGAATTAATATGCTACCAAGGAGATGTGGATTTCAAGGTATTGGCAGAAACCTATGAGGGCAAGCCTAATAAGGAATGTTCTTCTAATTTTGGTCATTTAACAATTTTTAATAGTGGCCAAAATGTATTACATGCCAGAACTCAAAAGCAAACATTAGAGAAACATAGTCCACCTCTTCAGTGAGAAGAATTTAAAAGTTAAAGTTAAGGAGGATGGGTCAGTGGGTAACAGTACTTGCTCTGCAATCAGGAGGACCTGAGTTTGAATCCCCAGTGCCAAGATTAATCATTCATGGCTGCATGAATTCTGTTAACTCCAGCATTGGGGAGTAGACACGAGTAAATTCCAAGAGCTGGCTAGCTAGTCAGCATAGCTGAAATGATGAGCCTTCAATTTATTGAGAGATCCTGTCTAAAGGCAATAGATTAGAAAGCAATAGAGGAGGCAGTTGTGGCACATGCCTTTAATCCCAGCACTTGGGAGGTAGAGGCAGGTGGATTTCTGAATTTGAGGCCAGCCTGGTCTAAAGAGTGAGTTCCAGGACAGCCAGGGCTACACAGAGAAACCGTGTCTTGAAAAACAAAACAAACAAAAAAGCAAAAAACAAAAACAAACAAACAAAAAAGAAAGCAATAGAGGAAGGCACCCAGTGTTCTGTTTTTGCATTCACATGTGTGAGCACTCACATACAGGGGTGAGGAGAACACTGCAAAGTCATATAGAAGAAAATATGGATACAGAATAAAATAAAAATATTAGAGTTGAAAATTAATTCTACACACAACAGGGAAGAAGGAAGAAAGATGGTGACTTTGTGATGACACTGCCACATACTGATTTTAATGTGAAACTGTATCCTCCCCAGGAGCACCTAGCATCTGGCCCTTAAAACCTTAAAATTCCTTAAAACCAGGTGACCAGGTGAGGAAGTGAATGTCCTTTTTCTAATAGAATTACCACAATGGTATAGAGGAGCTCTATTTGAGATTCGCCAAGAAAGGCTTCAAAAGTTATTCCTGTATTATGTTCCACACAGTTGCAATTTTAAACTTTCTCATCAGGTTCTTCAGTCCATGCCATCTCCTCCAGTCATCCCTTTCTACTTCAAAATCACACTTCCAGGTATCATTTTGACCAAATGAAGTATATATGAATGTTAGGACACAAACTAGGGTTGCCAACACATTTATTTTCTAAGCTAAATTTAATTTCTTTATTAGGTTTCTATTCATTCAATACTAGAAAATTAATTCTGGTAAGTTCAGCACTACACATTTCTCAGGGCTGTGTCAAATACACACCGGATTTATATAGCATCTTGTGACCAGTAGGAGGTCTGGTATAGAAGTATAGTCTAACCCAGGGCTTCTAATCCTTTCACTGTCCACTACTCCATTTCTTTTTCTTTTTCTTTTTCTTTTTTTTTTTAACAAACAAAAAATTTCTAAAAATCTCAGTAAAAAATAAGAAAAAGAAAAAAATATAAATATAAAATATAAAAACAAAAATCAGGAACTGTAGTTAATAACAAATGCAAACAAACAAGCAAACAAAATCAGTAAGACAAAAATTACTCAAAGTAATATGAGACAAAAAAGTCTACAAACATACCATCATTCCATTTTGTGTTGGCCATCTACTACTGGATTTTGGGCCCACTCTTAGGTGTGGTCCCTATATATACCCAATGAGGCTCCTTTGGAAAAAAAACTATTTTTTCCTTTGGAAAAGGCTTACATTGGAGACAGTTTCTTGGTTAGGGATGTGAGCTCCTACCCACTTATTCCATGCAGTGCGAGAATCCCATGCAGCTTAAAAATGTGTCGGCTCCATGTGTGCAGGCACAGTCTCTATGAGTTCACATTGTATCAGCTCTGTTATGTTTAGAAAACCCTGTTTCCTTGGTACCATCCATCTATTTGGTTCTTACACTCATTTTGCTTCCTCTTCCACAGATTCCCAAGCCACAAAGAAAAGTGGTTGATGAAGACATCCAGTTTAGAACTTGGTATTCCAATGTTTCAACCTTTCTTTGAATTGTCCAGTTGTGTTCCTCTGTTATTGCTCCCATTTACTTTAAGAAGCTTCTCTAATGATAGCTGAGCAAGGCAGTGATCTATAGGTATTGCTATAGCAAAAGTGAGACGGGATTTCCTATAACCAAGGCTGGCCTTCAACTCACTATTTGTCCCAGAATGATCTTAAATTCATGATCTTCAAGTGTTGGCATCTCCCACTTGGTAGTATACAAAATATCAGCTGGTGTATGCTGCCTGGTTGGTGGCTCAGTGTCTGAGAGATCTCAGGGGTCCAGGTCAGTTAGACTGCTGGTCTTTTTATGGGGTCATCTTCCTTCTCAGCTTCTTCCAGCCTTTCCCTCATTCAACTACAGGGTCTCCCCAGACCCAAAAGTACATGCATGGTATGTACTCACTAATAAGTGGATATTAGTCAAAAAAGTACAGAATATCCAGGATACAATCCACAGAACTCAAGAAGGTTAACAAGCCAAAGGGCCCAAGTGAGGATGCTTCAATACCATTTGGGAGGTAGAAGAAAGCTATCATAAGACAGAGAGAGGGAGAGATCTGTGTAGAAGATGAGAGGGGGAAGGGAAAAGGGGAACATGATCAGGTATTGGGGTGGGGGAACAGGACTGAAGCCCTGAGGGCAAGCTAAAAGAATGGAAATATGCAACCTCAGGAGGTAGGAGGTGGAGGGACCCTCTAGAGTGTATCAGAGGCATGAGATGTGAGAGATACTCAAGACTCAAAGGGAGGGATCTTAGATGAAATGCCAACAGTGGGGATAGGGAACTTGTAGAGTCCACCTTCAGTAGAAAGACAGGGCATCAAGTGGAGAGATGAGTTTGCAGTCCCACAGTCAAAAACTCTGACTCAGAATTGTTCCTGTCTAAAAGAACTTCAGGGGTGATGGGATAGGGGGTTTCCAGGAGGGGGAAAACTGGATAAGGGAATAACACTTGAAATGTAAATAAATTAAAATAAATAAATAAATAAAGTAAAATAAATAAATAAATAAAGTAAAAAATAAATAAATAAAAGAACTGTAGGGACAAAAATGGAGAAGAGACTGAGGGTAAGAAGGTCCAGTGATTGGCCCAAATTGTGATCCATCTCAAGAGAGGCTCCAAGGCCTGACAGTATTAATGATACTATGGTGTGCATACAGACAGGAGTCTAGCATGGCTGTCCCTTGAGAGGTTCAACAAGCAGCTGACTAAAACAGACACAGATACTTACACCCAACCAGTAGACTGAAGTCGGGGACCCATGACTTCTTTTCACTCCATTGGGGCCCAACAAAAGTTTTATAATCACTAAATCAAAGCATGTATCCCTGATTGACATAGTTAAGGGGTGTTCTTCAACCATACCAATTGTCTCAACACATCAGGCAGAACCCTGTTGTGGTGTGCCAGGTTTTGCTGCCTCGTCCTCAATAATTTTCATACCAAGATCACTGTCTTTCCTTCAGTGTACTTCAGTCATAGGCTGGAAATTTTCAGTTTATTTTGAACATCTTATTATGCCAGCTCATTTAAGATGAGTCACATGTCTAAGGTCAGTTTATTTATGAATAGAATGGGAAATGGAGATTGTAGAACCAATGATTCACTACAGAACTGTTCTTAGGAGGACTCAAGAAAAAAGGGAAGTAGGAGATAGAGAAGAGATGCAAAGATGTTGTTCCAGCTGCAGTCTAGCCACCCTGATCTCCCAAGGAACTCTGAAATGTAAATGGCATAGATATACTACACTGTGGCAAGGGAGAGACAGGATTTTATACTTCTCCCTCAAAACAGTCAGTAATTAATTGGCTATGGGCAACCTCCAGTGTGGAAGTATAATCTCCCAGGCATTTTCATGGAAGGAACTCCCAAGTGGCCAAGGACAATTTAGGGAAGTGTCCAATGATGAGCCATAAGCAGATAGCTCTCACTGTATATGACTGTAGCTCAGTAAATGGAAGCATAGTGGTATATCTACAGGTTTCTAGAGCAGGTTATCAAGAATCATTCTTTGGGAAGAAAACATAAGCTTTTCTGTACATGGAAAAGATAATGCCAAATTCTTAACCTCCATCTAGAATAAGAAGCAATAACACACAGGTATTACCTAAGCTGCTTTATTTTAGCCAAAATTCCATGTGTCCCTTCAATATATTATCCCACTGGGAATTTTATGAACTTTCTCTGTGAAGAAAGCTAAAGCAAAGATGGTTTGCATTGCACTGCTAACACTGAGGTCCACAAAGGTCCTGCAAAATCTCCCAGGTAGCTCAATTTTTTTCTGTCATTTTCAGCCTGGTTTCAAAATAGGATACCAGAAAGATATTTTCAATTTGAAAAGTCATTTCATGAGGACATTTTGGTTTAAGATACACTCAGAGAGCTCTTGAAATCGACTTGGCAGAGTGAATTGGGACCTTCATCCATTCAAATTGGTCAAAGATGACTTACTTCAGCTCTGTAATAACAAATTATTCTAAAACCCACTCCCCCCCCGCTGATTATTTATCTTGATTAGTTTTTCAATTTTATTTTTAGTTAATTTTTTCAAGTCTGGCAGTTTCATAATGAATTTTACTCCTTCTCATCCCCCTATTCCCCTCTCTCAATGTCTACACCTCTCCCACTGAAGCACTTCTTTTTATCTTTCATTATTATTAATCATTCCATGTATTTACATCTCAAATGATATCCCACTTACAAGTTACCCCTCTGCCACCCCCTTTCTCACATCTGCCTTTCCCCTCCCTTTTTTGTGACTCGTGTGTGTGTGTGTGTGTGTGTGTGTGTGTGTGTGTGTGTGTGAGTGTCCCACTACATTTAAATAAGGTTTCCTACATGGGCGTGGGTGGGAGATTATTTTCAGGAGCACTGGCAATTTATCACTGAAGAAGGTGACGTCCTCTCCTCTCGGCCACCATTACTGTCAATATTCCCTCAGGGTGAGGTGAAGCCTCATAAGCCCATCCTCCTTCTATGATACAATGTTGACAGGCTCAATCTTGGGCAGGTAACTAACTACAGCCTCCATGAGTGTATGAGCACCATTACCATGTCATATCCAGAAGACACTCTTTTGTAACAGCCCCCCCACTCCCACCCCCAGTCTCTGTAGCTTAGAGTCTTCCTCCCATTCTTCTTTAAAGGTCTGTGAGCCTTGGATGGGAGTATGATATAGATGTCAGTGGTGATGAGCACTCCACTGAAGCTTTGTACTTTGACTAGTTGTAGTCTATGTAGTTTACCATAAAGGTATGTATCTCTGATGAGAGCTGAGAGCTACACTGATCTCTAGGTATCAAGATAAACATTTAGAAGGTAGTGTGATATTATGCTCGTTTAGTAAAACAGTCATAGTAAGTTCTCCCTAGGGCCTATGACCTCATCACCAATAAGATTTTGGCCAAAGTTACAGTAGCAGGCTTCTCCTCATGTGGGGCAAGCCTTAAGCACAATAAGAACCCAATTGATTATTCCCAACCCATTCACATCATTATTTCACCAATAAGTACATCCTGCCCACCTAGTTGCTATAATGGAGTTCACAGTTGGCTAAGTCTGTCAATGACCTTTCTCCTCCAGCAGCCAGAATAACACCTTGCTTCACTAGCAAGTGAAAACTAGCCAGTAAGGGGGAAGCTTCCAGGTCAATTTCTGGCTTGATTTCTCCACGTCCTTTAGCTTAAGTATATGTGTTATTTTCAGAAATAGGGTTTTGTTATCAAGTTCTAGTGTTATTTAACTATTTAAAAATCTATTAATTCCACTCAACTCCAGGAAGGGGCTCTGCTTTTACTCAAGTTCACTTATCAGTTTCTGAAACATGAGAGTATGAACTGCATATGTCTATATACATGCATGTATATATAAATACATGAACAGTGTTAGCTAATGTTTTTATTTTACCTCAGGAATCTTACTCAATATGACAAATGTTTATTTAACCTAAATGAATCAGACATTTGGATAAATGCTAAAATTTCAAAGAAGAATGAGACATAAATCTAATCCTAAAGTTATTCACAGAACCCCAAGAGAGATAAATCTAGATTCAAATACAACATAAGAAAGTTATGGCCTATGAAAAACAGAACAATTTTGTGTAGACTAGTTTAAGAAAATGTGATTAAAGTGTAGCTTAAAGAAGGAGTTCACTTTCTGGTAAGCCTGAAGAAGTTAAATATTCCAATTTATAGAATAATTAGTGAATTTGTTTTTCAAATTTCTAGACAGCTGAGTTATAAAGCTTCAATATTAAATCCCAATTTTAAAATAATAGGGATCAACATCATGACATGTAAATCCAAATCGCAGAAAACAGAGCACTTGATATATTATAAATAGTAACCAAAGAAGAAAATTACATAGTTCCTTGTGCAAACATTTATGCATTCATTTCAACAAACATTTACTGAACACTTAGTAGTAACCATGCATGGCAATGGCATTTGAAATACAAAAAAAAAAAAAAGGTTGTGTGCACAGAATCTGAATTTTAAAACCTCAGAATATAATCTTAGGCATTGAAAATGGTTGTGTTTCAAGAGGGAATTTATATCTATAACATTGTTCATATTCCCCTTCATCAAAAACTATTTCTATAGCTAAAATTAAAATGAAATAGTTCTAACCATATACAAGTAACCCAAAGATGGCAGGAATAAACACTAGTGAATATAGGAGCACTCCCATCTCAAGGGAGTCTGTCGCCTGAGCAGTTCCAGACTATGGAAGATGGATTAGGCATTGCTGACAACCATGAAATTGATGTAGCTCGAAAATGAATCAAGCATAAGAGTCACAGTCATAGTCATGGGGTTTGGAGATAGAAAGAAATCCACTCATCAGAAACAGAAGGCTGTTTTTCAAACACCCATCCAATTTAAATAGCTCTTCCTGTACTAATACCATAGGTCAGAATTAATGTACTGGGGAAAAATTGGCAAGCCAACCCACAAGCATAAGGCAGTCGAGAGTAGGCCACCCATTTGAGCTGCAGTGATTTTAGGACTCCCAATCCTTAACACTCTGTCCTTTTTCTATCTTGCTACAAATCTCAAAAGCAAAGTCTGAAATCCTAGACTTACAAAATCATTAAAGTTTAAACATTAAATTCATTTCGGGGACCAATTAAAATTAAAAGTTACTCTGGAAAAAAAAAGGCTGACTTACTCTATGGTCAACATTACCACTCCTAGAGAATGAAATACAGCCCCACAAAGACCTGCACAGAATCTATAACCACAACTACTTAAAACTGAAAATAACCCAAATGTCCTTTAAGTACTCCTTGGTTATTGGATGATACCCCAGAAGAAAAGGTATAGGATGTCAATATAAACAACATCGGTGAGTTTCAACAGCGTGGATGAATAGTCAAAGTGGACAAATAATTGTACCACGCTAAGTGAAAGAAGCCACTCTCAAAGGTTGTATTCCATTTACATGACCTCCTGGGAAAAGTCAAAACCATAGGGATGGAAAACAGATTGGAGGGTACCTAGCATTCAAGTTTGGAGAAGTTTACAAAGATGAACAATGAGGGGTTATTTTTGAAGTGACAGAATTGTCATGGACCATGATTGTGATGTAGGTTATACTTACCTGTGTGAAAACTCATAAAACTGGGTACGAAAAAAGGTAATTTTGCAATGTCATTTTTTTAATATTAGAAGACAATACATTCTAGTCTCATAAAAGAGCCATATATTAAGCTACAATGTGGAGAGGTAATCAGATCCTGCACAGAGAGAAAAAAATCTAATTTATTTTTAAAAGTGAGAGGGAAGAAATATTGAAAAGGCATTTGAAGCACCTGGAGGTGGATTTGCAGAGGTGGTAACATGTGATGAAGGAAACGCATAGGTGAGAGGAGAGGAAAGTGCAAAGAAAACAAGTTCTGAGAAACCATGAAATTTTCTGACATCATAGATTACTCAAGGACCAAATCAGAGTCAGAACCATAGCAACACTGATTCTAAAAGATGAAGAAGTGGGATGAAAACCTTTTAAAGCAAATGGCATAGCTCTCAGTTTTTGTTCAAGACTCGAAGTCCAGGAAGGGAAAAAAAAGCTGAATCAAAAAGGGAGGTGAGTGAGTAAACTATGACAAGGGGGCTTGTTTTCTTAGGCACCTGTAACATAGAGTACAGTGCACAGAATTTGTGCACTTTCTAAGGAATTATCAAGATCATCTGCCTGCCAGAAATGGTTGCATACACCTGTGATCCCAGCACTTGGAGGTTAGAGTCAAAGAAATCAAGAGTTCAAGATCAACCTAATATACATGAGATCCTATCTCAAAAAAACCAAACAAAAACACTGCCAGCAAGACGTGCAAAAGCACTGGCTGCCAGCCTGATGACCTGAGTTCAGTCCCTGGGATC
>NC_045030.1:152308190-152313668 GCF_008632895.1 Mastomys coucha
CCACCTTTTGGTCTTCCTTCTTCTTGAGGAGAACTGATTCTTACAAGTTGTTTTTAGACCTCCAGACACACATGAGTGTATCATGTGCATACTCCCACACACACAGCCACACAACCAAATAAATAAATTTAAAAGAAAAAACCATCTGCCTAAACAGACAATATTTTGGCCTTGCTGAATGGACCTAGCAGCCTTCTATCAATTCTCAGTTCTTCAAATAAAATATGTATAAATATATAGACATCTATATACTAGTGTTAGGCAAAATGCTTATTTCAGCAAAAACAAATGATAATCATTAATTAAACAGGTCTTCTATATGTTGAGGCCTTTAGACATGTCCCTTGCCTTCTGGAGGATACATTTCTTCCATGGGTAATCCTAAATCAGGGGTTCTTAACTAGGGACAGTTATGCTCCCCAAGATAAGGGTTCCTGTTTGGTTTTTTGTTTGTTTGATTGGTTTTGGAGGGGGGGATTTTTGTTTTTTGTTTTTGGAAAAGCATAAAGAAGTTTTTTATTTCATAATGGGGAAAGTGGAGATGCTATTGGAATCTAGTGGGTAGAAGCCAAGAGCACTGCTACTCGTATTCCCATATACAGGATAGCTCCTCAACCAAGACTGATCCTGCCCTAAATGTCAGTAGTATTGAGGTTGACAACCCTTATTCTAAGTATTCTAATAACACATACCATTTTTTCCATTACCTCATTAGTATACCACCTTTTCCTGAAATAACTTTTAACCATTGGAGGTTTTTCTCACACACATGTCTAGGGCTCTAGTTGGGTTTCCTGACTTCACAAATGAAGCTACTGAGCAACCACAGGAAGCTGCAAGCTAAATGCAGTGGCTCTGACTCGTAAACCAAGTCCCTGCAAGACTGCACGCTTATCCACATATGCTAAGTACATTTTCCACATTTGGTACTTTTTATGGGGCAAATAAAACCCACGCTGCTTTCTCAAGATCACACAAAGATCAATCACTGTTCTCCATGGAAACATCACAAAGGAAATGTGCTTGCCCATCAAGGTTAGAGAATCTATATTTGTGAAGGTACTATTTCTGTTTAAAGGCCAATGACAGGTAAGATCAGAGTGTTTTCATGTCTCTTGAGTTTAAAGAGTATGAATGTTTTTCAATGTAATATTCAGAAAGCGACTTAATTTTCACTTCAGTTTTCTGCTATATAACAGAATTCAAACAGCTCCATAACATCATCCAGAATCTTCTTTCTGGACCTTTGCTCTTGTCTTCAGAAGCTACCTCTCTCAAAGCTGAAGCTTTGCTCAATTGGCCAATGACAAATTCCTATCCAACTAAATGTAGATCAGTGAAATTTCTGTATAATCCAAGACCCAGTGAATAGCAGGCAAAAGTAACCCCAAGTTACATGCCTTTTGGTGGAGGATTAATAGAAACACTAAATTTTCACTCATGTTCATATAAAGTCTTCTTATACACACTGAGCCTTCTTTATTGCATCACAGATGTTTGAGCTTTTCGAACACTTTACTCCCTCTCTCTTTTATCTCATGTTCCATCCAGGCTTAAAGTCTCAGCATGAAGGCACAGTATGCCACTATCTTTGTTCCTTATTCCATTTCTTGAAAGGAAGCAATGAATGGTGTCAAGTCTAAATGGAAGCAAATGTGCCACATCTTGCCCTGCATCTGTGTCTGACATTTCAAAACACCTAATATAAAAATCTTACACTAGTAGTTACTATTGCTAAATGCCTAAAGCACTAGATGGATGACTAATAGCTCTAGTCCATTTCTTCCAAGTATGTGTTATTACAAAGGCAATACATTGGTTGAGGATGACAAGGACATTTATTCAAAGAACGCATGTCCCAAAGGCCTAATCTTCCACACCAAGATTTTTTTTCTTGTAAAAGGAATAACATTCCATTCTGTGCATAAGAGCTACCTGATGTGATGAGCTTTCAAAGCTGCTAGCATTTGTGCCATAGTGAAGTTCTATCAGAAAAGGATAATAGCGTAAAAACACAGTTCTTGCTGGAAATTATTGTCGTGTAGGAGCTGAGGGTCTAGGGTAAGTACTGAAAACTACATGTGTTAAATCAGCAAACAGAAAATCTCCCATTGTAGGTTGTGTAGTAGGTCTAAATGTTGAAAATATAATTGAAAACATAAGACAAATATCCCCCAAAGCCTAAAACTAAATAACTTAAGAACATCACAGATGTACATTACAAACTCTATATGATGGGTGGTTAACCCTCAAATTTAAAATAAAAGACAAATTTCCTTTTGGTAAATTCAAAGAATATGATATCATCTGATAGCCAGATGACATCAAACACAAATTAAGTGTGGGCTTTCTCAAGACATCCATGTTTGGCAGCCATATGTAGACAGTTTCTAGAATGGTCCCACTTTCAAATATTTTATCATCTTGCCAGATCCAGTGCTGAGTTCTTAGTTCAGAAAATATGGTCACACTGTTCACAGTGAAAAACTAGATTCTCATCAAAAAACTGTGTCTGACTTGGACAGTTGAAGTCAATTCCCTGGAAAAGATTTGTCGAAATAAAGACTGGCACATTGAGTGGCTGTTTGTCTTCAGGGTAGGAAGGAGCCTTTGCTGTTTCTGCCTTACGTGGGGAGATGTACTTTCCATTGACTATTGGGCCTCTCATTATTCTGGGGTCTCTGAAAACAGAGTTTCTGCCTCTGCATAAAATGCCCTTAGTCAAATAGCAACAACCCTAAAACAAAATGAACACATTACTTTTTTTTTTAAGATAGGAAAGTATGGCTTATTTTTAACCTGGTCAGGCCCTGACATTTATGCTGGAATGCATAAAATGAATTTATTTTTCCTCTTTAATGAATAGCGTAGCCCTTGGCTCCATATACTCCAGGTCACATTACTGCAGGAAGCAAAGAGGATCTGAATTTAAAGAAAACAGTAGATGTTTCTGCTCAGTAAATCCACCAAAACCTCCTGGTATGAAACAGTTTGCATGTTGACTCCCCACAAATGATTCGGACTTCACAGATCCTGTTTTCCATTCTTTTTTGTGTGGGGAGGCAATTTTCAAAAGTGTCATTGGGTCAATGACAATTTGGCAGAAATCACTTTAAGCCTCTTGTTCTTTCTGTGTGTATAGACTCCTTTAATTCTCAAATGACTATCTTCTATAACTTCCTATTGTTAGGAGTTAGGAGTATCAACGTGTGATGACCAAATTGCATTCATTGGTTATTGGCAGGAACAGAGTTAAATTACATATTGTAACTGGTATTCCCTTTTTGAACCTGTTGCTAACTGAAGCATGAGTGATACGACTGTGAAAGTCCTCACTAGAGCAGAGTAAGATTCTAAAACAGTCTAATAAAACATTACTGTCTTTAAGGTAAGAAGAAAAGCCCAGAAACACTCAGCTATCCTTGAACTCCAGGAGACCTTGTTCTCTCAGGGTCATGCCTCTTCCTTTCTCCTCAATCACATGACAGTTAATATTTTGGTGTAAGAGTGAAGTTGAAGTGATTAAATGTCATTCAAGAAGAGCAGTACAAGAGAAACCAACTCATGAATGAAGAACCAAGGCACATGCAAGCTGGGCATCATTTGAGATGCTAAAGAAGATGATGATGCCCTACCCCAGCCTGCCACAGCTTCTTGCTCTTCTTTTTATGTCTTTTTGTAGGACCATTAAAAGCAGCCTGGTTTCTTGTTGAGCTAAGGCTTGAAACCCTAAAGTGCAGTCAAAATTCCCTCGTCCTACCTCCCTGAGTGGCCTGAGCCCTGACTGGACACGGTACACCCATTAACCCAACACCTTTTAATAAAAAAAGAAAAAGAAGACCAAAAATTTCCAATTCATAATCCTATTGAAGAGCATTTAGTATGTTTTACAAGGCATCTGCTTAAATTGTATCAATGTATTTAAAATACGATATGAAATTTCTACGAATACAGGCTCAGGGATGTTAGCAAGCTACTGTGAATATCCACCAAATGAACATGACTTTAAACAAATCACTTGATATACCCTTGGTAACATACCTTGTATTCCCAGTACACATTTGCTCTGGTGTATTGAATATTTAGGAATCTTTTTTTCCCTTAAAAAAAGTTCTAAGAAAAAAGTTTTTTCTTAATAAAAACTTATTCATTCAAGAAACATTTGCAGTTTCTAGCATCTAATCAGCACTCATTTCTCATAGTAAGGGATAGAGTGTAAAAAGTACATTTTTATTTCACACTAATGAATCATAAAAAAACTTTTTTACACTATTTGGTCACATTATTATATACAAAAATAAATTCTTCTTTTTAGTGTAAGAGAAAACAAGTCGTTTTTCAGATATAAAAATTTCAGAAAAAGAGAAAAGATAATTATAAAACCAAAATAAAAGGCAGCAATGTTGATATGAATTTAATACTTCAGTATAAAGTCTTCTGTAAATATATATGCATACATATTTGCATATGAGAACATGTGAACATGTTTTCTGGCTCTGTATTAAAATGCCCTAAAACCAATATTTTCTCAACCACATGTAACCTTGAAATATATTTACCTCTAAGATCTTCTTCTTACTCAGAAGAACCAGGGCTATTTGAAAGATAAAGAAAGAAAGAGGAGGGAGGGAGAGAGAGAGAAAAAGAGAAAGGGAAAGAGAGAGGGGGGGGGAGAGAGAGAGGGAGAGAGAGAAAGGAAGGCTGATTCATACAATTAGAGTCTGAGACACATTGAAATCCAGAATTATATAAAAGGGAATCTAAATTTGTACAATCATCATTTTATAAACCCCCCACAAATAATTGACTTAGACATGGATTATCAATTAGAATTTTAAAAGTAAAACAAAAAAAAAGATTAAAAGAACAGTTAATAGGGAACAAAGCTTTCTTAACAGAGTCAAAGAATAGCCAAGCAGATCACTCTCTGATCCAAAAGAGTAAAATCTAAATGCAAGGCAGAGGGATCAAGCTGTCATCACCCTAATCCAGGGCTCAGTCCTTGTATCAGTAATGGTAGAATAAGCAGCTATCATGTGTCACCTGACTTGATGCATTAGAATGTACCCATCCTTCTAGCTACAAATATTTAAGCTTTTGTAGCCAAATCCCTGCTTATAAGAAAGGCTGCTAAATACAGCAAAGAAACAATCACACAAATCCAGAAGGTAAAGTATTTTTATAGGTAACTTGTCCACCACTGGGTCATGATCATGTAAAAGAGACTGATAGTAAAAGAGATGAATAGGAAATACATGCCAGCAAGTAGAGGTCCTGGAGTAGATTATTTTTAAGGACAGTTTGAAAGCAATAGATTAAATTTGCATATATTAAGTATATGTTAGATCATATAAGTCATTATAAATTTCACTCAAATAGTTATGTTATTTTGCAATACACATACACATACACACACACACACACACTCATACACTCACACACAGGATCTTGTTATGTAGCAGCCTTGCCTGGAACTGA
>NC_045030.1:152313678-152320799 GCF_008632895.1 Mastomys coucha
ATGTGTCACCTTGCCCAGTTTCAAAGATATTTTTAAAATATATGCACTTGACAACTTAGCACCAGCCAAGCCTAGAATGTGATCCCTGAACCAGCAATATCAGCATCAGCCTATAAGAAATGCAGTTCCTACTCCAGGTCCCCTGAATTACAATGTAATTCCTCTTCCCCTAATGACTTCTTTACGCAGTCTGAAGTGTGCTATTGTAGTGCAAGTATTTCTCTACCCAGAAAACCACTAAAGAATGTGTGACAGAAATGTCCTTGTTTCTAACCACAGCCTCTGATACAAAGATATGCACCCATTTCACATGCAACTGGATTGAGAACTAGCCTCTGAACATACAACTCCAAATCTTCAATTTCTCCACCTCCTTCCCTCCATCCAATCCTTCCTGTCTTATAACTGCTCGTAGTTGCTCCCAAATTTCAATTTTAGAATTGAATAGGGGTTTCTGGTGAGTAGGGTGTATTGTTTTCAGGAGAGCATAGCACTCATCCACTAAATGTGCATGCTTCTCCTGGAGGTGTGGGGCAGGGTGAGTGATTTATGTTGCATTATTTCTCTTCCTGCCCAAGTTATACTTAACTCAGAGCAAGCTATACAAATCCACTCCCCCCATTAGGTGTGCTGCTTTAAATGATGTTCACATCAACACAGAACCTCAGAATGTAGTCTCAATTGGAAACAGGATCATTACCGACTTAATCAAATTCTAAAGATAACATTCTACTGCAAGAGTGGGATCCAATCCAACAACGAGGGTCCTCAGAAAAAGAGGGAAGTTTGAACAGAAGACACATCCCCACAGACAATGCCATGTATGGTGGAAGCAGAAGGAACACTTAGTGATTGCCAGCAACCAGCGGCAGCTAAACAAACATAAGAAAGATTCCCTGTACAGTCCTGGGAGCCCTGACAGCACCCCGATTTCCAGAGCTGTGAAAATAAAATGATGTTGTTTCAAGTCACCAAGTCTATCACTTTGTTTTATTGGTCCTAGAAAACTAATGCACCAGATAATCCTCCTATACTAAATGTAGAATGATAATATTATTAAGGATATTGGCTCGCATACTGGTGCTTACTTTGTGCAAGGCACTGGGCTAAGTATTTTAAAGCAATTGTCTAATTTAGTCTCAAAATAATCTTATAAATTACATAACTCTATTCTCTGTTCCATGGGTTAGAAAACTGAAGCTTAGGGAAACTTGCATAAATGCATAAAGTTAATAAGTGGCAGGCTGGATTTAATGTATCTGTCTTATTCCACAGCTCATGTATTTAATCTTTATGCTATAAAGGTCAGGATGAAAATAAATTCATATTTTTACTAAGATTTTTAATGGTGTTTATTCCAGGGTCATCTATCACATGAATTTGTATTATTTCCAAGCTAAAGGGGAGAAAATGTCAAGACCCTGAAAAACTGGTGACCCAGAGATATACAAAAGGCTGCCACAACTCTTGATCTTCTCACAGTAACTCTCTATCAGTCAAAGAAGTTTCACTGTTATTCCCACTTACTGGTATTTCTCCACTGTTTCTGGCTTATATCAGAAGTAAATCTAAAATAGCTTCTAGTCAGGTCTATCCCATTTAAACTCAAAATACTTGTTTTCTTTTGTTTTCTTGCTGTTGTTGTTTTTTTAAATTCTCATTAGAACAGAAATAAAACAACAGCAACAAAAAAATTCAAAACATTTATAACTGTTGCCTAGGTGAAAATATCTTTGCTAAATGGTCATTAGCTGCCTACACTTGCTGGAAGCCAGAAAGCTTGGTCAAAAATGCACCCATATTTTGACTCAACAGCTTCTTTGGCTGCAAAATCCAGAGCTAAGTCTTCATCATTACCACAAGCTGCTTGTAGAAAAGAAGCCTGCAAGGAAGCTATATCTTTGAGTGATTGACAACTCAAATATATGTTTGGTCTTTTTATAATCTGAATATGAGAACTCTGTTTTTGAATTATTACTATTCAAAATTCAAAATATTACCGCTATTACCAGTAAAGTTGTTTTTGTAAGAATCCTAAGTGATAGAAATGGTTTGGCTTTGATTTGGCTTCATTTGAAGAGGTTTTATTTTGCTTTCAGTACTAGAGGGGAGACTAGTTACAGACGGAAGCTAGAAACATTTGAGATTTCTTAATTTTTTCTTTCCTAAATTATAAATAAATATCTTCCTTACCTACCAGTTCCCAAAGCACTCCTATTCTGCTTTCAATTTCTGTTTTCTGTTCGCATAACCCGTTAAATGAGTCCCCAGCTAGTGTTGACTGCAGAACACTAGAGAAAAGGTTTTGAAACATATTAGAATTAGTCCCATCTAGCTTACAATGTTTTTATCCCCTCTTATAGAGAGGTTTAAAGCTTCAAGTCTATTGTCACATTTGGTTTTTCACAATGCTCACAGGAGGTAGGCAGAAAAGGCATTGCTGTGCGTCTTTAGGTTTCAGCAAGCAAGGACTAGGATTCTGATACCCTTCTACCAAAGAAAAGGTGGATTTTGCTCAACACAGAGTATTTTGGAGGGAGTGACATAAGGAGGAAATGGACATCCACTAGCCAGTCAGATCAGTGGATAATCCTGGCAACCAGTTCAGTGACAGATGCTCTGGCCAGATGGCCCTCTCATTCATTTTACACATGAGGAAACTGAGGCCCATTCATTGAGCAGATTCACTAGACAATTATTTATTGAATACTGTGCTTTGGATACAGATCTAGATTCTCAGTTTAACAAGAGAAGTGGCAATGGTCAAATAGATAATTGCTCTAAGGAAAAAATCAGAAGTTTTATCAAACAACACAATACACAGAAGAGTATGCATATATATTATATATTAAAGGAATTTAAGCCACTAAGGCAGACAACGTTCTACACAAGAACCATAGATTAACAAAAATATCCCAGTACCATGCTTGAGAAATATCCTTTAGAATGATTGGTCAGGTTATGTGTGTGTGTGTGTGTGTGTGTGTGTGTATCTCTCTCTCTCTCTCTCTGTGTGTGTGTGTGTGTGTGTGTGTGTGTGTGTGTGTGTGTGTATTACTACAATATAGACTACAGCTGTTGCTTTTGGTTGCCTCTGGAAAGTTGAAGGCAAGCTCATATTGCTAAGGACACCTCACACTTAATACATAGAACTCAGATTATTCAAACTGGATTTAACCTAAAAGCCTCCTTTCTGCAGTCTAGCTTCCATGGTACCAACAACTATTATGGAAGCTGAGTTCAATAGCCCTACCCATATATAACACCTATGAACCACAACAATGACCAGCATAGCAAAATACCCATAAACATGCAGGAAGTAACTAACACTCATGTGTCAGTGGTAGTCCATAGCTGACTAACTTAAATCCCAGTCAATAGAAAGGAAACCACATCTGGTACTAGACACCTAGCCAACTTCCTAGGACTAGTGATATCATGGATAAGACTCTAGTATTATTCAAGACTCTAGCTAGTTTGCTAGCACAGCACAATTCCTTACTAAATTCTGAATCTTATCCTTAATATCCACAGAGAAATGTAGCTATCACCTTGCATCAAAGAAGCTTCTCTTTATAGCAAATGGAAACCATTAGAGAAAACCACAATGGATACCATTCAAGAGATTGTGGGGAGCTCGGCCCCAATGGATACATCTACATCACAGATCCTGCATCTATGGCTCAGGAAAGATCACAGAAAAGTGGGGACGTAGGTTGAAAAAAATGCAAGAGCAAGAATCCCAAGGAAGTCTGCTGTGGAACAGTCTCTCATAGAAATGGCTACATAAATGAGACCTAAAAAAATGGCAGTGAGTCGTGAGCCCCCTGACTGGTTGTCCAGTATAAAATATAAAATGGTTGTCAATCATAAAGCCATATATGCACAAAAGAATTCAGCAGGTTATATTTATATATCTCTGCATACATATACATGTGAATGTAACAATAATAACCAAGGAGGTATAAGCTTTCATTTTGATAGTGGTGGTGACAGGGAAGGGTTTGGAGGGAAAGGACTTGGAAGACGCTGGAGCAAAGAAAAGGAACAGGTAAAGTGGGGTAATTATACTTTAATTAAAATGCATATTGAAAAGGCAGAGTAATTAGGAGAGAGGGGCTTTGGACTTAATGGCATCTTCTCAGAGATGCCAATCAAGTAGTTGTCTAAAGCCTGAGGGGTGGTCAGTCTGTGAATATTCAGGGCAAGTACATTCAGAGAATGGAGAATATGAAAGCTCATTTACAGCAAGAGCATACCTTGAGTTTTATGAAGCAGGGAGACCAGCATGGTTAAGATAAAAGGGAGAATAAAAGCCCCTGCTGTACAGGACATGGGCTGGGGGAAAAGATGGAGGGCCTCAGAAGCCATAATATGAGTTTTGTATCTCATTTACAATGTGATGGTGGACTCATTGTAGGTTTTGGACAAGACGTAATCTAATGGGCATGTTTGTTTATTTTTGTTTGTTCATTCATTCTTATTCTTTTTTAAAAATCTTAAAATATAATTATATCACTCACTTACTCCCCTATCCATTGAAACAGAATCTCATATAGCCTAGATTGAAGTCCTGGTCTTCTTGTCTCCAACTCTCAAGTGCTAAAATTACAGATGTGCACCTCTGCATCTTTTCTAACTGATATTTTAAAACTATCACCCGCCTATTGTGTTGAGGAAAGATGGTAAATAGGATGAAAATGGGTGCTGATCCAGACCAAAGATGACCAAAGAGACCAAAGCTTTAGCGTCTGCTGCTGCTGCTGGGGTGGGGGTTGGGTGTCAAGATTATTTTTATTTTTTGAGAGAACTGAGTGGATTCCAGAAGAATTGGATATGAATTTATGACAGAAAGAAAGCTACCAGAAGTAACCCTAGTTTGGAGCCAGAATAGTCATGTAGATTACAACACCTTTAATGTAAATCAGGAATTATCAGACTTTTTCTGTAAAGATCCAAGTGATAAAACTTGAGCTTTATAATCACTGTTGTAACAGCACCTGGACTAAAAGTGAATGAATGTCCATGGGTCTGTTGCAATAACACTTATTCTGAAAAAGAAGTAAATATCCTGGCTTAAATAATAAAGACTACAAGGAGAAAAAAGACTACAGAGAATTCAGAATGAGATGGCTTGTGGCAAATTTTGTTTCCAAAGATAGTCATTATTGTTTGACCAATGACATGTTCCCAGGATTTGATTGATAAGCAACATGAGGCAAAAGCAACCTTGTGTGCCTTCTAAGACTAGGCCAGAAGAAGCCTTGAAGCTTCTGCTTTGATCTCTGGAATGTTCACAGTTGAGAACCCAGCTGCCGGAATGTAAGGAGACCCAAGCCACCGTGCACTATAAGAAGAATAGTTGGGATAGCTAAGATTCCAGCCAAAGCCAGCATCAAATGGCAGCATAACAACATGCCAGTTTGGAAGTGATGTCTCCAGCTCCATTACACACTCCAGGTGGTACCATATATGGTAGAGATAAACTATCTTCATGAAACCCTGTCCAATTTTAAATATCATGAGCAGATACAAAATTATTACTGTTAAGCCACTATGATTCTCGGTGGATTTTTCCTCAGCAATAGATCTGAGGGCAAGAAGTGCATCAGTCAGCACTTTCACTGAATTGTGCTACAGTAAAAAGTGACTCAAAGTCACAATGGCTTGCAACAACCAACCTTTATTTTTTTGATGACTATATGTTAGCTACGAAATATTAGCTCTATCACATGACTTCTGTATTCTGGGACTCAGCTAAAGGAACAGCTCCTGTCCTCTGTATAGTATCAGAAGGGAAAGGGCAATTGCAGAACTATGCCAAATATTTTGAATCATCTGCCCAAATATGATATACATCACCATCACTCCCATTTCCTTAGCCAAAGCCATTCAAGCAAATTTCACAACAATGGAGGCACTGGATACTTGGCAACAATAGTATTGTGTGTATATGAAGTGTTTTCCATAGACCCATGTGATGAAGGTTTAGAATCTAGATATGGTGTTGTTTGAAGAGATGTTTGAAACTTTAGGAGATAAGGCCTGGTGAATGGAAGTAGGTTCCTTGAGGAAAGGTGACTTTGAAGGATATCTTCTCCCTGATACTTTTCTCTCTCCACGAGGTGAACATCTGTCTCCTCCACATGCTCCCACCACCATTGATATTCTGCCTTGCATCAGACTCAGGATAATGAAGCCAGCTGAGTATAGAATAAAACCTCCAAATCCATGAGCCAAAATAAATCTTTCTTCTTTCTAACTTCTCTTTGGTATTTGACACAGCAGTGAGAAATGTAAAAGCAACTATTTGTGACTGGAAAAACGTAGGAGTTAATTCTGTATGTTAGATTTAAGATGCCTTTTTGACATACAAATGGAAATGAGTGGTCAATTACACAAATCCAGAGTTCAAGACAGAGGATAAGGCAGATACTCATTTGACACTGAGATCATCCAGAGGGGAGATCAGTTAGAAAAGACATGAGTTCTGATGACTAAGTACCATGGCATGCCAAACTTCAGTGGTTTTGAAGAGGAAGTTACACCAGCAATAAAGATTGAGAAGGTACCATCAAGAAAGAGTGGCATTACAGAAAGCAGGCAAAACAAGAGAGTCAATAATTCAGTGTGTGTGTGTGGCTTATATAATGAGTTAGCTGAGGCATACTTAACAGTGGGTTTGGCAGTGCCAAAGCCATGGGGATATCTGTAAGAGCAAGGATAGGCCAGGAGGTTTAGGGAACAACTCTCAAGAAAGGAAGTGAAGACAAACACATGCAACACTCTTTGAAGGCATTACCTCAAATATGACCAGAGAAACAAGGAAGTAGCTAGTCTGGAAGGTCAAAAGACTTAAAACAGTATCAGAGAGTTGTCTGCCATTTCTCTAAACACAATGATAATGTAGTGAATGGCCCAGAAGGTTTTTTTTTTCCCATCATCGCACAACTGGTACAGAGAAAGAATGAGAATTTAGATCTCCTCAAACCTAGTCTGATGTTCTTCCAGAAATTAAGTCTCTCCTAGTAAAATTGTTCATGCTGTTTTTTTTAATTGGATATTTTCTTTATTTACATTTCAAATGTTATCCCATTTCCTGGTCTCCCTTCTGGAAACCC
>NC_045030.1:152321858-152326774 GCF_008632895.1 Mastomys coucha
GTCTTCCTGTGGAGTTCCTATCCCTTTAGGAGCCCACAATCCTTCCTCCTATTCTTCCATAAGAGTCCCCTAGTTCCATCCACTGTTTGGCAGTGGGTGTCTGTATCTGTCTAAGTCACCTGCTGGGTGGAGCATCTCAGAGGACAACATGTTCCTGTCTGCAAGCATAACAGAGTATCATTAATAGTGTTAGGAATTGGTGTTTACCCATTGGATGAGTCTCAAGTTGTCCCTGTCATTGGTTGGCCATTCCTTCAGTCTCTGCTCCATTCCCCATTGCCTGCATTTCTTGTAGATAGGATAAATTTTGTGTTAAAAGTTTTGTGGGTGGCTTGGTGTCTCCATTGCACCACTGGGGTTCCTGCCTGGCTGCAGGAGGTAGCCTCTTCAGGTTCCATATCCCTAATGTAGTGAGTCACAGCTAAGTTCACCCCCATTGATTCTTAGGCACCACCCTTATCCCAAGTCTCTGTCTCTTCCTGGAAATGTCCCCACCTCCTTACCTCCATCAGTTCAGTCAGAAATTTCCATTCATTTTCATGACCATCTAGCCTTCTTTCCTGTCTTTCTCCACACCTAATCCTGAATCCTCCATCCCCCTTCATCTCCTTCCTCTCATTTCCCTCCCTCCATCTGCCTCTATGACTATTTTATTCCCCCTTCTAAGTGAGATTCAATCTTCCTACCTTAGGCTTTTCTTCTTGTTTAGCTTCTTTGGGTCTGTGGAGTGTATCATGGTTCCTGTATTTTATGACTAATATCCACTTATAAGTGAGTGCATACCATGCATGTCCTTTGGAAAGTGGGTTACCCCACTCAGGATGATATTCTCAAGATCCATCCATTTGCCTTCAAAATTCATGATGTCTTTGTTTTAAATAGCTGAATTATACTCCATTGCGTAGATGTGCCACATTTTCTTCATCCATTTTTAAAGTGAGGAACATCTAGGTTGTTTCCAGTTTCTGGTTATTATGAATAAAGCTGCTATGAACATAGTTGAGCAATTATATTATATTAGTTATAATAATTATATTCTTATGCTTGTATTTGTGGTATAGTGAAGCATCTTTTGGGTATAGGCCCAGGAGTGGTATAGCTAGGTCTGAGGTAGAACTATTCCCAGTTTTCTGAGAAACCACTGAACTGATTTCTAAAGTGGTTGTACAAGTCTGCACTCCCACCAGCAATAAAGAAGTAACACTTCTATCTTAAGCAGTATGTTTGTGAGTGCATTGTGTGTGCACATGTTCATGTGGGGTGTGCATATGGAGGTTAGAAGACAATCTCATTTGTCATTCCTTAGGCACGAGTAATCTTTTATTTGAAATGGGGTCCCTTACTGACCAGGAGCACACTAATTAAGCTGGGCTGACTAGCCAATCTAGCCAGGGTTCCACCTGGCTCTACCTTCTCAGTAATGGAATTATAAGCATGTGCCACCATGGCCAACTATTTCATGTAGTTATGTGGACCTAATTCAGGTCACCAAGCTTGCAAGTCCAGCACTTTACCAACTGAACTCTCTCTCTCCAGCCTTGCAGATGCATTTTATAAATTATACCAACTTGCACTATTTACATCAGCTGTTAAAAAACTTGTCTCAGAGGACTTGGTGTATAATAGTATTTATCAGAATCACAAAATATTGCCAATTACTTCTCCCCGAAGCAAAAAGGGGAAAAATATTCTGTATCATTTCCATAGCTCTGACAATATGAGCCTCAAAGCCAGGCTTTGTTTTCCTTTTGGGCTTCTACCAAGAAATAAGAGAGGGGGAGATTCTGGCAGCATTCCCTATAAAGACCTCTAATTATGACAATAATTAACATCTGCCACCTTTTCTATTTCCTTGAGTCTTTCTGTTCTCTCTCTAAAGATCATAGAGGTTAGTTCCACACTGGCATCAAGAGAAGGTGTCCAATTCTCCATTGTTTCGAGCATTTGTGCCCTACTCCGATGCTTGCATTTATGACTGGGTTCCATGTGCCGTTCTCTGTGTCTTTCCTACTTCTGACCTTGAATTATCGCATCATATGCTCAAACACTGCCATAATGCTTCTGGGGGTACAAGAAAATAATCTTTCCCAATGCTACTATGAATTAAGGAGAAACTTGAGAGGTGGTCTCTTAGCCTTCCTACCTAGACATGAACTCAATTCTAGTCTAGAGGACATATTATGATGAAACCTGGGGCTCTTTCATCCCTTTCCTGGGTTATTCCTGGAAATAAGTACAAAACTCTGCCCCTCAGACACCCAAACTTACCTAAAGTAGTTCACTATGCTTAGAATACATGCTGGAGGCAGCTCATACAGGTTCCCTAGAGCCTTTATATTCATCCATCTCCAACTTTCCAACCAATTATTTCATATTAGCGACTTGATACTAGAAACTGTCAGATTATTTACACTTCAGAAATGGGAAAAGATAACAAATTGAGTCTTTGAATCCCACTGGTACCAACAAGCAAACAAGAGACCTTCACACGATATTTAACCTCTATTGGCCTAGTTTCCTCTTCCATTAGCCAGTGATAATGATTCTTAGAGAGCAGTATTGTAAGGATTATGGTTAATGGGGCTTTTCAATTAGTATTTTCAGGTTTAGGATTAGCCATATGACTACATCACATTGTACATTCATAAGCTTTTTCACGGAGAGAAACAATATGTTTTGCTTTCCCTCTTTTAGTTTAGCATACCAGCAAACACCAACTCTACCTAGCACTACTGTTACCGTGTATGTGCTAAAGGCTGTAATAAAGAAATTGAATTGAATTATAGCACCTCAACTACCAATTCCTGTTTCAACTCCTTAAATCATCAATAAGAATTAATATCGGGTGGGGGCCTGGGGCTTAGTGATTAAGAATACTTGCTGCTCTTAAAGAGGACCTGGATTTTGTTCCCAGGACCTGTATTGTGGCCCACATTTATCTACAACTCCGGTTACAGAAGATCATACCCTTTCTTCTGGCCTCTGAGGTCGTGAGGCATGAACACATTGCATACATGTAGACAAACACTTGTACTGATAACTATTTTTTAAGAATCAATATGAACTACGAAAAGTAATTTGGATGCTTTTCATTCTTACTTAGAGACCTTGCGGTTTTCCAATGCTTTTCTCATCATCTTGATGACACTCATAGAGAAATTCTCTTGGGTATTACAATCTTTTCTTCTCCCCTAGTCTTCTCTGCTGCACTTGAGTTTTACTCTCACAGGGTACTCGAAATTTTTTATTCTGAAAGTTACCTTTCTGGATTAGTGTATTTCTCCTTTCCTGAGGTTTTTCCTTCTTAGCTGTACTTTAGAATCAACTGGGGAGCTTTAAAAATACTGAACCTTGTTTTCTACCTCCAGAGATTCTGGGTTTGTTTCTTTTCTTGATTGCTTACATGCTCTGAGGGTGTTACTAGAATGAGGATTTTTTTTAAATTATTTTTTTTGAGACAAGTTCTCAAAAGTTCATTTCAAGTTCAAGTTCAGCCCATATTGAACTGGAACTCACTATGTAGCCCAAGCTGACTTCAAACTCATGATCCTGCCCCACTTGAGCTTCAGAATGCTGAGATTGAACCAGACTAAACAGGAAGAATTTTAAGATTACTCTAACATATCACTAAGACTACAATTCCTCCTTGACCAAGATGCTGCATGAAGGCGTCACAGTCACTCTTGCACTTGATGCAGAGTACATTAACAACAATTAGTCAATAAATGTAGAAATCTATTCTCAAACAAAGAAGAAACATTGATCCACCTAACATTTTGATTCTACACACTTGAGTCCAAGAATCCCAGGAGTGTCTGTAATTAAATCTTATGGCCACTACTTGACTCAGGAAGTGGTTATTCTTACCCTAATGTTACTTCTTTCATATGTTAAATATACAGAAAGTAAGTCTATGTCTTTTGGAAGCCTGAAGAAAATCTATCATCAGTCTTATTCACAAAAGAGAAATAAGGCTTCCCACCCAAGAAATGCTTAATGGAAACAGAGTACTATAGCAAAACTTCTCAGGGGATAATGGCATCCAAGCTGAGACATCTTGGTCCATGGATAAATGTGGCGACATGAGACCTTTGTCCATAACCTCCACTGAAATTCTTCTTGCCTAATCATTCACACCGGGACACACTGAATGGATATTTTATGTAAGACTCCCAATTATACAGTATGAGAAGTATGAGAAAGATTTGACTTAACAAAAATGAAAATGCATATGTTGTCACACATGTGGTGTATTTTAAACTTGTTTTTCAAGGGTCTTATTCAAATTGTTTATAGATCCATAACTTACAAAGATATCCACCTTCCCTCTCTTTGTCATGGTTACAGCAAATGTTAAAACCTTGGTTTATGCATCTAAAACCATCTTTCCAAGAAAATAGTTTAATAACATGGCTGGGAATAATAAGAAATTCTACAATGACCTCATATCCAAAAAGCCCATCTCTCTCTCCCCATATCTGAGACTCTCCCCTTCCTAATAATCCTGTTGGGAGATGTAATAGAAAATTCCCATGACTTAATGAATTTATCAGCTGCATCCTTATCCTTAGAAGGACAAGAAAAGAGCAGGACCAGGGAACTAGTAGACTTTTGGAAGAGAAGGAAGAAAGCCATGCTGAGGATCCTGGAAAACAAATTTCCCCACCTCCATATCCCACTCAAGGCTAACCCTTCATGTCTGCTTTGGGTAAAATAGCCATAGAGTTCAATGTACAAAAAAAAAAAAAAAATGGTTTAATTCCATTCCTGTCACAATAAGCCTCTTAACTCTGCTGACTCCTACTTGCTTGACTTACTTTGTTTATATAACTAAACGTCCTGAATATTAATTGCCTATAAATAGCTCTAGATCTTCTGGGGGGGACATTTCTCTACAGGGGTCCTACTGGCATTTT
>NC_045030.1:152326802-152328621 GCF_008632895.1 Mastomys coucha
AAAAATGCTCCCACACATTCCCAAATGCTCACTGGAGCTGATGTGGGTTAAGAATCACTCTTTTTACACCCTGAGCAAGCAAGACACAAAAGGCCTACTGCTTTTTTGTACAGTCATTTTGCCCAAAGAACTTTGCAGATTAACTTATCTTATCCTACCACCTCCATTAACAAAGAAGATATCATAAATTATCAAAATCCATGAAGCTTCTCTATCAGAAACAGTAATTACCCCAAACTGATTGTCCCTCCCCTCTTGTGAGAGCTTAAACACCCTTTTAATCTTTCCTTAATTTGAGTTGCCCCTAATAACATCATAACTGTTTTTGAATTTTCTTTGAAATCTTTTAAGAGAGTTACTGAAATAATGATGCCTGAGAAGTTACTCTGTACAACTTAAACTGGACCTCAGACGAGGATATCTGGAGGAATAAGTCAGTATCCCCCAGGGGGCGCCATAATTCCTCCACAAGTCTACCAGCCCTTCTTTCTGTCTGTGGTTAGGCTAGTCTGCAGTCCAGTTCCATTATCAGAGGGCTCTTGAAAAAGTAAATCTCCAATGTGGTCTCCTAGGAACCAGCCATGTCAGTTCTGGTAGCTCCGTGATACTTTGACTACAATGAACTCTCAGTCACCTTCTCTCCAACATAGTTTCATTATGGCCATAAGTGATTCAGAGATGAATTCAGACAGCCCTGTCTCCAGGTAAGCTCTCCAATTAACCCAATTTCTCCAAGTGGCAAGCATTCCTTTGCAAAGGTTCTTAAATGCTTCCATCCACTCAGGCACATGATGCCTACTTCATCTCCTCTCACCAAGAAAGAACCTGAGTTCTACTCCCATAATCCCCCATGATTAGGGAACAACTTAAGGTATTCCAAGTCAACAATACTTATGGTAGATTTATTCACAGTAAAACAGAAGTTAACAGAAAATCCATCAACTAGAAACAAACCATGGTGCAGCCATACAAGAAGATAATACCTAAGAATTGTCAATAAAAGATTGATATATTTGATATTTATTCATGTTATAGTAAGTATGAGGGTAAGAAAAAACCAGCACTCAAATATGCAACTCTGGCAGCCTAAGTTTGATCCCCAGAACCCACATAAAGAAGAAGAGCACTGGTTCTACAAAGTTGTCCTCTACCCCTCATATGAACGTCCATGTACCCACACATATGCATAGTGTACATAAACCAATTACTTTAAAATTTTTAAATTGAGGAATTTTTAAAACTTAGAATATTGAATTACCTCTGGAAGAAGACAGTATTTTGGGGAAATGCATAAAGGAAACTTCTGGGAAAATGAAATAATTTTGTACTTTTATATCTATAATAATTATGTAGATATATATAATTTTTTATTAGATGTTTTCTTTATTTACAATATCTCCTTTCCCAGGTTCCCCTCCAAAGAAAAAATAAAATAAAGTAAAAAAACCCCAAAACTAAAACAAACCCCTGTTCCCCCCTCCCTCTGCTCACCACCCCACTCCCTCCTGTTTACTGGCCCTGGCATTCCCCTACACTGGGCACAGAACCTTCACAGGACCAAAGGCCTCTCCTCCCATTAATGACCAACTTGGCCATCCTCTGCTATACATATGCTGCTGGAGCCATGAGTCCCACCATGTGCACTCTTTGGTTGATGTTTTAGTCCCTGGGAGCTCTGTACTGGCTCAATTGGTGGTTAGCATGTAGAAGACTAATCTCTGGGAAGTAAAGAGAGAGAGAGGGATCTGGGAGGGAGAGAAGAGGGAAGAGAGAGAGGAGGGGAGGGAAAAGGTGGGGCCAGTTCAGATATGGGAGGAGA
>NC_045030.1:152329227-152332909 GCF_008632895.1 Mastomys coucha
AGACACTATTGCTGATGCCAAGAAGTGCTTGCTGACAGGAGCCTGATATAGCTGTCTCCTGAGAGGCTTTGCTAGAGCTAGACCAAGACAGATGTGGATGAACACAGCCAAACATTGGACTGAGTGCCCACAGCCAAACATTGGACTGAGTGCCCACACCCCAATGGAGAAGTTAGGGCAAGAACTGTAGGAGCTGAAGGTGTGTGCAACCTCATAGGAAGAACAATATCAACCAAGCAGGAACTCCAGAGTTCCCAAGGACTAAACCACCAACCAATGAGTACACAGTGGGTACTCTTGGCTCCAGCTGCATATATAGCAGAAGACTGCCTTAGCTGGCATCACTGAGAGAGGAGGCCCTTGGTCCTGTGGAGGCGTGATGACCTAGGATAGGGGAACACTAGGCCGCTGAGGCAGGAGTGGGTGGATGGGTGGGGAAGCACCCTCATAGAGGCAGGGGGAGAGAGGAGGGAACCGGGGGCTTGTGGAGGGGAAACTAGGAAGGGGATAACACTTGAAATGTAAAAAAATAAATAAATAAATAAGGTAACCAAAAAAAAAAAAATCCAGAGCAAACTAAAGTCATGAATACAGTCAGAAGTCCAGGTGAAGCATTTGTTTTGTGGTATCTAATGTTCTTAGCAATATTTCTCTCAAGTGAGCTATACTTTGTGAATCATGATTCATGCTTTCCTCTGAATTTTACATACTTTAACAGAAGTTACCAGAAATTCTTTCTTCTGCAGAGCTGCTTGGCCTAGGACAATATCAAAGAGAGTGAATAACTCCCCAGCCTACAGCAGTCAGTGGACTCAGTTTTAAACACCAGATTCGCTATACAGGAACTTCTCCCTTTTTCTCTTTTTTGTTTGTTTGGTTTTGTTTTTGTTTTTCGAGACAGGGTTTCTTTGTACAGCCCTGGCTGTCCTGGAACTCACTCTGTAGACCAGGCTGGCCTTGAACTCAGAAATCCGCCTGCCTCTGCCTCCCAAGTGCTGGGATTAAAGGCGTGCGCCACCACTGCCTGGCTCTCCCTTATTCTTAAACCTTGCCAGGAATCATTGAGACAGACCTCAGCCTCTATAATGGCTGCTGGGGCAAGAATGACCCTATGCCCCAAGTCTTTTTCCTTCTTAATTCTGTCTTTGCCCATTTGAATAATTCATGACATTTTGTGAAGAAGACAAACGCACAGTCCCCCTGGTTGACCACCCTTTCAGCCTCTCAAAATGCAATAAAGCAATTTATCAATCGCAAATTGTTTTCTCAAGCAAGTATTTAATTACTGCACAATTACTCAGACCATGCCTCTGAACTGGCACTTGCTAACTCTAGAGCAATAATAATTTAAAAATGAGGAAACAATTCTGAGCATCACATTCCACTTGTATACAATAGCACAGTGGGCTTCTTGATTAGTTACTACACTTTTTATCACAGTAAAACAAATCAAACTGTTAAAGGAAGTTATTGCAGCATTGCTTACAGGTTTTTGTTTCTCAATTGCCTAAGAAAAACTTGATGAAAGCTTGATTTATTATTGCATGTCAGAGATCAAGGCTGCTAGCTGAGCTCAGCAGAGGCAAACCCAGCAAGAAGCCAGAGTGAGTAAAAAAATGTTCCTGTAATCTTTTAGATTTTATCAAAATATGAAAGCATTAGGCAACTAAAAGTTGCAAGTACAAAACCAAAAGAAATTTTAATTTTTGCCTCTTTACAGATATTAAAACATTTTAAATCAAATGTAAAATTGGGAAGGGGTGGCTTTTGAAACTTTTATTTTATTATTTGTGTATGTGTATGTACCTCTGTGTATCTGTTGGGAGGGCCCACGGCATGTGCTACAAACATATGTGGCAGTCAGATGACAACTTCGTGAAGCTGGTTCTTTCCTTCTATCTTTTCATTGGTTCTGGCAATGAATTTGAGCCATCAGGCTGGTTCAACAAGTGCTTTACCCACTGAGCTCTCTTGCCAACTCAAAAATGGCTTTTTAAGGAGGAACTGAAAGCAGAGGGGGGTGGGGAAATGCACAATTTTCTTTTTCTTTTCTTTCCTTTTTTTTTTTTTTATTTGTTTGGGTTTTGGCAGCACATGCACTAAAACCGGATTTCTTTTCTCTTTAAGGTCAACGTGACATGCATATTTGTCAGCTGCTGACCTTATGGTTTTCTTCCCAGATTTGCTGGAGTACCCTTTCAGATGGGCTACTCCAAGAGCAAATACTAAGACTTAACATTTGTGTAAAAGAGATTTAAGAAGAAAGTGCTTCCAGGGGAAGGTGGCAAGGGAAAGAAGGAAGCAAGATGGGGAAGAGGAGAAAACCAAATAAGCACATTCTCCAGCATCTGGACCTCCCAGTTCAGTTGGTCCCAGGAAGCCTGAGTATATATATCCCACCTTGAGGCATGTGAGAACACTGAGTCAGTATTAGTTAATGGACCAGAGGTAGAAGTAGGTAGGCTCGTAGGTAGCACATGGAGGTCGTCATCATTAGCTCCATGAGTAGACCTCTGAAAATAGTTAAAGACAGCTATATACTGGTAAATATTTGAAGGCTGAATGGAGACTGGAAATAAAGACTCTCGGTTTTTAGCACTTACTCATTTCCATATAGTAAATATTTCTTCCTTGGCTGATGTCAAGCTGCTGACTTGGCAGGATTAAACATGTAAGGGAAGACTTGTGCACAGGACACCTTTACTATATAATATCCCTATTATACGAATACAATAGACATATATAGCAGTGCAGAGATAATAGCTTGCAGTAAAATAAAAGAAGATGGGAAGTTTGGGGGGGTTCATTAAGTTTTGTTTTATATAATTTATAATTTTATTGTACATGTATACAATCAGTTCTTATTCACAGTTGTTGCCTTATAGGAAGTGCTGGAAACACTGAATTACAGTGCTTCTAGAAGAAATAAAAATTAGGTCTCTATGTGCTTCTGATCATAACATCTGATATTTGTCAAGTGATATTCTATTAAACTGTTCTATTTGTATTTCTATTTAAAGACACTTTCTATGATATGTACTGCCGATTCAGTAACATTGAACACACAGGTACAATACTATAACTTAGGCATGAATGATGTATGTTTTTCTCCAAACACACAAATAGCTTTTCTTGTGCTGTGGAACATTAAAAAGTACATCAGCACTATGTTTGAGGTTAGTTTGAACAGAAAAATCACCCACAAAAATGTGAAAAACCTGGTACTAAATATAAAACAAAAGAATGTTTGTTTAAAGTATGGGAGCTGAAATGAAAAGGCCTTGTTCAACCTCAGCTGGGAACACGCACCTAGGGCAACTCAAATTTCTCCTGGCCTCATACACACACATGCTCACAAATTGCCACAGTACTGACTTACACAGTTAAAAATAAATTTCATTGAGCAGGCAAATTCACAGATATGAAATCTATGAGTTAACGAGAGACACCTATTTACCTTTAGCTTTAATAATAGATATAGTTAGCAACCGTTTTTCAGAATTCTGGAAGGTTGACATACTTTCTTGTGAACCTGCATAAACCAGCTTCAGCACAGCATGGGGCAAACTCCATCATTCTGATCACTATCTCTGCCAGTGGGTAAGCCTACAAAGTGGAAACCAGTTCTTTGTTGATGGCACCATTCCAGCCATTAGTACAAGTGCCTGACTCATGGCAGGTA
>NC_045030.1:152333229-152336434 GCF_008632895.1 Mastomys coucha
AGTTTGATCCCCAAGACATATGCTTAAAAATAAATAAATAAATAGATAGATAGATAGATAAATAAATAAATAAATAAATAAATAAATCCCCCCAGTCACACAATAATCAAAACACAAAATCTACAAAACAAGGCAAGAATAGTAAAAGAGGCAGAAAAAAAACAAAAAATAACACACAAGGCAGGTGTATCAGAATTACACCTGACTTCTCAACACAGACTCTAAAAGTAGAAGGGGCTGGTCTGATACCTTGCAATCTTAAAAAAAAACACAGATGCCAGCCTAGACTACTATACCCAGCAAACTCTCTATTACCATACAAGGAGAAAACAAGATATTTCAAGACAAATCCAAACTTAAAGAAAATACTAGAAGGAAAACTCCAACCCAAGGAGAAAAACTACATCAAGAAAACACAAGAAATAAGTAATTTCATACCAGCAAAAAAGGGAAAACACACACACACACTAAAATCAAAATAACAGGAATTAACAACTATTATTGGTCATTGATATCTCTCAGCATCAATGGACTCAATTCCCCAATAAAAAGACACAGGCCAGCAGAATGGATGTGAAAACAGTATCGATCATTCTGTTGCATACAAGAAACACATACAAGCCATAAAGGCAGACATTGCCTCAGAGTAAAGGAATGAAAAAAAGTTTTCCAAGCAAACACAGCCAAGAAGCAAGCTGGAGTAGCCATGCTAATGTCTGATAGAATAGACTTTCAACCAAAATTAGTCATAAGAGACAGGGACGGACACTTCATACTCATCAAAGGAAAAATCTACCAGGATGATATCTTAATTCTGAACATTTATATGCCAAAAACAAAGGCACCAACATGCACATAACATAACATAAATAAACAAAAACCCATAAAAACATTGCTAAAGCTTAAATTGCACATCGAACCCCACACATTAATAGTGGAAGACTTCAACACCCAACTCTCATCAATTGAGACAATCCAGACAAAAACTAAACAGAGAAATAATGAAACTAACAGGCATTATGAATGAAGTGGTGCTAACAGACTCTATAGAATATCTCACCAAACACAAAAGAATATACCTACTTCTCAGAATCTCATGGATACGCCTGCAAAATTGACCACATACTCGCAAGCAAAGTAAGCCTCAACAAATACAAGAAAATTGAAATAACTCATTGTATCATATCAGACTACCCTGAATTAAAACTGAATTTCAGCAACAACAGAAATACCAGAAAGTCTACACACTCATGGAAACTGAGAAACTCTCTGCTTAATAATTTCTGGGTCAAGGGAAAAATAAAACAATTAAAGACTTTCTAGAATTCAATGAAAATGAAGGCACAACATACCCAAACTTATGAGACACAATGAAAGCAATGCTAAGAGCAAAATTCATAGCACTAAGTTTGGTCATTAAAAAAACTGCATGGGAGCTGGCAAGATGGCTCAGCAGGTAAGAACACTAAACTCTTCCGAAGGTCCTGAGTTCAGATCCCAGCAAAACTACATGGTGGCTCACAACCATCCATAATGAGATCAGACGCCATCTTCTGGTGCGTTTGAAGACAGCTACAGTGAATTACGCTTGAGCAAGCAGGGGCCAGCAGAGGTCGTGAGTCCAATTTCCAGCAGCCACACATGATGGCTCACAGCTACGGTGTACTCATACACATAAAATAAATAAAGAAAAACCTGCATGGTATTGGTATAGGAACAGACAGTGGATCAATGCAATTGAATAAAAGACCTTGAAATAAACACAGATACCTATGGACACTTGATTTTTGATTTAAAAAAAATACAATGGAGAAAATAAAGCATCTTCAACAAATGGTGCTGGTCTAATTGGATGTGTACATGTAGAAGAATGCAAAATGATTCATATTTACCACCCTGCACAAAACTCAAGTTCAGGTGGATCAAAGACCTCAACATAAGACCAGATACACTGAATCTAATAGAAGAAAAAGTGGAAAATAGCCTTGAATGCATTGGAACACCAATGGCCCAGGCTCTGATATCAACTATAGACAAATGAGATCTGATAAAATTAAAAAGCTTCTGTAAGGCAAAGGACACTGTCAATAGGACAAAATGGCAGCCTACCGATTGGGAAAAGATCTTCACCAACCCTACATCTGATTGAGGGCTAATATCCAGTATATACAAAGAACTCAAGAAGTTAGACACCAACAATCTAAATAACCCAATTTTAAAATGGGTCACAGAGCTAAACAGAATCCTCAACAGAGGAATCTCGAGAGACCCAGTAGCACTTAAAGAAATGTCCAAAGTCCTTAGTCATCAGGGAAATACAAATCAAAACAATTCTGAGATTACATCTTAAACAGGTCAGAATGGCTAAGATCAAAAATCAAGTGATAGCATATGCTGGCAGGGATGTGGAGCAAAGGGGACACTACTCCATTGCTGGTGGGAGTACAAACTTGTACAACCACTTTGGAAATTAATTGGTGATTTTGTTTTTCTTCAGAAATCTGGGAATAGTTCTACCTCAATAGTTCTACCTCACAACCCTCCTGGACATATATCCAAAAGATACTCCAACAT
This sequence comes from Mastomys coucha, assembly GCF_008632895.1. Taxonomy (NCBI): domain Eukaryota; kingdom Metazoa; phylum Chordata; class Mammalia; order Rodentia; family Muridae; genus Mastomys; species Mastomys coucha. The sequence continues at coordinate 152,335,804 of NC_045030.1, forward strand.
ATCACAAAGACACTTGCTCACTGCAGCTTTATTCCTAATAACCAGAATCTGAGGGACATCTATGTTGTCCCTCAACTGAAGAATGGATAAAGAAAATTTGGTACATCTACACAATAGAATACTATTTATCTATTAATAAACAAAGATATCATGAATTTTTGTAGGCAAATGGATGGAACTTGAAAACATCATCCTGAATGAGGTAACCCAGTACCCAAAGGACAAGCATGATATGTATTCACTGTCTGCACCCCAGAGCTGACCCTGTGCCACAGATCTCCATACCTAAATTCCTCCCAGAGAGAGCTAGTTTCCCAGGAGTACTAACTCACAGGGTTGCAGGACAGACAAGCCACAGAGACAGCAGGACCAGTTAACACCAGAGATAACCAGATGGTGAAAGGCAAGTGTAAAAACATAAGCAACAGAAACCAAGGTCACTTGGCATCATCAGAACCCAGTTCTCCCACCATAGCAAGTCCTGGACACACCATCACACCAGAAAAGCAAGACTCTGATTTAAAATCACATCTCATGAAAATGATAAAGGACATAAATAACTCCCTTAAAAGCCGGGCGGTGGTGGCGCACGCCTTTAATCCCAGCACTTGGGAGGCAGAGGCAGGCGGAT
>NC_045030.1:152336722-152358008 GCF_008632895.1 Mastomys coucha
AAAGGGCAAGAATGATATGTATTCACTTATAAGTGGATATTAGCCATAAAATACAGGATACCCATGTCAAACTCCATAGACCTGAAGAAGCTAAACAAGAAAGAAGGCACAAGCAAGGATTCTTCAATCTCACTTAGAAGGGGAAATAAAATAGTCATAAGAAGCAGATGGAGAAAGGGTACTGGGCAGGAGAGAGGATAGGGAGGGGGAGGGGGGTTCAGTATCAGGTGTGGTGACAGATGGGAGAGATGGTCAGATGACCATGAGAATAAATGTAAATGTGCAACTGCTGGACTCCACTCAGCAGCTGACTTAGACAGATATAGACACCCACTGCCAAACAGTGAATAGAGCTTGGGGACTCTTATGAAAGAGTAGGAGAAAGGATTGTGGGCCCTGAGGGGCATAGGAATGCCACAGGAAGACCAACAGAGTCAACTAACCTAGACCTATGAGGCTTTCAGAACCTGAGCCACCAGCCAAAGAACATAGACAGGCTGAACTTAGGCCTGCCTGCACATATGTAGCAAATGTGCAGCTTGACCTTCATGTGGGTCCAAACAACTGGAGTGGGGGCTCTTCCAAAAGCTGTTGCCTGTTTGTGAATCCTATTACCCTAACTGGGCTGCTTTGTCTGGCCTCAGTGGGGGAGGAAGTGCCTAGGCTTGCAGAGACTTGAAGTCCCAGGGTGAGAGGATACCCAGGGGACTCCCACCCTCTCAGAGAAGGGAAGGGATATAGGGGGAAGGGTTGTGGGAGGGGGTAACTAGGAGGTGGCAGTGAGCAGAATGTAAAGTGAATAATTTTTTAAAATAGTAATAAGTAAGTAAGTAAATAAGTAAATAAATAAATAAATAAATAGATAAATAGCTCTAGGCATTGTGATATACTTATAACCCCAGCATTGGGAGGTAGAGCTAGGAGGATCCTTAGGACCCTCTGGCCAGAAAATCCAGCTTACTTGCTGATTTGCAAGCCAGTAAGTAACAGTGTCTCAAAAAATAAGGTAGACAGCACTTGAGGGATGCCCTTTAATGCCACACACATTTTGCGTGACGGCGGTATTTGAGGCATAAACTTCAAGGAAAGTCAGTCTCCTGCCTCCACATTGTTGCCTGTCACCCCAAACTCAGAGGTAGCCCAGATGTGTCCTTGTGCTAGGGGCTCACCAAGATATCATTTCTTTACAGCTAGTAAGAGAAAATTCAGACATTGCTCTCTGACCTTCACCAATGTTCCAATGTCCTAGTCAAACCCTGGCTTGGAATGTTAAGCCATTCAAACTAATTGCCTCCAGCACTGTGGGTAGGGCATTAAAGCTTACAGAATGAGAGAACTATCCCAGGACAAGGTCAAGTAAAATCCTCATTCTCAGTCATGTATTACAGTTGAACCACTCCTAAGAATTAGCAAGAGACTGTCTCTACTTCCCCAAAAGATTAGCATAGTGGGCATTTTACCTAGGATGGGCGGGACCTTAATCTGAGACTGTGTGTGTGTGTGTGTGTGTGAGAGAGAGAGAGAGAGAGAGAGAGACTGTCTACAACATTGAGCATTCTAGATGCAGCAGTCTGCATTCAGCATTCGGACCCGCTCGCACTCAGATTAGAACCAACTTTGGTGGACTAGGACTTAAGATTCATGTAGTCCGTAGCCCCCCCCACCCGGGCCCAGAGTGCTTGGGCCTGGGGGGGTTGCAGCACCAGTCGAGATTCAAGAGATTGAGCATTCGAGATTCGAGCATTCAACATTGAAGATTTGAGCATTCAGCATTGAGGATTCGAGATTTGAGCCTCTACCCTCCTGGCTCGCGCACCCACAGCCCCCTGGGACTCTGGCCCATCCCATGCAGCAGGGGCCGGAGTGTGCTTGGAGCCCAGGGGTGCTGCACCAGTCTAGAGGAGATGGCAGATGTTTTAGACCTAGTGTGTTTTAGATGGCCTCAGATGTACCTCAACTACTGAGCTGCCAGATTTTTCATTTCTCTCTTTTACAATGATTGTAAAAGCCTCAAGTCAATTTTTTAAGATTTATTTATTTATTTATTTATTTATTTATTTATTTATTTATTTATGTGTACAAGTACACTGTAGATGTACAGATGGCCGTGAGCCATCATATGTGTGGCTGCTGGGAATTGAACTTAGGACCTCTGCCAGCCCCACTCCCTCTGGCCCTGCTTGCTCTGGCGTAATTCACTGTAGCTGTCTTCAGACGCACCACAAGAGGGCGTCAGATCTCATTACGGGTGGTTGTGAGCCACCATGTGGTTGCTGGGATCCGAACTCAGGACCTTCAGAAGAGCAATCCGTGCTCTTACCCGCTGAGCCATCTCGCCAGCCCTCAAGTCAATTTTTTAAGAAATACATTCAGATAGAACACTTCTTGTATAGTGTCTGTTTGTCAAAGCCAAATCCCGTGCACACCTGGCCAGAACCCATCATCCCGCGGAACAAGGGACCCTGTAAGAAACCCCAGTCCGTGGCACTTTAACTTTCACATATATGGTCACATATGTACACAAGCATCTACAGACACAAACAATCACATGCACATATATACACACACACACAAAAAGAAAATCCACTGATGCTAAGTGGATTTCCCAGGATTATTAGAAAGAGAGCTATGGCTACAGCAAAGGAACAATAACAAAAATAAAACAAAAACAAAACAAAATAAAATCTCCAGCTTTCAAATCTCATGTTGTTGCATCACACTAAGATTAAGAATATCCCTCCAATTATTAACAGTGTAGATACCAAGTATGTCTGGGCTCTGCATGTACAGAGTACCCATATTTACTTCAAAGAGTTCAACTGAACAAACCACTAGTCTGCCAAGAAAAAAACCCCTCCAAGTATAAGTTTTAGTTACTTAGGGTAAGGATACATTTTTTTCCTATATTTTTAAACACAAATCATTTGACCATCAAGGTTTAATGAAATGTTTCTAGAGTATGTCGGTTGTGTGCTGCAGACTGTTGAGGTATAATCTGAGACTTCTGCAGATTTCTACACTTTGAAATGACAGAAATGTTTGTGCAAGCTCCTGGCTATCTCCTAAATCATATTTCCTTTTATGAGCAACTTATTTCCTGTTCGTGTCCACACACCACAACTTATCGGCTTTTCAACTTTTACCAATATTTTTTCTTTCACTCACAGCCATGTCTAACAAAGAAAAATCTTTTAACTGCTTTGTACCTGATGTAAGCGGAGAACATAAAAACCGCACCAGGGTTGACAGACTAGGCGGCTAGCTAAACTTAGTGATTAAATGATACAATTGCATACCACAGCCTCAGAAAGTAGAATTCAAACTGCCAAAACAAGAATCTGGAATGGCAGATGCCCTCAACTTTACTACCAGATTCAGAAACTGACTCATCTTTAGAGAGACTAAATCAAAAAAACATAATGTCTGGACCCTAACAGGTACACAACAAATAGTAACGAACCAGACTCTGAATTCTCCTTCTGCAGGACAACAAGGAAAAGTGCATAGTCATTGAATAGAAGATGCCTTTATCTCTTAAGGTTACTGGACCTTCTAGTAGCTATTCTCCATTCAAGAAAAAGTTGTTGCTTATTTGTGCATAGTAACTAAGCATCACTGGGTCTCAAGTGTTTTCTGCTATATTAGTATCTAATTCAAAGTTTGGTCTTTTTTAGAGAGGATTTTTAACTGCCAAGGAATGAAGCTCAGATCATCGGTGAGGTAGGATGACTCTCAACCAACTAGAAAATCTCAAGAAGGATTAGAAAAGATCCCCCTGAAACTCAACTGATAAATGTCAAAAGCCTTCCTTAATGTTTTAATGCTTTGGACCCAACAATTGCACATCTAGAAATTTCACCTTAGAAATAACAAAAGATGAATATATTTGAACTCACAAATATTTAGTAAAAATATAAGAACATATGCTTTATTTGACAAGTGATCCTAGAGGATAGTTCAAAGAAAAATAACAAAAAGAAATAATCCTCCCATTAATTAACCAGGCAGAATTAAAATCTTCAGTTAAATACCTATCCTTGTCAAGGATTGAGAGCATGTAATAGGTACCCCAGTTTTGAGCTTACTTGACTGAATGTGTTGAAATTACAAATGTCCATACTCTATAACACGGCTATTAAACCTCCAGGTAGCTATCATATAGAAAAACCTGCACATGTGCAAAATCTCCAGAAGTAGATATAAGAATACTTGTTGCAATTACCATTGCCATTTATTGTTTTAAAATATTACCAGGAAACTCTATATTATATCATGTCAGTAACATGGAACAACTTGAAGCCATTTTTTAAAAAGCAGTGCGTTGGGAGTAGAGAGGTGGCCCAGTGGGTAGTTAACAGTAACTATTGCACTTGTAGATGGCCTGGATCTGGCTCCCAGCATGCACATCACATAGCTTACAACCACACATATCTTCAGCTACAGAGGTTCCAATACTGTTTTCTTATCCTCCACAGGCACTTGCCTTATGTGCACAAATCCACACTCATGCAATACACAGATAATTAAAAACTAAAATCTTTCTTAAAAGAAAGCAGTGTGTAGATATATTAGTATGGATAAATCTAAATGGTATATTTCTTTTGTTTGTTGGTTTGATTTCATTTTTCCAGACAGAATTTCCCTGTGTGTCCCTGACTGTCCTGGAACTCCTCTATAGACCAGGCTACTCTCAAACTTAGAAATCTGCCTGCCTCTGTCAACTGAGTGCTGGGATTATTGGCATGTGTCACCACTGCCCAGCCATATTTCTAAATAGAAAAGGCAAATTGTATCATAATGTACAGTTTTTCTTAAGAAAAAACTACTATAAACATCCACATATAGACTCGAATGTATATGTACAAAAAAAGAGACAGGATGAACTGTGGTTATTTCTTTGGAGAGTCAAAACAAGGAAACACTTTTATATTTTTGTCTTTCTTGTCTTTTTTTTAAAGTTTATTTACTTATTTTATTCCCCTCCCAGTACACCTTCCAACTGTTCCACATTACATACCTCCTCCCTGCTTCCCTGTCTCCATGAGGATATCCCTACCCCCACCCCACCAGACCTCTACACTCCATGGGGCCTCCAGTCTCTTGAGGGTTAGATGCATCTTCTCTGACTAAACGCAGACCAGGCAGTCCTCTGCTGTATATGTGTTGGTGGCCTCATAACAGCTAGTGTATGCTGCCAAGTTGCTGTTCCAGTATCTGAGAGATCTCAGGGTCCAGGTTAATTGAGACTTCTGGTACTCCTACAGGGGCACCCTCCTCCTGTATTCATCATTGCTCTCTTCAGACACACTAGCAGAGGGCATCAGAGCCACCATGTGGTTGCTGGGAATTGAACCCAAGACCTCTGGAAGAACAGTCAGTGCTTTTAACCTCTGAGCTATCTCTCCAGCCCTAATACTTGTTATGTGTACTAAATAATATCAAAATTTTGCTAGTATAACAGTATCCAGATATCATTTAGAGGTTTTTAATAAATCAACAAAAGCATGACAATTTCTTCTTCCTAAAAAAATTTTTACTGGGAAAAGATTCACTATTGAAAAGCTAAGGAGAAGTTTTGAAAGCTAACAGTGAAATGTCTAAGAATGTAACTATAGCTGACAGTTTAAAGACTAGTTGCTGACTTTCCACTCTACAAGTTAAAGATTGCCCACTGGATGATGATCTCAGAAATCACGGGATATTCTGTTAGCAGCCACCCTTGAGTTAATCTGTTCAGAACTTGAAAGGATTACAGAAAAAAGTTTCTCTATCAGCAGTAACATAAAGATATCCACAAAGTCTTTGTCTTCCAGAGGTCATAGTTCATCTCCCTTTGGCTTAAATCAAGGCATGCTCTGTGACTTGCTTTGGACAGTAGAAAATGGCAGAAATGACAGTGTGCTGGTTTCTGAGCCATAACCCTGAGCATCAAGCCTTTGGGTGACCTGCAAGCTTCCATTCTCTGATTCAAACAAAGGCAAACTATCTTGCAACCACCACCACCACAGGCAGATCCAACTAGCCATTGCTCTCTTCAGACACACTAGCAGACGGTATCAGACCCCATTGCAGAAGGTTGTGAGCCACCATGTGGTTGCTGGGAATTGAACTCAAAACCTCTGGAAGAGCAGTCAGTGCTTTTAACCACTAAGCCATGTCTCCAGCCCTTATATTTGTTATATGTACTAAATAACATCAAAATTTTGCTAACCTGACTCTGGAAACTATGCTGAAGAGGTTTGTCCAAAGACTGAGCCCTCCAAGAGGTGGGTATGCCTTGATTCTACCACTTGGTCTAGCATAGATGCAGAATGTCTGGGAGTAGTTGATGGTCTGAGTGAGGCAAGAAGTGAAGAGGATTCTGGGTGGAGAAGCCAGGGAGCAAAGAACTGAGGCCCAGCATGACCCTAATATAAGTATGTCAGTCAGTTCTCCACACTTTCAAGCTAGCAAGCCAGAGGTCCAGATATTCTCAGGCAGACATTAAGGTGTCCCAACTGTGCCTCTCCAACTCACTAATCAACAGTCATTAGCACTTAAAGTAGCTTTTGCTTTAAATCACTAAGTGTTTGGTATTCAGAAGTAGATAATCAAAATTCTCTTTGTGGTTGTGTTTTCTCCCCATCCTTTCAACCATTATAAGATGGGACAAGGTTTTGCAGTTTGAAACAATTGGGTTTTATTATAAACTCTATATAGTCATAGTGCTGACCTTGAAAACAAATTAACGTTCCTACTCAAAAGATGTAATTGCCAAACAGACAACTATATTCCTAGAAACTTCCAACTAAGTTTTATTAGAGAGCCAATAATGCATTAGGGGGAGTTGAGCTGGAAATAATCAGGACTTTGTTGAATTTGAAAACCAAATTGCCAGCCCCCAACATCATAGACCTATTGCATGACTCTGGAAACTATTCTAAGAGGTTCGTCCAAAGACTGAGCCCTCCAAGAGGTGGGTATACCTTGATTCTCCCACCTGGTCTAGCATAGATGGAAAATGTCTGGGAGTAATTGATGGTCTGAGTGAGGCAAGAAGTGAAGAGGATTCTGGGTGTGGGAGTGAGCAATGCTGCAGATGTGGTCTTCAGGGATCTTCTGGGTGGGCCCTGGAATAGAGCTTCCAATAGTATTTGAACCCCAAGCAATCTGAATGTTTGACTTCTTGAAGAAAGCAGTGGGCAATATCTGTCAAAACTGGCCTCAGGTTTTGTAAACTGAAATTATTTTCTGAACAGGGAGCTATTTGGTTGTCCCAAACATTGAATCCTAAGAATGACAGCTTCGGACATGCATATCTCAAACTAGTCACCATAGTCCAGAAATTAGAAAACACTGTCTCCAGATGACTACACACAGATGTTTCTGACTTCACTCTTGCATGAAAATGAAATAATTGAATTACTCTTTCCCATTTTTGTATTTTTTAAAATAAGAAATAGTTTACTGGGACTTTTTCTGGCTAATACAAAGCTAAAGTTTTTAAACCTCCCAAGAATTATTATGAATGTTCTGAGTAAACAGATGTAAGCACCATCTACCCTAAATCTAGAGCCTACTACATTGTGGACCAGCAGCATCAGCTTGTTAGAAAAGTCAGATCCCAGGCCCCACCTAGACCTACTACATAGAGGACTGGATTTCTAAGAAGGTTCTCAGGAGATTTCCACACACAATACTGTTGGAGAAGCAATGGTCTAGGGTACTAGACCTTTGGCTATTAGTCTAGGAATACCCAGCTCCTCCCACCTCTGCCAAATAGAATACATTTCAACATACATTTTTTAAAAAGTGAGAGTGAAGAGAAAAAGTACAGTTGTAGGTAGTAACTCATACTTGTAATATATATAAATAAATAAGCAAATAAATAATGATAATACTTGAAAGGCTAAGACAGGAGGATTGTATGATTGAAGCCAGGCCAGCCTAGGCTATATAGTAAGACCCTGTCTCAAAAATAAGGATGGGAAGGAGGGAAGGAGAGGGGACAGGAATGAAGGAGGAGGAAGAAAACAAAAAAAGTACAAGGAAACAATCACTCCAAACACACTGCTTCATACAGTAAGAACTCAATTAGCTTTGAGTAGGATTGTGTCTAAATGGGTGGTATCAGGCACTGAATTGTAACCTTATGTAAAAATAAAGTCATATCAGATGCAATTAGTTCAGGTGAGGTCATTCTGGAGTAGTGTGGACACTTAATCCAATATGACTTGTGTCCTTAAAAGAAGAAACACACAAGAAGACAGCCCCATAGTGATGGAAGCAAGGACTGCCGTGACACATCACATGATGCAAACCAAGGAACAGGCAGGATCTCCAACCAATGAACAGAAGCAAACAGAGGTGAGCAATGATCCTCCCTAACAGGTTTCATAGGGAGTATGGCCTGTTAGTACCTTGATTTTCTAAATGTTTCATCTGCAAATGTGAGTTTTAAACCACCCATTTGGTGAACTTTGTACAGAAGCTTTTTTTAGACTAATATAGGGGCTAAAGAAATGGCTCAGCAGAGTACTGGCTACTCTTGAAGAGGACCCAGGTTCAATTCTCAGCACCCACATGGCAGCTCACACCTGTCTGTAACTCCAGTTCTAGGACTTCTGACACCCTCACACAAACATTACATGCAGGTAAAACACCAATGTGCATAAAAATAAATATTTTTTAAATTAATATAGGCAAGGAAAGAACTTAAGGACACATACTACCTTGACTCGTGTCTTGGCCATAAAGGAATGCCTCAGGGATGAAGCTTCTCTGAGCATTATTGTCTCTGGTGATAATACCAGAAAAACAAGCTTTCTTGCAACATCTAATATACATTTTAAAATAGCTGAAAGAATTTGAATGAGGCCAGGCGGTAGTGGCGCAACACCTTTAATCCCAGCACTTGGGAGGCAGAGGCAGGCGGATTTCTGAGTTCGAGGCCAGCCTGGTCTACAGAGTGAATTCCAGGACAGCCAAGGCTACACAGAGAAACCCTGTCTCGAAAAAAAAAAAAAAACCAACAACAACAACAACAAAAAAAACAAAAAGAAGAATTTGAATGTTCTCACCACAGGAAAAAAATGATAAATGTTTAAGATGATAGACAGAGAGATGGTGTTGATTTCATCGCTGTACAATGTATAGATGGACCAAAATATCTTATGGTAACCCTACCATATCCAATCGCCTCTTGTCCACCCAAAATCAAGTTCAAAAACAGAAAAGAAAAAGCCAAACAAAACAAAACAAAACAAAATGCACCTAACTGGGCAATGTAAGTCACCTTTAAAAGTACTTCATATAATGTACCTATACACACATCATGTCTGTAATGCTTTCAATGGAAATTGCATGTCTGTAATACTTTAAGCACCATGGAAACTGGCGCGTCTGTAATGGTTTAAGCAGTGTGGAGATAGCATAAAAGTGTTTCAGAATTTCACTCCCTGTTCAGAAACTGAGCAATCAAGCTGGTTGCTTTGCTGAAGAGGAACCTGCAGAAAATACCTCTCACTGGTCCCTTTCTAGCTCTATAATTCTTACTGTGGCAAGAAACATGTTTTGGGCTTGTTCCCTTGAATGCCACACGGAACCTTCTGTTGTTCTTTCAGCTCCTCAAATCTTGGACTCAAAGGGCGAATTCTGCCCAGTGCCCTTTCTCAAGATACCAAATGTATGTTATTTGTTTTCTTTTATCCCTCCCTGTGGTTTACCAGGCATTTCAAAAGATTTTAGAGCCAAAAAGATCCTCCGTAAACATCTGGTCCAACTATCTTACACATGATGAAATAGAGGTCAAAAAAGGTCAAATAAATGTTAGACATTGAAGTCAAAAGAAAAAAAGGAAAAAGGAAAGAAAAAAAATTGGCCAGGCAGCTCTTAGGTTCTGCTTCTTGTTCACTCGTCATCTGAATCAAGGTTCGGACAGCACAACAACAAACACAGTCTCTGAAGTTGAACAGAGTTCAGTTTGATTTTTAGATCTTCTACCTATGTGTTGTGTGACCCTGAGCTGTTTAACCTCTTAGTTTACTCATCCTGCCCGTTAGGGATAACATGAGCTACCTCAAACAGTGTTGGAATGATTGATGAGATAACACATGGATCGTTTCAGCTCACAAAGTCTTTAACCTGTTCTGACCCTTAGTAGCTTTCCATTCTGACTTCATCAGCCTTGAACAAGCAACAAGATGGCTGCAGCTGTTTCAGGCATGTGCTTCAGGCATGTAAAAGAGACTGTCTCTATTTGTGGCTCTCTTAGGAGTGAAGAAATTTCCTAGAAACCTTTGGACAAGCTGTCCCAAGACTCATCTGCCAGAGTTGGGTCATGTGTCTATTTAAGGAGACTGGGGACAGCCTTCAGCCAACTAGGCTATCCCTGAATATGTAGATAGAATTGGTTTCCCCAAAACACATGAATGGAAAGAGAGGAGGAGGAGAGAATAGTTATGTTGAACGAGAAGACAGAAAGCATGCTGGGTAGGCAAGAAACAGACAATTACAATAAATGTCTTCAATCCACTGCTGTTTTTATGAGTCAGGAAGATGATGACTCTGAATTGTCTTTGGTAATTCTTTAGTAGAAGTTTTAGTTAGTAGGGACTGGGGGCTCTCCCAGCCATATATTACATTCAAGGGGAGTTTTCTGACATTCTTGCTACAGTATTTCACCACTCCTCTGGGAAATATGTCAACTTTTAGCTATTTATCCTAGGTGACTCACCCAATATGTAGCTCCCGCTCCCCCCAGTTGAACTTGAAGTGGATATCTGAGAATAAACTGTCGTGAGTGTGGCTTTCTCGTTTATGTAGCTCTTGGACATATCTCAAGTGAGCCACGATGTTTAAGGGGGAAAAGGCCAGATGTGAACAAAACAAGCAATTGGTACCAACTGAATGGGAGTTCTGTAGCCTCAAACTTAGGGCATTCATTCAGTCAAGATCCATCCATTTTCTAACTCAAAAGTATTTCTAGTCACACAGATGAGGCCTTCCTCAGTTCAAAGCAGAACTTCTCATGTATTTAGCAAACATTTGCAGAGCAGTTTCCATGTGGTAGGCATTGCGCAATGTGTTTTACAAATATTAACTCACTTAATTCTATTTAGTTCTAGAGAAGTCCCAATGTCCTGCAGTCATATGTGTTTCACCAAATCCCTGCATGATTTATTCTCTTGGCAATCCACCAAACAAGATCCAGAATTCAGGAACAGACCAAACTTAGCCTAACAATCCTTTGTCCTGTTCTTTTATTAGAAACAACCTATGCCTAAATTACCCAGCCATGCCTATACAACCCAATCTTACTACAGCCTGCAATTGCTTGAGGAAAAGTCTGGATTGTTCAAAACTTATTATAGAACATAAATTCTTTTGTAACCCCTCTTTTTTCTGTTGTGGCAGATTATAATCTTCCTCAAAAGGCAGGGAACTTTCTGCACTTGGTTTAGGAAGGCCAAAGGGCATTGGCTGGCTTTGCTTTTTCAGCATCCTTAATCTTCCTGTTGGTATTTTAAAATAACAGGTCAGCCATGTAAATTATAAACTGTACAGTGTAAAAGTCCCTGTGATGTGCTGCCATTTGCAAGAAGATGGGCTTCCTAACAGCCAAGAAGTCATAATATGTCTCCTTGCGTTTCATGTGACAGTAATTAGCATCTAAGCTCTGACGTGTTTATTCCCACAGCTGAGAGGATGACATTTCTAACAGGTTCCAGCAGAGAACCATTACTGTTTGCAATATACAGTTCCTATTTTCAATATGGAAGCAGGGAGCCTTCAAAGTGGAAAAGCAGAGGCTGTATGATGATTTTCTTCACTTAACAACATGGTATAAGACTTTTAAGGAGAATATACAGTCAATAGCCCCATGCTCTTGAAAACACCAATTCACACTTTTATATACATGATCAGCAAAGTACCAATGGCTGCTTTTTTTCCTTCTACATTTTATTCTCCTCTTTCTTTTTAAACTTAAAGTATACCATACTAACAATAAGCCAGTAAAAAACTAACTGTTCCTTGAATTTTGGGAAACTCCAGAAAATTCTGTTAAAAAGGAATGTTGCTTATTTGAAAACATATGGTTTGCCAGCAATAAATCGCCTTTTCATTAACAGACTATTACAAATAAGCACTTCTTTATAAAATGTCAAATGGAGATTAATTTTTCTCCTTTTAAACTGTCTACACAAATGCTTCTGATATGTTGATATGCATTAGATTTGCTCAAACACTAAGTCCTCCTTTCCAGCCATGTGAATCTGATTCAGTATGTTTGGGGTGAAGCCCAAGTTTCTTCAGCTCTAACAAGTCCCCAGTGGCTGCTGCAATTCAGCTGGAAGCCACCCATGACATAGTTCTGGTCTGTGCTTGTAACCTAGGCAGTAAAAGCAGGAACCTCCCTGTGAGGGATTCCTGTCCCAGGGTAAAGAAAGATACAAAAGTAAAAAATACCAGTCCAAGCTCCAGAGATTGCTCCCCTTATAAAGTGCTTATGCCATAAGCATGTGAACCTGAGTTCAGATCTAGCCATAGTGGGGTGCATCTGTAATCCCAGTGCTGGGTGGAGGAGGCATTACAGACAGATGAATCCCTGGAGCTCTCAGCCAAGCCTACATGGCAAGTTCCAGGCCAGTGAGAGACCCTTTTTCAAAAAAAAAAAAAAAAGAGAGAGAAGTGATAGAAGACACTGAACACTGACCTCTTGCCTGCACACAGATATACACATACACACAAATTATCCACTCAAGTTGTATTACAAATTTACATCTCAGCTCTGTTCAGCAAGCATACTGCTCTGACTTGTACTACAACAGTTGGAGACACTGCTTGTACCCTTTAAAAGCATCCCATCCAAGCAGGGTGTGGAGGCGCACACATGTGACCCCCGTAGTCAGGAGGCTGAGGGGTGGAGTGGGGGGAGGGTTGTTGTGAGTTTAGGTCCAACCTGGACTACAAAATAAGACCCTATCTCCACAAAGAGGAAGCATCCAATTTAGATATGAAAATAAATTGCAAGTACAATTATAACAAGGTTGTGGCATAACAAGGTTGTGCTATGACAAATGTCAAAATGAAGTACAAAGTACATATTCAGGAACTAGCAAACTGATGGTGAATAGGTAGGGGATAATCAAAGAAATCTAGAGCAGGTGCATACCATACTTTCTGATTCACAAAAGAGCCTTCATATGACCTCATGGATCCCACAGAACAGTTCGATGAAATACTATAGCTGTGACTTTCTGCATTCTGCAGATGAAAAAATCAAAGGCTGAGAAGACTGAAAATCACTTGCCAAGGTCACATGAGAAATGATTGTGATTCTAAGTGATGGGTGTTAGCATTCTGTCTAAACTCCACCCCACAGTTACCTAGCAACAGCCAAGTAGGCCTGGCCCACTATGAAAGGGGTTGCTTGGCCCCTCCTCCTTCTCTTACCCTTTTTCCTCTCTTGCCTCTTGCCCCTTGCTCCCCCTCTCTCCCCATTCCCTTCCCCCCTCTCTCCATGTGGCCATGGCTGGCCTCTACTTCTCTACTCTCTCCTTCTCTCTGCCTCTGCTTCTCTCTCAACTCTCCTCCCCATTCCCTACATAAACTGGCTGCTCCCCCAGGGAGAAAGGGATGTCTCAGCATGTGTCCTATAGAATATATCTTATGCCTCTTTATCTTTTTATAAACACATCAATGGGGCCAAGATAAAAGGACTTCCCAGAAGAAACAGCACATGGAAAAGGAAATTATAGTTTCTTTCTTTTTAATTAATTAATTAATTTTTTTTACACTCCATATTTTATTACCCCCATCCATCCTCTGACTGCTCCACATCCCACACCTCCTCCCCAAACCCCCTGTCTCCACATGGATATCCCCATGCCCCACCCTACCTGACCTCTAAACTCCCTGGGGCCTCCATTCTCTTGAGGGTTAGGTGGATCATCTCTGAATAAACACAGACCTGTAAGTCCTCTACTGTATATGTGTTGGGGGGCCTCATATCAGCTGGTGTATTCTGCCTGTTTGGTTGTCCAGTGTTTGAGAGATCTCGGGGGTCCAGATTAATTGAGACTGTTGGTCTTCCTACAGAGTTCCCCTTCTCCTCAGTTTCTTTCAGCCTTCCCTAATTCAACAACAGGGGTCAGCTGCTTCTGTCCATTGGTTGGGTTGCAAATATCTGCATCTGACTCTTTCAGTTGCTTGTTGGGTCTTTTAAAGGACAGTCATGATAATGCTGATGCAAATATCCATAGTTGACCATTTCATTACGCAAGGCACTGTACTTAGTATATATCACTTCATGCAATTCTAAAGACAATATCATAAAATAAGTGTTATCATCAGCAGCTCCTTTTACAGAGGAAAACAGGCAGAGGCATTGAAAAGTAACAGGTCCCAGGTTGCACTGCTAATGAGAGTCTGCACTAGAACTAGAGTCTGGCTTTCTTAGAATTTAACAGAGAACAAGGCATAGACTATGTGACAGAAACTTAGGTGCTAGAAATAAAAAACATGTGAGGTTGGTAAAGGGTCTTGATTAGCATATACCAAGAAAAGTTAGACTTAGCTATGGCAACAAAGAGGATTTAATGTCTCTGTTTTGTTTTAAGTATGAGAAAGGAAAGATCAGAGATCTGTTTTTAGAGTATGTCTGGCAACAGTGTCTACGATGGCTCAGAGAGGGACAAAGTGAGCTAAATAAATAGGTTATGACTGACAGGAATCACCTGAGAGTTAGAGCCAGAAGACCATGGCAGCCCTGTAAGTATTGAGTCACAGAAAGGTAAAGAAGTGATTCTAGAATTGTCACTCTGCTCAAAGGACCCATGCTAGAAAGGCAGCATAAACCCCTGATGAGTTGGGAGAGTTCAGTCATGAAAAATCCAGGAATCTTTCAATTTGTGAGTGCTACAAATATATAGCTTTTATATTACCTCATTTTGTCTTTTGATTGGGTTGGCAAGGCAGTTATCACCTCCATTTTGCAGATGGGGAAATAAAGGCTCAGAAAGTAAAAACTGATTTATGAAGGGGGAAAAGCAAGGAATACAGTTCTGGTCACACACTTGGCTAAAAGATGCATGGATATATTTTGCAATTTGCCTTGGAGAGCTCTGATGGTGGTTTGCTGTAGCGGCAGGTAATAAGACAATGCCTGCTGTTTATAAAGAACTTTCTGAAGCAAATAAAATTAGATTAGATTTGGTTGTCACCTGAAGACAAAGTCTGCTAATATATGTGTGCATTGCAAAGCTATACAGAGGATCCTGTAATACACAACTTAGGCCAAAGAGAAAATATTGGCTCATGCAAACTGGCACCATATATAATAGCCACAGGGCATAGAGTGTGAACTCTTTCCTGGGAAAATGATTCTCAATAGGGTCATCATTATGAGTGCTTACTGGATTGAGGAAATTAACCTATGGATGTTTTCAGCACTTCCATAATCCTCTGTGTGAACACTGTCACTAGAGTATAAAATAAAAGCTGATCTCTCCCGGCCCCGCCTCTCTCTGTCTCTCTCGTCTCTCTCTCCTCTCTCTCTCTGTCTCTCCTCTCTCTCTCTCTCTCTCTCTCTCTCTCTCTCTCTCTCTCTCTCTCCCTCTCTCTCTCCCTCTCTCTCTGTCACCCCTCACTCTCCCTCCCTCCTTTTTCCCTCTCACACATATACACATTCACTATCTGAACTTGTTGTGCAAACTATATCTGAACTCAGAAACCATACAGATAGATTTCTAGACTCTGAGACCACTTATATAGACTTCACTTACATGAGATGCAATTCCTTAATTCCCTTGGGAGAAAATATAAAGTAAACCTTCATATAAATTGGTCATATTGTCAAACACATAATAGACCATGGCTGGCCAATCACCTGATTCTACTCTTTTTTTTTTCTTTCAGTCACCTCTTTATTACAAAAATGGAAATTAAAATTCTCAGCCCATGGTTAGGTGCTACCACTGAGAAGAAATGACAGCAGATTAGAAGGTGGAAGAAAAGGGTAAGACATTTGGTTCTAGTGGGATATCTGACTTAGCAGATGGCCTTCTGCTTTTCAAGCAGCTGTGGTGATGGGCAAATGCTGGTAGCTGCCAGCAACTGAATGCTTCAGTGATATTAGCAGATCTGACAATATGGACAGCTTACAGGGCCCCAATTGGAAGAATAACAGAATTCCCAAATCAGTAGCTATGAATGACTTCAGTGGAGAGGATACTGCTGGGCTCTGGTAGCATCAGTTCTTTTTTGTCCCTTGATCCTCTGGTCCCTGGAGAGAGGAGCACTTCCTATAGTAACTACTCTGCACTTCTTCACCATTCCCTTTTTGGCTCGTTGTAGCCTGCCAACACTTTATAAAGCATGTCTGGTATTCAATCTAGTTCCCTCTGGAATACCTAGAGAGGATTCTGTCTTTGACTAATCTCCAATTGTTATACTATGGTAGTTTTCCAGTAAAATTGTTTTTGAGTGTTTGACAAAGTTACCTTCTAAAGGTAAAGATGAATATAACTTCTCATCTCTCCCAGTCCTGGCATCTCGTTGTTTAGTCAAAAGCAGTTTCTGAAATGCAAGGAATGTGTTCCAATCCCTTGTTTCATCTTAATTTTTGTCTCCATAAAAATATGCCTCATAAGTGACTTGACACAAAAGATGTGCCATTGATTTTGTAGCTTGATTTACCCTGATAGTGTGCAAGTATCTCAATTTGAATAGAGAGAAATCTAAACACTATCTGATAACAACTGAGCAATAAGTCAACAAAAGACTAGCTCTTTTCCTTAGAGAAAACTTGAGTAAGTAGCTTGGCAAAGTGGAAATTATGTAGGCTTTGGAGTCAAGCTGGTTTCAATTCTAAGATAGATTTATTAGTTCTGTAACGTTGAGCCAATTTTTTAACCTCTCTGAGCCCTAGTTTTACTGTCTATAAGTTGAAGCTGGAAGTTTCTAGAACCTAATGGGTTGATGTGAAGGTTGGCCATGATATAGATAAAGTATTCAGGACCTTCCAGATGCATAAGTGGAAAGTTGCTATTGCAGTTATCCCCTAATGGGCATTACAGCCTTTCTTGGTTGGTTTCCAAGATCCTTCTTTCTGCAAAGCTATAGCTTTGGGAATGGAAATGAAGGCAACGACCTATTTTCATATCCATCAGCTAAAAAAAAAAAAAAAATACTTCAAAGAAATCAATACTGACTTCTTATCAGAAAGAATCTAGGACCCTTGATACAGTGAAGAGGAGCTGTTAGCTTTATACCCGACAGAAGGTGGTCAGTGGTGGTACATCTACAACTAGAATGATTTGTGTTCTCTCTCTTGCTGGTTTTGTAAATTCCACAGTGTCAAAAAAAGATCTATAGACATAGGCAAAACTTCTTCCCAGGAGGTTATAAAGTAAGTTTCTTTTCTATAATTATACCATGTATAAATCTAATACAGAAACAACAGTGATTATATCACATTTGAAGGAAAAAAAACTTCCATAAAATCAGTGGCCTGTGTTTCAAGAATTTAGGAGGGGAATGCACTTTGGATTTGTTAAAACTTGTTTCTTTATGCCCACAAATGAAATTTCTGTTGTTATTAAATGCTACAATAGTCATAAGTAATAACACTGCCAAGAAACTTATCACTCCAATGTAATATATTTGAAGAACATATGCTGTAGAGTCCAGATATTCCACAATTTAAAGTACAATTATATTTTGATAAATGCCTTGTATTTTGAAAATGTCCTAAGTCTAAAATGTATTTAATCCACCAAACTCAGTGACAATCTAGTTGGGCAACACTGAACACTAGATTGGGAGATGGGATTCATCATCACAAGACAATACCTTACCTGTAGGTTGGAGATGTAACTCAGTGCATGGGTGCTTGTCTAGCATGGCTAAAGCTCTGGGTTCTATTGCTCAAAGATGGGAATGTGCACATTCCATTGCAGATTGGGGTTTTGAAGGGGTTCTCGTGCGTGATGCTGGGTGCATTGTTAGGAGAGAGGTGTATGTGCACAGTATGAATGGGTGAATGAGCTGAGCTCCCATGTACATTATTGCAAAAGGGAGTGTTCATAAACCAAAACCAAGTGGGGAATCCCAAGCTATCTCCTATGTTTGCCAACATCAGGTATCTTCAAGAAGATCAAAGCATGAGCTGAGGGGTATAAAAGAAACAGTGAGTGCTTCAGGATGAGGGAACAGCATACCAAAAATCCCTGTGAAAGAAGGTCGCATGACTAGCACAGGAGATTAAATGAAGCCCATGGACTGGAGAAATAATGTTCAAGACGAACTTGAGGTTTCATTATGAGGTTAGGTCAAGTCACCTGAAACAGATTTCATCAGCCATTGTGAGGATTTGTAACTGCATGACAAATAAACAGGAAAGAATTCAAATATATTATGTTTAAGAAATAATGTGATCATATATAATCTATGCAAGTAATTAAAATTGTATTAAAAAGCACCATAAAATGAAAATTATTTAAAATGACACATGCATACCTTTACTGTATTATTCACAATGTGTGTTTGGTCACCAACCTTCCAATGCATAACCAAGACTTTTTCTTAGGTGTTGGTAAGAGAAATGGCTTGCCTTGACCTCTCTCCAGTCCATAAATTGTTACTTTTAATTTTCCTTTTCAATTCCATTTAAGAACTAAAATATATTTGCAAGCATCTAGCATACAGAATCCTCGTAGAGCTTTGCTTTCTGGGATCTTTTGCAGATTTCTCACGCCTAATTGAACAGCAATTTCCTTTATAGCAACCTGTCTTTATTGAGTCTTCCTAAAGCTTTCAGCCTTATTTTCACAGGAAAAAAATAACTCTTTGAATTATGAATGTGTTCGTTTCATCAGCTTATATAATACTTCATAAAATTATGTAATTATTTCAAAAACTGACAAAACAAGTTAGAGACTCTTCATAAACACAGCTTCAGAAGCAGGAGCATCCTAAGGAATAATACACAAGCAATGAATAGTCAGCGCACCATGGAAATGGACTGTTATTTTACAGAGGACTAAGAGAAAAGCAGTAGGTATATCCAGCATGCTAAGTGGGTGTCAGTAAAGAAAGAGAAACTGAATGTGTATTTTAAGAAGGAATTTTTCTTTAAAAAAATATTTATTTCATGTGCATGTGTCTATATGTGTGGGCCTGTGCATGCCAGAGTACAGGCGGGAAGTCAGAGGACATTTATCTTGGGCTGGTTTTCTCCTGCCACCAGAAAGGGCCCATGGATCAAACTCAAGTCATCTGGTTTGTGCAATATGCCACTTTCCCCACTGAGCCATCTTTCTGGCCCAGGAAAATTAACTTAATGGGTCAAAGAATGAGTGGTTGCAGGCCAAGTAGGAGTCTAATCTAATAGGATATGTCAGATATTAGTATACTAGATATCATGGTAAAAGTTTAGAAGATATTTATTGGCATATTAGCTCATTTGAGCAGATATAACAAATTGTTGCTGACTGGGTAGCTTCTAAACAAATGTCTTGCTCACTGTCCTATGTAGTGAGAATTTTGGTTTCTTTTAAAACCCAGTTATGTTTTGCAAATATGTTTTTGTTTTAGTCCCAGGTGTGAGATATGGGGCTGCTTCAGATTGTCCACAGCAGCTAACTATGATTTGTCTTGTGCTCTGGCAAAGGCATGATTCTGCTAGCTGAAGATAATTTACATTTGGAATTCTGGGGACTCTTGAGAGGGTATAAAAATGCCATAGCAGGATCAGGTGTTGGGAGAGACAGAAGAGAGATCCAGAGGGCCAGGAAGATGAATGAAAATATGCAGCTGTTGGGAGTATGGGGAGGGAAAATCTTTAGGAAGTCCCAGAGACCTGGGATGGGGGAGGCTCCAAAAGTTAAATGTGGGTGACCTTAACCAAGATGCCCAACAGTGGTGACATGGAACCTAAAGAGTTACCTCCTGTAGTCAGGTAGGACCCCCAGTGGAGGGATAAGGACACCAACCCACCCACAAAACTTTTGACCCAAAATTTGTCCTATCTAAAGGAAATACAGGGACAAAGATGGAACAGAGACTGAAGGAATGGACAACCAATAAGCATTCCAACTTGAGACCCATCCCATGGGCAAGCACCAACCCCAGACACTATTAATGATACTCTGTTATGCTTGCAGACAGGAGCCTAGCATGACAGTCCTCTGAGAGGTTCTACCCACCAGTCAACTGAAACAAATGCAGATACCCACAGCCAAACGTTGTACAGAAATCTGGGACTCTTAAGGGAGAGCTGAGGGAAGGATTGAAGGCCCTGAAGGAGATAGGAACTCCATAGGAAGACCAACAGAATCAACTAACCTGGACCCCTGAGAGCTCTCAGAGACTAAGCCACCTACCAAAGAGTATACAATGGCTGTATCAAGGCCCCCCAGCACATATGTAGCAGATCTACAGCTCAGTCTCCATGTGGGCTCCCCAACAACTGGAGCAGGGACTGTTTCTAAAGCTGTACCTTGTCTGTAGAATCTGTTCCTCAACAGGCTGCCTTGTCTGGCCTCAGTGGGAGAGGATGCACCTAATCCTTCAGAGACTTGATGTGCCAAAGTTGGGGGAAGGCTCACCCTCTCAGAGGAGAAGGGGAGAGGAGGGGAAAGGAATTCTGTGAGAGAAGAGTGGACAGCATTTGGGATGTAAATAAATAAATAAATAAATAAGCCAGAGTCCTGAAGGTAGCAGTGGTTGCTGCTGCCCCTGCTGCTACTAACGACTGCTGCTGCTGCTGCTGCTGCTGCTGCTGCTAGTGTTCTCTGTTACTGCTTTTGCTGATTGTTGTTGCTGTTTGCTTGATTGCTAAATTGCTGGTTGCTGGTTGGAGATATTCTGGCAATGAACATTGGACTTGCCCCCAAGGAACTTGATGTCTCTAATCAGCAGGCAGTAGTCTAAAAAGATCTATGCCCCTTTCTCCCTCTAACCTTGTTGGGGATTTGGAAGGGATTTGGATGGAGAAGGGTGGTCAGTAGAAGAACCCAATAAAGTAGCCAAAAAGTACAGTTACAATCCTAGGTGCTAGGAAGTCCAAGATTGAAGCATCAACCAATTGAAGTATCAGTGTGTAGTGATGGACATCTCTTTCAGGTGGTACCTTCTCACCTAATCCTCATATTGATAAAAAAAAAAAAAAGAGGCTAGCTATAAAGCGCATTCAAGCCTCTATTCTAAAGGTATTGGTCCCATTCATGAGGGATTTGCCTTCATGATTTAAGCATTTCCGAAGATTCTCAAATCTTTCACTTTACCAGTATGAAGAGTGAGCTTC
>NC_045030.1:152358105-152358350 GCF_008632895.1 Mastomys coucha
ACACATTCCCTAAGTAGTAGTGCAAATTGCCTCTTGTACTCTTCCCCCTTTGAGCTACTGACTCAGCAAAACAACAACACCCATTAAAAAACTATGGAGAAGAAGGCTCCTTTAAAAAGAGCTGAAATCATCTTTCAAAGTATGCAGAATGGGTACATGATTGCAAAACCATTAATTCGGTCTCCAGAGCTTTATGAACGTTTTAACAAAAAGAAATCTCTCTCTCTCTCTCTCTCTCTCTCTCT
>NC_045030.1:152358396-152361906 GCF_008632895.1 Mastomys coucha
ACACACACACACACACACACACACACACACACACTCCTTGATCTCTGAATCTCCAAGATGGTGAAAACGTCATAGGCACCAGTATGTTAATAAAAAAAGACTTGTTTTGCTATCTGGCAGCTGAAACATCATTCTTTCCTAAGAAATATTTTCTAGGTTCCATCGTCCCTGGTCATAAATTATGTATTTCTAAATTGTTGGTACTCTGCTGACAGAGTCAGTTGGACAATTATTTTGACAGAGGCATAACTTGACAGTGATTTCATAGCGCAAACTTCATTGTGCCTGCTGTGATTAAGTTTACCATCTGAAAATAAAATGGCTTGAGAAGAGTGAATTAATTGTGTACAGAAAAAAAGGTAATAAAACTTGATTGGCTTGCATGCAACTCAGAGTAAAGTTCAACCAACACTCAATTTTCTGTGGCTTTGGAAAATTAAATTTGGGTTAATACTTCTTTCTTTCTCTTTGTAATTTCCACTTGGTCTATTGGCTTCTTCCATGGAAGGTAGCCCAGTTACCTCCTCCTCTCACTTCCCACTCAACTCTTTTCTTCCCACCTGCCACCTTCTTCTCCATCCCAGATTCTTTACTCTTCTCCGCTCCTGTCATAATTAAATCAGGAACGTGTATCCTGCTTTCAGCCTCTGTTGTGAATATAAAGTAGGAATCCGCACACCACAGTCTGCTGGCTATAATAAGCCTCCTGCTTGTGTCTATAAATAATTTTTAGTTGGAACACAGCCAAATTTGTTTATGTATTGTCTACAGCTACTTTCATGAAACAATAGCCCAATTCCATAGTAGCAATTGAGAGCAGGTGGCCCTCAAAGGAAAAAAAAAACATTTTCTATCTGGCCTTTTATGGTAATACACACACACACACACACACACACACACACACACACACACACAAGCATGTGTGTGCAAACCAATGCCAGACATGGTAGGTAGCACACACCTGTAATCCTATTGTGTGGAAGGAAGATTGCTGTGAATTTAAGGACAACTTCATTTACATCATAGTATAACTCTATCTAAAAGAAAAATGACAAAGAGAAGAAGGAAAGAAGGAGAGAAGGAGGAGGAAAGGGATGGAGAGATGGAGAGAGAGATGGAGGGAGGGATGGAGGGAGAGAGGAAGGGATGGAGGAGAGAGCGAGGGAAAGAAAGAGAGATGTGTCATTCCAAGTACGGTCCTAAGAACTTTGCAGCCATGGCCTCAGCATCTCTGGAGGAGCCAACACCACAGTTTTGTCTCTTTGAACTCCTGGGACCTCACTCGCCTTCTCTTTGCTGCTCTACCCTTTACAAAATCACTCCTCCCAAATGCCATTCTCTTCTGTGCTTCAGAAGAATGTAGTGATCAAGGTTAACAACAAGAAGTGTGGGAGAAAGCCACTGAAGCAGCACTGTCATTTCAGATGTCAAGAGTCAGGTGTTCCTATGGATACCATCATAAAAACCACCTCAGCAGGAAATGTCTTCCATTTTGTAACTTGCAGTGTCTGAATTGTAGTATTTGTTTTTATCTGTCTACTCACCTTTGTACCATCTCTGTCCAGATGGAAGAGCTCACTTGGGGAAAAGGAGGCAGCTAGCCAGCTCTCAATCCCCCAGCCGAAGGAATTCAATGACTGAGTCCACTTATGGTGCTCCTGGGCTCAGCACCAACATGAGATATCACAGCTAGCTGCCAAAGGCTGACGGTAGCCAGAACTGTTTCAGTTTATTCTTTGGCTGCTGTTGTCCCAAGATCTTCCCAGATTTCTACTTTTTGGCTTTGGCTTCTACCCTGTTTGTTATACCTTCAATTTATGAAGTATAGTTTGAGGACATCCAAGAAGTTTCTTCTTACTCTGAACTGGCAAAAAAATCCCCGAGAGAAAAAGCACATATATCATCCCAAAAGCCTGTGTGTAGGGGAGGGGCATATGTGTATGTGCACGCAGGGTGGAGTGGGAGTGATTCTTCAGGTCATAAGCAGAAAATTGAGCAATCAACACTCTAGTTATCACAAAATACTGGTCATTTATAGTGTCATCTATGGGTCTATTAGAGGAACTATCTAAACTTTGCCTAGGTAGAGCCCTTCTTTATGTTCTTATCTGACCTGAAGGGTGAGAAGTTTCTGTTTAAGATGGTAACAGTACTTAGAAGAGGCCAGACTTCCACTTATGTCTATACATAATCATGTGAGCTAGGCAAATCCTGGGGAACTTGCTATGGAGAAATTTCCAGCATAAGGAAGAAAGACAGGAGAACACAACACATGCCTTCAGTGACATGAGACACAGTTATCCAAATGAAGTCCTGCACTGATGTGCTCTCCATGCCTAACAGAAAAGTATAAACACAGATCTTGCCACTGGAGGTATCTGGGAGAGTCTCCTTCCAGCTGAGACTCTCTGGCCTCACCCCAGGCCTGCAACCTTGTAACAAGATTTCCAAGTGAATCATATACACTTCACAGTTAAGCATTGTCCTAGCCCAGTGGTAGTGGCACACGCCTTTAATTTCAGAGCTCGGGAGACAGAGGTAGCAGAGGCAGGTGGATCTCTATGAGTTTGAGGCCAGCCTAGTCTACAGAGCTAGCAACAGGGCAGCAAGAGCTACACAGGGAAACCCTTTTTCAAACAAACAAGCAAACAAATAAAAAAGAAGCACTGTTCTAGGAAATGGCCAACAGTATTTTTCAATAGCTTTATTAAGTTCTGATTTAGTTATTAGTTCTCAGTGCCAAGCCCACCCTTCCATACTCTGCTCTGGAATCGGACACTGAGGCTCTGCAAAGAGCCTGCATCCTTTTCAGCATTGCTATCTAGATAACCATTCCCCAGGGGTGTGTAGTCAAAAGCGCAAGCCTCCCCTCTTCGCACCAAGCAAGTGCATATCCTCAGAGGTACACATGTCAGTAAGATAGGGCTCTGTCCTCTAAG
This sequence comes from Mastomys coucha, assembly GCF_008632895.1. NCBI lineage: Eukaryota > Metazoa > Chordata > Mammalia > Rodentia > Muridae > Mastomys > Mastomys coucha. The sequence goes on from NC_045030.1 coordinate 152,361,336, forward strand.
TTTCTACACTTGGGTATTTCCAGCCTCTTTATTCTCTCAGCCCCAGAGATGGGCATTGTTCCATGAAGTTACAACACCCGTGACACCTTAGGCTCTCCTTTCACCTGCTTGGCTACCTAGTAAGCAACTTTATACCTCATTAACATTTCACACAGAAATATCACTGTTCAAATAACTGACTGGCTCCTAAAGTAATACACTAGAACTATGCTTCAGTTGGTAAAGTGCTTACTGCACATGCATGAGGACTGGAATTCAGATCAGCCAGAAATCCAAGTAAATGCCAGTGGGCGTCTTGATTCTTGGCTAACCCAACCTGGAAAAGAGGAGACAAGGGATCCCCAGAACCAGCTACCTATCTAGCAACACAAACCATATCAGCAAGATCTTGGTGTGATTGACAGACCCTGCCTCAACAAATGAGGTGGAAGTTGAGGATAATTCTAGATGTCAACCTTAGACCTCCACATGCAAGTGCCTGCCCTCTACACGCATACTTACACATATGTGAATACACACATATCAACAAAAGAAATCTATGAATACACACACACACACACACACACACACA
>NC_045030.1:152361979-152373702 GCF_008632895.1 Mastomys coucha
AAAAAAAAAAAAGAAAAGGCATAAAGTAATAGGCATGCTATAACAAGCACAGCAACAGTTCCCATGGACCAACCTGGTGAAATTCTACTCCATCCTCACCATAAGGAAAATACAAAAAGAATAGCATATTACGTGCTTCTCAGGAAAAGGTCTTTCTCCCTCAGAGAACATAGCAAGTCTACTTAGGGGCCAGAACTAAAGCTAAAGAGGAAGCAAAGCAGAGAAGAGAGTCCCAAAAGAAATTTCTTGTTTGCTGACTCAGTGTTGAACTTTGCCCCTGGGCAATGGTACCACCATATAGTCCCATTCTGAGAGGAAAGCCCAGTACCCAGCAAAAACTTCTGGGGAATCTGGAGAGCTTCCATCCACAGTGATGGGTCTTTCATATAAGAACTGAAAGGATGCTATGCTATAGCAGATATAGGTACAGAAAAGAGAGTAAGCCAGAATTTAAGCAGAGAAGCCCCTATATATATCCACAGAAACACACAGATATGCAAAGTAGAATAGCATAGTTATGTGTTACTTTGACACAAAGCACTAGAAATGGATTCTGACTGCTCTACTTGGCTCTTCAGAAGCACAACCTTATTAGAAATTTTTAATTAATTAAATTAAAGGGAAAGCCAACCCACACACAAGGGCGCAAGCATACATACACACACAGAGACAGAGACAGACAGACAGACAGACAGACAGACAGACAGACAGACAGACAGAGACAGAGAGAAACAGAGAGACAGAGTGTTGAAATTTGCAAAACCCATCTGCAAAGGGGGAGCACAACAACAATAGACGAAAAATAAAGATTGACAATAAATCCCAAATGGAACATTTTAATAATTATGTAACTTGATATAAACTGGCATAATGAAGAGAAATGGCATAAAACAAAAGGAAAGGCAGATTTTTCAAGGAAATCAGAACCAAATTTAGAATGTGTTATGTGCTTGTAAGTTCTGAAACCACTTAAAAGTATCTTTATTACAAATCATCTCTACACATTATTTGGACAAAGGGAAAGAAGAGAGACCACATCACAGTGTTGGCTCCTACTATATGTCAAGAATTTAGGACAAGCGACATGGATGGCAACAGTACATTTTTCTTTCTTCAGTTAAATAAACCTGTGGTTCGGACCATTCCTATATGAGTAGGAAAACTCGTATGTTTTGAGTGTTACTGAAATGTGGGCACATGGGCAACTGAAATTGGGTTACAGATGCCATACTCTGTCTTCCATACCACTCAGCTGCCTTCAAACAGTACATGTTCATTATTGAAGCCCCCAATTTTTAACAGCCTGCCTTCATTTATCATTTCCTGAGTTTTTATTAAAGCCAGTTTCGCTGGATTCAATTATGTAAGTAGTGCATTACATAAGCCTACTCTGGTTCTACTATTTAAGTATGAAGCTTCCAGCCACTAAGAATCTAGAGTTTAGCTCATCAGAAAGGAAACCTCATTTATTATCTCCTTTGTCAAGTATGCCTTCAAGCTTTATCCACACCGTGGCGTTTATCACCTGATAAAACACCAGTGAACTCTTGGGCTAGAACAACAAAGTGAACCATAACTAATCACTGGTGTTCTACATCTCACCTCCAATAGCCACTCCATTCATCATGGTACTTACTAAAGACACCTTTATACAAAATGCGTGCTTTATTTGAAGAGGGATAATTGAACTTGTCCTCTGTAATCTGTGGCTTTCACACTTGAGCATGTATCAGACCATTCTGAAGGGCTACTTAAAAACAGATCACCAGGCCCCACCTCCACATTTCTGCATCAGTGAGTCTGGGATGAAATTTCAAGTTATTTACTTTTCCAAAAAGATCCCATATGGTTCTGACACTGCTGGTTCTAAACTACACTTTGAGACCCACCACTCTATTGAAAGGCATAAAAAAATGAACGTGAGGCTAAACACATGGTTCGTTTGGTAAAAGTGATAAGCATTACAAACATGAGAACCCTGTCAAAAGTCCTGATGTGCTTGCAATTCCAAAGGCTTGGGGAACAGAGATAGGTAGCTTTCTGAAACTCACTGGCTAATCAACCTGGTATTCTTGGTGAACACCAGGTTCAGTGAGACAACCTGTCTCAAAAAATAAAGTGAATACTGACTGAGAAAAACACACGATGTTGACCTTTGGCTTCCACAAGCATACATAAGTGCACACACACACACACACACACACACACACACATTGAACAAGGCATCCTCCCTTTCTTCTAAAGTAATGAAAGCCTGGGTTTTCATTAAGGGTAGAAATGCACCTAGCTGAACAATTATATTTTTTAATCTCTCTTGCAATTCTGTATGGCCATATGAGTAAGTCCTAGCCTTTTAGCTCTGAGCAAAATGATGCATGAGAATTTCAGTAAGCTACTTAAAGGCATCAGGACCCCTAGAAAGAAGCACATGCTCTATAGCCTCAGGGGTGGTCACCTCCTAATATTCCAGCCTTTGTGCAATCCCCTCCCCCTACTATGGACTGGATTCTAGTATGTGAAGCAGCTGTTATGTCATGAGGTACTCTAAAAAGACACCAGTGTGAAAGAGTTTGAAAGGAAATTGTCTGAGGCCTGCCAAAAACTACAGCAACCTTCCTTTTTTGAGTGTCCAAACTAACATCCTGATTACATCCTGGGATATCCTGGGCCAAACCACTCAGCTAAGAAGCTCCTGACTATGACCCATAGGAAGGATTCAATGAGAACCACAGCAGTTGCATTCCTCAGGTACAGAGCTCATAAGTAACCTACAGCCCCTGGACTCTCCTCTGCTTCTTCATCCCACAGGCCTGATACACAGGAATGGGAACTAGAGCTTCAGCAGCCATCTTGTGCCACGAGGATGGAAGCCACCTGAAGAGGATGTCAGTGAAGAGAGGCATCTGGGTTCCAGCAGTACCAGAAAGTAACACAGGCTTCATGTTTCCTGACTTCCTTATGTAGGGGAGAAATAACCCCTTCGCTTATGAAGCTTTAACAAGTTTATGGATGCCTGGCTCTCCTCCTTTCATCAAGTCTATAAAACAAAAATGGTATAATTTTTAACAGACACTTAGTTCTTACTATGTTCCAGTATTCATACTGCAAAGTAACACTGTGCAAATCTTAACCCATGAAATTCACATCATAGCATTACTGTTTTGTTTTCCCATTCTGTAATTAAGGAAGCTGGGACACAGAAAAGTTAAGTAAATTCTTGAAGGGCACACAACTATTAAGTGGAATAGCCAAGATTATAAACTCAGGCCACTCCAGTCATAGATTCTGTGCTTTTAACCCTAAGCCCTGTTGTGCTAACATTTACCAAGCACTTCCTGAGTGTCAGACATCATGCTAAGTGTTTTACACATGAGAGAACTAAAACTTGGAGAGAGTTAAGTACCTTTCTGAAAACCACAAGTCTAGAAGCGACAAGTTGAGACTCAGACCCATGTTTCTTGGCCTCTGGGGCAAGATTCTTAATACTTGTAGACTGGGATTTCTGTTTTAGGCCTCATTTATCTTCAAGCATTCTCAAGGCTATCTCACATAGCCAGTGTTCCCTAAACTTGTCTGTGTGCTTCATCCAGAGGTCTTGATAAATTTAGGTTTTAGCTCAACACATGTGGGCCCAAGCCCAAGATTTTGCACTTCTCATAGGCACCCTGGTGACCACGATGCTGCCCACACAGAGAGCTCTATTTGCATATGGAAGGTGCAGACAGCAAGAGATGGACTTTATCCTTTGCAAGGCTCGAACTGTAGTATCTATAAAACAAGAAAGAACTAGAAATATTCAATAAAGTTCTCTTTGGGCTCTTAAAGCTCCTGATGTGGTACAAAATGTGATCCCCACACCTCCAGAGCTCCTTTTTAAAGCAACTAAGTGATGTGAATGACCACAAGCATCATTAAAGGCATCTGATTCCACAAAAGGCCCTCATGTCCAAGTCCCTTACTTTATACCAGTGAGGAAGCACAGCCAACAAGTGACTTGCCAAGGTTACAAGTCACTGACACAGGCTGATGCTTATTAGACCCGTTATGCCTGTGGCTATCCTATTCAAAGTCAGAGACTGGTTGTGGATGTGTGAAATAGCTCCATTTCTGACCAGCTCTCTCCTACTGCTGCCAGCCAAGGGCTGGACTCAGAGGAACAAACACCCAAAATGCCTTTTTCATGATGCCTCAGGGTCAGCAACGCACCCCCTATAGCCTGAACAGGCAGGAAGCAGACGTGAGACAGGAAGGAATATGCCGAGTGGCCTGAATTTAGGAGGATTGATACCACAAAGGGGGAGGGGGAGGTTCCCACATGCCTGAGGTGCAGAGGAAGTGGTTAGAGTCCTTGCTTGTGAGAGCTGACAACTTGAGAACAAAGGAGCACTATGGATAGCCTAGATTTCAGGCTATGCAGAAGGGGTTTGCTGCGATTTCTGTGACAAGAAATCCCGCCCACCCTGCTCTATAAGGGTAGAAGTCCAGGTAACAGAGAGAGTATAAACACCAAACCTTGAAGGTCAAAGCTAGGAGCCAACCTCACATGGAGCCCTGGCTTTTAAATGAGCAGTGGTTCTCAACCTTCCTAAAGCTGAGACCCTTGAATACAGTTCCTCATGTTGTCATAACTCCCAACTGTCAAGTTATTTTCATTGCTACTTCATAACTGTAATTTTGCTATTGTTATGAATTGTAATGTGAATATTTTTGGAGATAGAGGGTTGCCAAAGGGGTTGTGACTCACAGGCTGAGGACCACTTGTCTAGAGCCATCTTCCTTTAATTAGTAGGTCTTTAGGTCAGGTGCTGTGGGAGATGTAATGAAAGTAAAACAGCACAGTCAGTATCCACATGTAATTTATTGTTGATTTTGGGGGCAATCTGAGTATTCAGAGTTCCTGAGGCAAGCAGGAAGAAATAGATGTCAGTAGAGGACTTCACAAGGGAAAACAGGTATGAACCTAAGGAAATCAGAAGAGGTTTCATGGAAAAGTTGCCATATGAGTTAAGAGGTCCTAAGCAGGTGTGACTGAACACTAGAATGTCCTTGATTCTTACTCTGTCCCTATATCATCAGCCTTTAGCCTGTAACTTCATAATGGTCCCCATCCCCTGCTCTGGGGCATTCAGCCCCATGGCTTGCTTTGGCCAACTAGGCTAGACTAGACAAAGGAGAGGTCTAAAATTTACCTAAAGGATCAACTTGACTTTTTATATTTCAGCCATCACTAAGGCTAAGGCCAAGGCCAAGACAAGCAGGCCATAGCCAATTCACTCTAGTTATCCCAGTGAAGAGCTTGTCAAACTAATATATGAACAAGCTTAGCCAAGGGCAACAGAGACACCTAGTCACCTGTTTCAAGCATGAAGTGTTTATTATTGTATGCTGTGGAGGTTTTGTGACTGTTTCAGGCATCATTATTATGAAAATAAGTAACTGATATAATAAGCAAAAAGGCTGTGAGAATGGAACACTTGAGTATTGCCTGGAGAGATTCCTTTGGAAAACTAGCTTCATGTGATTTTAATAAGTACTACTTAAAATAAGGCTCTGCTGCTTAAATACATTGGGGAAATACCAAGTAAATGAAAATAACAGGTTTCTTGATGGAGGGCTTCCCAGGGACTTGTCTGCAAAATTGTACATTGTGAATCAGAGAGAGAGAGAGAGAGAGAGAGAGAGAGAGAGAGAGAGAGAGAGAGAGAGAGAGAGAGAGAGAGAGAGAGAGAGAGAGAGACTATTTGGAATGCAACATTTCCCAAACACTATTACTACAGTGAGTGTACAGGAACACATTATGAGGCTACTCCCAGAAAATCCCAGGGCCATTTTACTAGTAGCCAACATGTTGCCTAGGAGCAGGGATAAGGTTTTTTATATTTGGTTATGTGTCTCAGGACCTACATGTAGTACTGTTGGCCATATCATAGGCGCTTGGTAAATAGAAGCACAGGGAAGATGGTGAGGTGGGTGCTGTGGGGATGAATGTGGTGCTATGGTACTTCTTAGCCCTGCTTTTATTTGTGCCTTGCTTATGCTGACAGTGAACATGTCCACTTTGTCACCTGGTTGAGCCCCCAGCTATTCTTCAAAGTTATTATTTCCCTGAGGACATTCCTGACCTTCTCTAACAAATGGGCCATGCAGCCACAATACCAGGAGATAGATGGTTGATTTTATTTTTCCTCTAGCACCCCAGGCACAGATCTTGCTGTAGGTGTTTGGCAAGTATGCATGGGAAGAAATAGGAGGAGAAGCTAGGAATGAAGAGGAAAGGGAAAACAAGAAAGGAAGGATACAGGGAGGGACAGGAGGTTATGAAAGAGAAAGAAGGAATGGAGTAGGGCAAAAGGAAGAAAGGGAATTTACCAGACATACTTGGGGACCCTTTTATAGTAACAAATGGCTGGTGCCTGATAATATTGGAGAACTGGTGCTAGGAGCATGTGATGGAGACAGATGAGTGCAGGGGAATGAGCTCACTCTTCATTCCACAAGGAGCTACAGATTAATATTTTAAGCAATAAAGTAGTATCAGATAAGCTTTCCTCCAGAAATTGTTTCCTATTTGTCAACAGGTAAAACACTGTTGCACTAAAAATTCCACAGCAAACTGAATATAATTTGTCAGTTACAAAAACAAAGGACGTAATATTTAGCAAAAATACAATTCATCCAAGTTCCTCAACCACCTTAAAAGACACAGATGTCCTCAGAGTAGAGATAGTGTACAGCTTAGGCCTGGTAACCGGAAGTGGTCACACATGCAACTAAACTATTCATTTTTGTGCTCAAATGAAATTAAATCTGCCCTGGGGTCATTAAAAGAGGCACAAGTTCCAAGAAGCATAATCTACCATCAGAGTAGAATTAACTGTTTTCTTCTGAAAGCCAATAATACAAAAGTAAGTGTTTCATTGAGATCTGTTCATCACCAGCCTGTATGCATAAAGAGCTTGTCAACATTATGAGCTGCATTCTCTGCCCTTTATGGTTTCAACCTGATGCTGACAGCTTCCTCGCGGCTCTTGTGCCTGCCAAAGTGGAAGGAATGGTTTGTGTTTGCCTAAGGCTGCCTAACATTATGGGTACCTGAAATGTTCTCTGCTATGGAAGTAAGTGAAAAACAGAACATAACAAGTGTGCCTGTTGCAAACACTTGTCTTCCTGAGTAATTCAGAGATGGCTGAGAGCACTAGGCTAGCTAAATGTTATTTGCATTGACATTTGATAAGAGGTGAAAATTCAATTCTGCCCAAATCTAAACAAGCCAAGAAAAATTACAGAAGTGAAATGGTTATCCAAAAACTCTTCAAATGATACAATTTATTTCTCTCCTCTCTGTCTCTCTGTCTCTCTGTCTCTCTGTCTCTCTCTCTGTCTCTCTCTCTCTCTCTCTCTGTCTCTCTCTCTCTCTCTCACACACACACACACACACACACACTGTGAATGTCTGTATTGTGTGACTGTGTGTATGTACACATACACTTTGGAACAGGAAGCCGGATAGAGTAGAATGAATGGGAAATTTTTCATTTGGTGTATACTCAAGTGTCTGTTGCCATCAGTAAGTGGAAGGAAGCATCCAGGTACTTCCAGGGAACAGAGATATATTATCCCCAAATACTCTGTACTGTCTGGAAATACTTGAGAATACCTACACCCAAGCCAAAAGATTTTGAGAATGACCTCAAGTACACAGCTTTGGAATACGAATGGACCTAAAAGGAATGCTGATTTGCTTACATGCAGGATGTTAATAGCAGAGAGATGCTTACACTGGAGACTACAAAAGAAGGCTCTAAAGCTAAGGAGATGGCTCAGTGGGAAAGAGAAATTACTCCAAAAGTAAGAGGACCTGAGTTCTAATCCCCAGCACCCATATAAAAAGTCATGCATGGCTATGCATACCTGTAACCCCAGAGCTAGGGCTCCAAGACAAGCACATCCTGAGAACTTACTGGCACAGCCTGCCTGCATGAAAGTATGAATTCTAGGTTCAATGAAAGACCTGCTTCAAGGCAATAACGCAGAGACCAATAGAGAAATATACTTGTCATCTGGCTCTAGCCTCCACAGGGTGCACTGAATCCTCCTTCACACTCATAGGTATGTACCACATGTACATATGTTACAAAAAAAGGGAAAAAAAAGAACAGAAGAATAATGATCAGAAAACAAGAATCGTCTGTGTGTTTACAACTATTTAAAACATGAAATTATTTCACAGCCAAAATGGGGATCCCACATTATCTAAACTGATCCCCCACAGCAAAATACCTTCTAAACAGATAGTCATGTCCTATTTACCAAATCCTGTAGATACCGTCTTATATGCCAACATTGGCTTTACACGCGTAATGAACTTTAAGATCTTGAAATGGAATGAATAGCCTATCTTATCCAGGGAGGGTTCCACATGACATGATATGTATCCCTATAAGAGGGTAGCAGAAGGTAATCTGACATACACAGAGAAGGCAACATGGACAAAGAAGACAGGCATGGAGGGACTGAGCTTCAAGTCAAGCAATGCCTAGCAGTCACTAGGAACTAGAAAAGGAAAGAAATGAGATAATCACTAAGCATCTCCAGGAGAGTAACAGACCTGCCAATATCTTGATTCTAGCTCCGTGATACTGACTTTAGATTTCTGGCCTCCAGTCCAATGAAAGAATTCTTTCTGTGTGTGTCTCTCTCTCTCTGTCTCTCTGTCTGTGTCTCTCTCTGTCTGTCTCTGTCTGTCTGTCTCTCTCTCACACACACACATCTCATGTATCTCAAATGGCCTAAAAACCACCATGATCTTAAACTTGATCGCTTTGCCTCATCTCAAGTGCCAGGGTTCCAGTCATGTACCACCACTCCTGGTTTATGTGGTACTGGGAATCAAACCCAGCTCTCCATGCGCAGTAGGCAAGTACTGTACTAACTGAGCCAAATCCCAAACTCCATGTGGCTCTTCTTTTAAGACATCCATCTTGTTTCCACTGGCTCCTCCAGGATGAGAACTGTGGGCATTTGGAACATGAGATACTAGTCATTACACCCATGAAGTTGTCTCTGTCTTCCCTACTCCTGGCCATTCATGACCTAATGTGCTGGCTTTTATCTCTTGCTCTAAAGTGAGACTTACGGATAATAATTTAGCTGTCTTTACAGACCACAGATAGATAGATAGATAGATAGATAGATAGATAGATAGATAGATAGATAGACAGACAGACAGACAGACAGATAGGAGCCAATCATAATACACTCTTTTGGGCTGGCGAGATGGCTCAGCGGGTAAGAGCACTGACTACTCTTCCAAAGGTCCTGAGTTTGGATCCCAGCAACCACATGGTGGCTCACAACCACCTGTAATGAGATCTCACGCCCTCTTCTGGTGAGTCTGAAGACAGCTACAGTGAATTATGCCTGAGCAAGCGGGGCCAGAGCAAGCAGGGCCGACAGAAGTCCTGAGTTCAATTCCCAGCAGCCACATACACAATGGCTCATGGCCATCTGTACAACTACAGTGTACTCATACACATAAAATAAATAAAATAAGTCTTTTTTAAAAAAGACTACACTCTTTGTTCTACTCCATGGGTTTTCCATTGTGATTTAGTTTAGATTTGTGTAGCAATCACTCTTTTGCTAGACTGGCTGGCTGAATCCTACACGCAGACTCTAGGAGCCTCAGTGTAACAGTCAGGAGTCTGGGCCTGCAACAATTAGGTGTCAATATGCAGATTCTTAATGATCTCACCAGTCTCGTAAACCCCAGCCAGCAACCCTTTCATGAAATCATCTCTACCTCTTCTGGCAAGATACAACAGTTCTCAGATTGACAGAACTCATCCTCATGTAAGTGCAGCTGTAGCCACCAAATACATAAGAACATTATAAAAATAGACAGTTGGTCTATTTGCCAAGACTTATTCAGTTGCAAGAGAAATAAACCCCAACTGAAATTAGCCTAGATACACAAAAAGGAAAGATGTTTCTTTTTGTTCTTGAAGAATCAAAGAAAAGAGCACTTCAACTTCAGGCCTAGATGGACACAGGCATTTGCTGATGTAATCAAGATATATTGGGTTTTTATCTGTCTTTCACTACTGTCTTCTTCTCAGTTACTTTCAGTCTCTAGGCTTTAGTCACTCTCTCTGGATGACTAAAATATCTACAATAACTTTAAATGCTTAGCTACCCTAACGTAGTAATCACAGCAAAAAGAGTTTACTTCCTTAATACTTATACAAGGAAAAGTTCCCAGCAGGCCAGGCATGGTGGTGCACACTTTTAATCCCAGCACTTGGGAGGCAGAGGCAGGCAGATTTCTGAGTTCGAGGCCAGCCTGGTCTACAGAGTGAGTTCCAGAACAGGCTACACAGAGAAACCCTGTCTCAAAAAACCAAAAAAAAAAAAAGTTCCCAGCAAAGCTCCAGTTGGTCCACTGGGAGTGATGGCATCATCCTTGAGTCAATCATGATTACCAGGAAGATTATCTCTGGAATACTTTACTTTTAAAACATTTACATATAACCGATATAATATATGTGACTCAACAAGAGCTAATCTTAACCCCGGGGTTATATTTAAAATCCTCTGTTGAGAAAACAACAGCTCCACAAAGTCTCTGCAGAAACAAAGGTTGCTTACTCAAAAGAGGATGAGTCAAGAACTAAGGAGGATAGGGTGAACTCTCAAAGAATATGCATGTGCTGCACTCATGTTATTCTCTCCTTAATCTTCTTATAGCACAATTCATGTTGTTTATGGAAAATCTAGTCCAGATGAATTGGTTGGAGACAATTACTCTCCTCTGCTTCTGGGGTGTCCACTCAGTATATGTTGGCCTCTCTTGGCAAATGTCAGTAGCCAATTTTGGCTGGTAGTTTATGAAGAGAAAAACAGCAAAGTACACTGACATAGTTTGGGCCCTCATGAAGAGCAGCCAGTGTTTTTAACTACTGAGCCCAGAGTCACTTTTTGCACCCAAGACATTCATAATTTATGGCTTGGCTAAGGCATGAAATCACATTGCTTATGCTCAGAAAGCCATGAAAAGTACTTCATTAATGATTGAGCCAAGCTGACCAAATGTCAACCGTATCTCAGAGTGGCTTTGATCTTTTCTCCTGCATCTATAGAAAGATGAGAACAAGGGGAAGCTCAGTTCCTCAGGGAAAGCCGTCCTTTTATAACAGCAAACTATTGATGTTGCTGCTCGAAGAGAAGAAGTGGCAGAGCCTTTTACAAATAGACTAACTAATAAAATGTACTAGAAACGCACAAAACCAGGTGTGGTGGCACATACCTGTAATCCCAGCACTTAGGGGTTTGCTAAGGTAGAAGGACTGCAAGTTCAAGTCCAACCTAAGCAGCATAGAAAGTCCCTGTCTCACAAGAAAAAAATAAGAAAAGAGGGGAGGAGAAAAGAGGGAAGGAGGAGAGAATGAAGGAGAAATGTAGGGCAGTGTTGGGTTAAGAAGATAGAAGGTCATCATAAGTCTAAATAAGCCTGCTACCTTATAAGCATGAAAAATGTATTTTCTCACAAATGCACACCCCAAGCTGGTCTTGGCCACACAATTCTGCTCTATGGGCCTGAATTCAGGTTGCTTGGAGACTGGGCTCAGTTAGGATGCCAGGATGTCCGAAGTTCATTCTTCTCTTCTCTCTCTTCTCTTCTCTTCTCTTCTCTTCTCTTCTCTTCTCTTCTCTTCTCTTCTCTT
>NC_045030.1:152373810-152375099 GCF_008632895.1 Mastomys coucha
GGCAGGAGTTTGCACTTCTTCTTAGGCTTAATACCTGAGCATACTTTTACAATTAAAGTGGATCATAAAGTCAACTTGATTAAAGATAGTTAGTACTCAAGGACAGAAATGTTGAAGGACATAGATTCTGGGAGCTATAGATAGAAAAGACCATACAATTTTTCTGTATTATAGTGCTGGATGCTTTAGTCAATTCCTTCATTAAATAAATCCAGATTTATCCCCATTTTATAGATGATTAAGTGAGGCTTACAGAGGATAAAGAAACTATTCCAAAGTTGTCCAGTTAGATTTGAATCCAGAGACAGTGTTCAATCTACTAACCACAGGAAGTCATTTTAGCCTCTGAACATGCAATTAAGTTCAGTTCCTGGGAATGTATTCATTAGGTGTTCCCATTGAGTGTTCCCTAGTAGAAGAGCAAAACAAAGACTTCCTTTCATCTTTCTTTCTTTCCTCTTTAGCTTCTACTTCAAAAATTAGCATCCTCTACTACAGGACTTCCAGTAACTCAGATTTCAAAGGCAATCCCATCTGATTTCCTTCAGACTCAAAATTACTGACACTCACTTCTATGCAAAAATGTTACCCGGTTACCAGTAAAGGCTGAGCCTAAGCACACATACCTTTGTGCTTCCTTTGTCTCTGAGTCCTGTAACTGTCCATGGCCTAAGATTAAGGCTTTCAATATCCATGAAAAGTAAAGCTCGGCTGACTTCTGCTTCTCATCTTGAGATCATTAAAACAGCTTTTAAGTGAGGGAGAGTCATCAGAAAGATCTTGAGTGTAGACTCAGAACCATTGAGCTGAAGGTGAAAATATCTAGATTATTGGTTTCAGAAGGAGGACTAGGCATTTTGCAAGATAGAGTTGGGAATCTGTGAAGCCAAAGAGAGTCCCTAAGAAAGAGGTTTTTAAAATTAACTAAAATCTAAAAGAAAAAGCCCAGAGACATAATCTATCCACAAATAACTATTTTTTATTAGATATTTTCTTTATTTACATTTCAAATGATAACTCCTTTTCCAGTTTCCCCTCTGGAAAAAAAAACCCTGTTCCCTCCCCGGGCTCACCAATCCACCCTCTCCCACTTCCTGGCCCTGGCATTCCCCTACACTGGGGCATAGAACCTTCATAGGGCCAAGGGCCTCTCCTCCCATTGATGACCAACTAGGACATCCTCTGCTATACATAAGCTACTGGAGCCATGAGTCACACCTAGTGTACTCTTTGGTTGGTGGTTTAGTCCCTGGGAGCTCTGAGAGTACTAGTTAGTTCATATTGTTGTT
>NC_045030.1:152375110-152378761 GCF_008632895.1 Mastomys coucha
AGAACTCAAGAAGTTAGACTCCAGACAACCAAATAACCCCATTAAAAAATGGGGTACAGAGCTAAATAGAGAGTGACATCTTGAGTCACACTTGGGCACATGCTCCTCACATGTCAAATCCTTCCTTCTCTACGTTATAGTGACCTATTTCTGCAGAATGAATTCTGTTCCTAATGACATCATCACAGTCTGGGATCCAGAGTTCCCTCAACTATAAAGCATTCTACAACCAAGGCTAAAAGCTATCCAAGGACCCTCAAGTGTGGCAGCAGCCCTTTTGGGGAGTGTTTGACAACCTCCACCCTGGATCCTGGAATGAGTGGTAAACAAGAGACAGTGTAAGTTTGCATGTGCTGTGATTTAACACAGCCTTTGCGTAGTGGCTGCTATTTTATGCACATGTGAGACAATTTAAAGATGATGAGAAATTGTCATTCAAGTCTCCAATGTCTGTAATATACAACGGAGTGTGAGGCAAGAAGCAGTAAAATGTTTACATTCTGTAAATATAGTATTAATTATATCATTTAAGTGACTTGTTTCCATTTAAGATAAGTTGCTCATAAGCACAGTAGTGTTTTGTGTAAATAGTATTAAAATGTGCCCTGTTGATAGGCTTCTGTAATATTTGATTATGGCAGTAATCCATAATGTGTACTCATGAGCAGTATGTAAAAATCTATCTTCTAATTTTATAGTTATATCATGAATTTCTAGCACAAAATTTGCTACTTGTAGATTATAATCAGAGCTTAAGGAATTAAAGCAAATGTTAGCTCTTACTCAAATTAAAATATTTCTTTTCCCCATTTAATTGTTTGTCAAAAAACAATCTATGATTTTCCATGTGGATAATTATATGATCTTTTGCTGTGGCTTCAAAAACTATCTAGGGATATTTTTTTCTGGCAGACACATTTTTAATATATAATTTCTTTCAATTATGCTTAAATTACCCAACATTTTATGTTTTCTAGAGTAAAGGCTATTAAAGAAACAACGTGCTAAAACATTCCACCTTTAACTTTCATCTACATATAATTTTAATTTTTTTAATATAACCAAAACATGATCCTGTGAACGAATTTTCATTTTCAAACTATGACAGGTTCATGTGGGCTACTTGTGTGGTAGTTGGTCTTATTTCTCATTAATTAATTCATTATTTATTGTCTTTAATTCTGATTACAGTCTCCCCCTCTCCTCACAGTTCCCCCACAGCCACTCCCATCCATTTCTCCTTTGAGGAGAGAGAGCACACCCTGAGTACCACCCAACCCTGGTACATCAAATCACTGAGGGCTAAGGCTCTCCCATTGAATCCAGACAAGGTGTCCCAGTTAGGGGGAACAGGATCTACAGGCAGGCAACAGATTCAGGTACAGCTACAGTTGGGGGTTGGGGGACATGTATGAAGACCAAGCAGCACATCTGCTACATATGTGGGGACAGGAGCTAGACCCAGCCCCTGCGTGTTCTTTGGTTGGTGGTTCAGTTTCTGGGAATGCCCAGGGTCTAGGTTAGTTGACTCTGTTGGTCTTCCTGTGGAATTCTATCCCCTTCAGGGCTGCAATCCTTCCTCTTATTCTTCTATAAGAATCCCCAAGTTCCATCTACTGTTTGGCTATGGGTCTCTGCATCTGTTTCCGTTGGTTGCTGGTTAGAGCCTCTCAGAGAACAGTTATGCCATGCTCCTGTCTACAAGCATAACAGAGTATAATTAATAGTGTCAGGGAATGGATCTTGCCCATGGGATGGGTCTCAATTTGGGCCAGTCATTGGTTGTTCATTCCCTCAGTCTCTGCTCTATCTTTGTCCCTGTGACCCAACATATGTCTAGTTTGTGTGGTATTTGAAGTGTTGAATTTTCCAAAACTTCTAGTCAGAATCAGGTTAACTGTGGGGCAGTAGTCTGTGCAAGCAACCTGGTTCAGTCGAGCAAGAGGTCTGGAACCCCAGAGACCTGGTGGGTGGTAATTTCCAACTGCATGGGAAGGTGTTCGACCACGCCTCCTGGGCCCTGGCTCCTGTTGCAGTCACAGTCCCTCACAGGCTCCTGCAGGAGAGGTGTGTAATATTGGTCACATATTAGCAGCACCAAGCCTTCTTACATGCAAATAAAGATTCCCCAAGCTCTCAGCCCAAACCAATGAGAAATACCTGCTGTTGAACCCTAATTCACCCCCAAAACTGTATATAAATCCTATCCAGGGAATTAAAGGTATGTGAAAGATCCACTGTCTGAGCCTTTTGTTCTAAAAGCTGTAACACTTGGGGAGAAGTCTGCTCTCCCTGAAACATGAAGCTGTGCCACACTCCTCACTGGCTAGTTGGCCCCTCATTGGCCTAGCCTGACCTGACTCAGTGCAGGGCAGCACAGAAAGGACTGCAGAGATGGGGTGACCTGGAAAGCAGGGATGGAGGTGAAGCCCACTGCAGCAGCAGAGGCATCAGAAGTAACTTCTCCTCCCTGCCCATGCTCACTTCCCTTCGCCAGAACTCTCGCACTGGGCCAAGCCAGAGATCTCCGCGAAAGCCTCTGGTACTCAGGCCCACAGTAAACAAGCCCTCCAATAAATGGCTAAGCAGGCGATCATTCTGGAATCCTGACTTCAGAGCAACATTCTAAAAGGCTATATGTAGACTATTGGTCTTCCTGGATTCTTATACCCCTAGTGTGCAAGGGCACTAATTCCTAGATAGTATTTCTTCCTAATGCACATTACTCAGATATCATTCATGTCACCTATGAAAGATAATTTCTAACATCCATTAGGCCAATTAACAAAGCCTATAATATTGATTTGAGATTAAGATACTTGAAGACTTATAGCAACTACTTTGGGAATGTTGATTTCTGATTAGAGTCTGTGGAGAATTAATAATTCCTGCAATGAAAATCTTCAATTAGAGAATTTCAAATGCAAACTAGCCACCCCTAGGGTATAGATTAAAACTAACGTGCAAAAAAAAAAATCAGATTGTACTTGCTAGAGTACTTTCAATTATATCAGAACAACCACATGTTATGAGATGTAATGCCATTATGGCAATAATTATAATAGAATGAAGGGTTTAAGATTTTGTTTTAAGTGTATCGGCTTCTGTCAACAAGAATGCCTTTGAGTTAGACTTAACACATGACATTTCCAAGAATTGCAATTGTACTTCTGAATATATACTCAAAAAATTGAAAGCAAGGTCTCAAAGAAATCTTGGCACCTAAATGTTCATAGTGAAATTACTAACAACATTTAAAACATGGAAACAGCTCCTTTAGTCCCTTCTCCAACTCCTCCATTGGAGAACCCCCATGCTCAGTCCAATGGTTGGCTGTGAGCATCTGCCTCTGTATTTGTCAGGCTCTGGCAGAGCCTCTCAGGAGACAGCCGTATCAGACTTCCATCAGCAAGCACTTCCCAGCATCCACAATAGTGTCCAGATTTGGTGGCTGTATATGGGATGGATCCCCAGGTTGGGCAGTCTCAGGATGGCCTTTCTCTCAGTCTCTGCTCCACATTTTGTCTCCATATTTCCTCCTGTGAGTATTTTGTTTCCCCTTCTTTTTTTTAAGTTAAATACTTTATTTTTTAATTTTTTATTAGATGTTTTCTTTATTTACAATATCTCCTTTCCCAGGTTCCCCTCCAA
>NC_045030.1:152379235-152385724 GCF_008632895.1 Mastomys coucha
TCAGGCTCCTGTCATCCAGCACTTGTTGGCATTCACAATAGTGTCTAGATTTGATGACTGAATATGGGTAGGATTCCGAGTTGAAGCAGTCTCTGAATTGTCCTTCCTTTAGTCTCTGCTGCAAAGTTAGCTTCTACAACTCCTTCCATGGGTATTTTGTTCCCCCTTTTAAGAAGGAACAAAGTGTCCTCATTTTGGGCTTCCTTCTTCTTGAGTTTCTTATGGTTTGTGGTTTGTACTTTGTGTATTCTGATCTTCTAGGCTGATATCCACTTATCAGAGAATGCATACCATGTGTATACCACTCCTGGGCATATACCCAGAAGATGCTCCAACATGTAATAAGGACACATGCTCCACTATGTTCTTAGCAGCCTTATTTATAATAGCCAGAAGCTGGAAACAACCCAGATGTCCCTCAACAGAGGAATGGATATAGAAAATGTGGTACATCTACACAGTGGAGTACTACTCAGATATTAAAAACAATGAATTTATGAAATTCTTGGGGAACTGGATGGACCTGGAGACTATCATCCTGAGTGAAGTAATCTAATCACAAAAGAGCACACATTGTTTCCCCTTCTAAGAAGCACTGAAGCATCCACATTTTGGTCTTCCCTCTTCTTAGGCTTCATTTGGTCTGTGAATTGGATCTTGGGTATTCTGAATTTTTGGGCTAATATCCACTTATCAGTGAGTACATACCATGTGTATTCTTTTCTGACTGAGTTACCTCATTCAGGATCATATTTTCTCGCTCTATCCATTTGCCTGTGAATTTCTTGAAGTCATTGTTTTTAATAAGCTGAGTAGTACTCCATTGTGTAGATGTACCACAATTTCTGTATCCACTCCTCTGCTGAGGGGCATCTGGGTTGTTTCCAGTTTCTGGCTATTACAAATATGACTACTAAGAACATAGTAGAGAGTGTGTCTTTATTACATGTTGGAGCATCTTCTGGGTATATGCCCAGGAGTGGTATAGCTAGGTCCTCAGGGAGTATTATGTCCAATTTTCTGAGGAACCACCAAATTGATTTCCAGTGGAATTGTACCAGCTTGCAATCCCACCAGCAGTGGAGGAGTGCTCCTTTTTCTCTACATCCTCACCAGCATCTGCGGTCACCTGAGTTTTTGATCTTAGCCATTCTGACTGGTGTGAGGTAGAATCTTAGGGTTGTTTTGATTTGCATTTCCCTGATGACTAAGGATGCTGAACATTTCTTTAGGTGCTTCTCAGCCATTTGATTTTCCTCAGTTGAGAATTCTCTGTTTAGCCCTGGTCCCCATTTTTTAATAGGGTTATTTGATTCTCTGGAATCTAACTTCTTGAGTTCTTTGTATATATTGGCTATTAACCCTCTATCAGAAGTAGGGCTGTTAAAGCTATTTTTGCAATTTGTTGGTTGCCACTTTGTCCTGTTGACAGTATCCTTTGCCTTACAGAAGTTTTGCAATTTTATGAGGTCCCATTTGTTGATTCTTGATCACAAAGCATAAGCCATTGGTTTGCAGCCCCATGGAGGGAGCAACAGTGTCAACAGGACAGACCTCCCAGAGCTCCCAGGGACTGGACCACCAACCAAAGAATACACCCAGAGGGACCCATGACACTGGCTGAATATGTGGCAGAGGATGGACTTGTTGGTCATCAATGGGAGGACAGGCCCTTGGACCTGAGGGTGTTCGATGCCCCAGTGTAGGGGAATGCCAGGGCAGGAAGACTGGAGTGAGTGGGTGGATGGGGGAGCACCCTCATAGAGGCAGGGAGAGGGGGTTAGGATAGGGAGCTTCCGAAGGGGAGACCTGCAAAGGGGGAAACATTTGAAATGTAAATAAAGAAAAAAACATGGAAACAACATGTGTCCATCAACAGAAAAAATAAATAAATTGATTATTAAATAAATAAAAACAGAGTGCACACAAAATAGATTATCAAGCCTTAAAATTTGAAAAAAAGAAATTCTGTCACATAATACAACATAAAGTCTATGGAGACAATTTCAAATGGAATGTTAAGCTCAAAACAATTACTTTTTAGTCCTACTTTTATGAGGTACCTAGATGTTGTGGTTTAAATGTAGATATCTCCCAGTGATGCATATGCTAGTGGTACTGTCCAGTTGTCAGGGGCTGAGTGGAGAAAGAATTTGGAGTTATTTGATGAATAAGAATGTTAATTTTTCAAAATGAAAATATTTCTGAAAATTGTGGGTACATAGTATAATCATACTTACTGCCAGTGATATATAGATATATAGTTAAAATGGTTACTATAAATTTAGGTTTATATGTACTTTGCTACAGTAAAATGATTGAGAAGTCACTCATGTCTGTTGTTCTGTTGCTTGTGATTTATCCTGAGTCCAAGAGTATCTGAGTTTCTGTCTCTGTCCATTGCCCTGAAGCTCCAGGAAAAGTCCACTAGTAAGACAGGCATCTTGGTAATATTTTAAATGGCTTCAAAGCAATTCACCATTACAAATGAGGATTTAGGTGGAGGAGGAAACATAGAGAAATACAGACAGAACATCAGAGGCCAAAACAAAGATCAGCACCAGAGTAGGCAAGCAAGCCATATAGGGACTAACATTGAAGGTGACATTCACTCTCCCATGCATTTGAACCACCCTGGGAATTAGTGCCTCCTTGAGTTTGCCCCCAAAGCTTGCCTTACACTACTTCCAGCCCTTGATCTCAATATAAGGGTTTTGGATTTTAGTCCAGTGTCCATGAGGAGGCTTTGAGTAATATGGAAGAAATTTTTTGTACAGGCTTTTTAATGAAAAATGTTATTCTTTGACTTTTTTAACTTAGGGAATTAAATGGAAAGAGGTAAGAGTGGAATTAGGGAGATATACTCATGCAAGAAATAATAAAGGCATGAGCTAAGGCAGTTGTGGGCTGGAGAGGGATGAATACTTAAAGAGCTAAAAAAAAGAGGCAGGGTTGAAAATATGGTGGCTAATTTAAGATGGTGTTGATAAAGAGGAGGAATGTTCATTATGACTTCTTTCTTCACTTGGGCCATGTTGACCATAGGACAAAGCCACCATGCCTCTGATAGAAGAACATTGCTCCATGCTTCCTCTCTTCTTGCCTTCTCCATGCACTGGCTAGGGTAAGAACAGTTTGCTTCTGTTCCTAAGTAGTAAGGCCACTCATGAAGATTTCCCATTATTCTTCCCCTATGGTTAATTGGGAGTCATTAGTCTGGGCCCTGTAGCTCTTGCCTACTTTTTATTCTCTTTCTTTTAGCAAAAGGAAGCCCCAACAAGTACTTTTTCAATAGTGGGATAGCTCTACTATTATTGTATCCAACCTCTGCAATCTTACGACAACAGTAATGAGGTCCAAAAGAAGAGGGAAGAATGGCAAGAAATGTCTAGATGAGCTTACAGTGGCTCCCAAGGAGATATAGCCAACCCCTTAACCATGGAAGATACCCCCAGATAAACCATACATGGAGTACTGTGTCACAATAGCCCCATGAAATGGAGGGGAAATGGGCATGGGGGGGCTTTAACAGCTGGTCATCACCTGTTTCTTGTTTCTCATATGTCAAAGTTCACCCCATGTGAAGGTAACTCATATACATTTACCTGATTCCTAAGTCATTGGGAAA
Source organism: Mastomys coucha (assembly GCF_008632895.1). Classification (NCBI taxonomy): domain Eukaryota; kingdom Metazoa; phylum Chordata; class Mammalia; order Rodentia; family Muridae; genus Mastomys; species Mastomys coucha. The sequence goes on from NC_045030.1 coordinate 152,382,864, forward strand.
ACAAGATCCATAGCCTGGAATAGGGCTGGGAAATAGGAAGAAAAACTATGTTTGAGTCTCAGCCTTAAAGAAAAGGATCACTTTGGGCCAGACAGAGATGAGAACTAAAGCAACACAAATGGCAGATGGTCATTGAGAAAAAGAGGTTAAGTGGGTTTTAGAAGGAAGAGAAAATGGTCTGTATACAGCAATGTCTAAAACCTAGAATGAAGGGTAAACTTCCAGTCCTTCCATTCCTAAAACCATAGCATTTCTACTGTAATTTCCTAAAGACATGTACTGGATTCTACTGATTTATTTTTTTAAAAGAATCTGTAGCCAACACTTGTAGTTGCCTTCTCCAACACCATGATGCCTTTCTTTGTCATAGAATTAATTCTCAGATAAACACACAGGCACTCATAAGTAAGACTACATTTTCCAGTGTTGATACTGCTCTAATATGTTTTAACCAATAAGATATAAATATATCCTGTAGGGAAACCTCTGGAGCACCTTTTTAAAAGATAAAATGATGGCCTATTTCCACTTGTCCCATTTTATTTATTCCATGAATCTAGAAGTGATGGCTGGAACTCTAGCCACCGTTTTGGACCATAAATACAAAAGAATGATGAGTGAAATTCCAAAATATAGATACCCAATAATTTTAAAAAATATTTTGCCAACCTTGTATTGCCTACTCTTAGATTTTACTTACATAGATAAAAATCACTTCCATTTTTCAATGTCTGATCATTTATTTGTTACTCATAAAGGCTCTTATTTTTATTGGACTCATACTGATAAGTAGATCTCAGTATGAACAGTCTACATCTCTTGACAATCTGTCTTTGGCATTTTTCTTTGGATTTCTTCATCTTCTTGGCTAAAGGTTTAGCATTATCTACAGCTTTCTCCTTGTTTTTCTTAGTGTGTTGTTTCTTCTGAGCAGGATGTTGGCATTTGTGTTGTAGGACATGTGGAGTGACAAAATGCTCTTGGGTATTTTCGTCCTAGGCTTCTTACCTTCTTTATTTAAGGGCTTTCTGATAACATATTTGTGGATATCATCTTCATTGGAGAGATTGAAATATTTTCAGATCTTGTTAGCTCTTTTGGGTCTCAGCTTCCAAGGCACAGTAGTGTCTTGTCAGTCCAGGAACATCCTTCTTTTCTTTTTTACAATTAACAGAGTTGAGAACACTCAGCTTGACATCCGCAATGCATCCATGAACAGACTTGAGTTTCTCCTCTCCAGTTCTCCTCAGTCTATATCAAGAATGCACCTTACACAAGAGCAGGTGCACTCTGCCTTGGGTCAAGACATCATTATTCATGGAGAAACTGGTTGTTGTTCTCACCAACATATTTAGATGGGATAAGCCTTCCATTCTTTACATAGAGCATGAGCAGCTACTTCTGTGACCATGTACTTCTTACAGAAAGTACAAAGCTTTCCTTCACTGTCTACTTCAGTGAGTTTCTGACAGCTTGTGACTAGGAAGGAGATATTCAGCTTCATCTTGACATAGCCACCTAGATGACACCAAAGAAAAGAGTCATCTTCCATATTTTTATACTTCCCTTATTTTGATCTTATAATACACATAGCTAAACCTGATCCAGCAAATAATTATACCTTTTGGCATTTTGCCTGGGATTCAAATGTAATTTGTCAGTGACTCCTCTTCATTCCAGTTTTTAAAAGTGGAAGCCACACTTACATGTCTCAACATTTCCAGGACATCCCTAGTATTAAGTACATTTAGTGTTGCACACATGTTCGTGTGTTTAGGGTTGACCACTTGGGACTGGATAATCTATCGGGAGGCTGGAAAAGACTGATCCTTGCTCTCTTAGCAGCTATTAATTGCCTGTGGCTATTCATTTTTTGTAGCAAATATAGACCATCACAGAAATCCACAATGGGTCAAAATGCAGAGAAATACTAACCTTTGAGTATTTATCGCCAATTGAAACATCTACAAAACAACCCATATACCTAACTAAGGCTCTAGATAAAATAAAGGAAGAGAGTGGGAAGATTGTAAGGCCAGATGACCAGATCTGCTACAAGATAGTGTTTTCTGTATGTGACAAGAAGTTGTATCCATGAAATCTGAACAATATAGTCACCTAAATAAGACTCACACAATGACAATATCAATACACATCTCAACATAGATGGATGGAGTTTTTAATAGCAAACTTGTCATTGATCAAGCTTTCTTCATCACCCTCCTTATCAACTCTACTTTTCTCTATAATGGTTATTCTACTTCAGAGTTCTGTGCAATTTGATTTTTCCTTTTAGACTTCACATATGTATGTAATAACACAGTATTTTTCTTGTGCCTAGATTATTTCACTAAAAATAATAATCTCCAAGCTCACCAGTATTGTTACAAATGACAGGATTTTTATTCTTTTAACTGTTGAATAATGTTCTATACTGTGTATGTAACACATGTTCTATATCAACTAATATGTATTAGTTTGTTTACATGTCTTACCATTGTGAACAACACTGCATTAAACTTTGCTCTGCAAAGAAATGATAAATGCTACTGCCCATGACCCAGGGAAGCTTCTGAAAGTTTGGTCAAAATGTATATTGTAACATTTCTGACAATTTTAGCTTTCTTTCTTCCAATAACATGCTTTATATAATAAGTGCACATACCCATATAACTTCCATCCTACACTCTGCTATCCTAGCAGGAGCAATCAGAAATCAACTCAGTGATGTCTTCAGGGCACATCTATGGAGACTCAGTAAGTTGTTGTAGTTCTATAGAAATGGGAAGCATTACAGGTGAAGGAAATGAGCAAAACCATCCAGAATCTAAAAATTGAAATAGAAACAATAAAGAAATCAG